>NC_061107.1:138726502-138739002 GCF_015104395.2 Macrobrachium nipponense | reverse complement strand
GGTTTGCCCCCAAACCTTTGAAATAATAATAGTAATGATATTAACAGCAACAGTACTAGAACTAGACTTCCTCTTTACTTCTATATTGTCATTCCTATTTCTAGTTTTATGGGACTATATATATTATACTATATTATATATATATATATATATATATATATATATATATATATATATATATATATATATATATATATATATATATATATATATATATATATATGTGTGTGTGTGTGTGTGTGTGTGTGTGTGTTACGTGGGTGAGTATGGTATACCTGTTTGTTGCTTTATTAACTCAATACAGCAATATTGCTTCAAATCGCTCATAAAATTCCCTCCAAAATTTTTCTAGGCGGGGCCTTACAGCGTCCCCTTACCCTCTGCTGATAAGGCTCGCATCGCTCGCCACCACAGCCCACCCATACCATAAGTCCTAAACCTTTGCTCCCACCCCCACCCCTACCCCTAAAAAATCTGAAATGATGCCACTGATCTTGAGTGGAACCTGTTTAGGGGTAGGAGGTCAAGACGGAGGCAGAATGTTAGATGGAGTGATAGAGTGAAGGAGTATTTTGAGATAAATGTTTATTTGGGGCTAAATGCTTCGCAGGAATAAGTTGGAGAAAGCTCTGCAAGGCAACGGACCCTTGAGCATCGCCACTGCCAAGATCCACATACGTAGATTTTGGCCACCGTTAACCTTGAGTGGGATAGCGGTAGTGATGGAGAAGATATATATATATATATATATATATATATATATATATATATATATATATATATATATATATATTTCAATGCGTTTTTACGTATAAATTACAAACACACACACACACACACACACACACACACACACACATATATATATATATATATATATATATATATATATATATATATATATATATATATATACTTAAATTCACGTTAGAAAGGTGAGTGTATTGGTGACTTGGAAATAAGCTACGAAAGTACTAGTTCCAAGTCCCCAGTATCACTCACCACTCTACCGTGGATTTAGGGATATTCTCAAGCACGCGTGCGTTCTTTCGTGCTACATTTGATATATATATATATATATATATATATATATATATATATATATATATATATATATATATATATATATATATATATATATGTATATATTGTGTGTGTGTATTTCTGTTAGGGTCTTCTCTTTATTTCATTGAAGTGGCAATGCAAACGTGGCTTCCACAATCCCTGGCAAAACTCCAAATATCTGCAGAGCCTTTTCAGTCTTCAGGAATGAAACACAAAACAGGTACAGTACTGCTCTATTTATTTATTTGTAAGCCACAGCTGCTTCGACCGGCCTTGGTGTCCTTAAAGACTAATCTAGTCTCTCAATGGATTTACATTCGAATGTACAGCATTGTTCAGCCAAAAAGATTGCCGAAAGCAAGAATCGAAAAGGAAATTTTTAAAATATTAAAATTTACTACAAAGTTCATGGTTTTAAAAATCAATAATACATACATACATACATACACATACATATGTAGTCTTAATTTCTTACAATGGATACCAAAATCACACGAAACTAACATTATACAGACTGGAGTGGTGTCACATGGTCCATAGACTCTAGATAAGGAGGGCATATTTGTGTAGAAATACAGCAGCATATTTCTATGCCGAAGTTAAGACATCCGTCGGGATTAACCGTTTCCCTGGATTTGTTAATAACAGACGACGAAATCTCATCTCCTTATTTCAGCTGACGGGTTTCTCGAGTGAGACACAGAATGTGAGAGAGCTTCCGCATACGACAAGAGTTTTTATATCAAATTCATGTCGTATTCGAGGATGCCTCGGCCTTCCGTAGAAAATATCTGTATGGATGTATGTGTGTGTGTGTGTGTAACTATGTGTATTTGTATTCAACGTAGTTATTCCTTCATGAATAACGTACAAAGCATGAAACCTTCTACGCTGGAGATCAAACTTGTTCTTCTAGGTATTTAAAGAGGAAAATAAAGATACAACCGCGATTGCCAAGGTCCCCTTCACTGAGAGGGATTTGTGTCCCGTTCGAGTGGAGTCTGCTCTCGCTGTGTTGTATTTAAAAATACTTGAAGTCGCACAGGTATAAAATGGGCCTACGCCCACACACACACACATATATATATATATATATATATATATATATATATATATAATATATATATATATCTTTATTTATTTATTTATTTGCATGTATATATATTTATTGATTTATTTATTTGTATATATATATTAATAAATATATATTATATGTATATTTTAATGTTTATATATATATATATATATATATATATATTTATTAATTTATTTATTTGTATATAATATATATATATATTATAGTTTATAATATATATATATATATATATATATTATATTATATATATATATATATAATATACACACACATACAAACGCACACAGAAACACACACATTACGAAAAGGCCTTCATTCAGACTGGATGGTATATAGGAGAGTTATTTATTTGAAAAAAGGCTGTCTGTCCTTGAAAGTTTGTAACTTTTTCGATTAAATACTCAGATACCATCCATTTTGAATGAAGTCCTTTTAGTAACTGTATTAATGCACAGAACTATTGTGTATGTGTTAAATTTAAATATAATATATATATATATATATATATATATATATATATATATATATATATACACGTGTATATATAAAGCGTAGAAGCCTCTTAATATAGAATGTACGGGACACATGGTGACGGTAGACTCTTGTGACCCACCCAGGATCCTTCGCATTCATGAAGAAGTATCCTGGTCATTAAAATTCGTTAATGTTCATTTTTCTGATGTTCGGAGTTTGTGCTAAATTTTCGTTTTGGATTAGTGCTTTTTAGTTAGTGTTTGGCTGTACTCACCTATATATTGGAAAGCATAAATGGAGCAATATAATGACAGTTTTCGTTTGAACCTTGCAAGTCTTGCCAGAGAGATGCCACATGTGCATTAGCACTTGATGAAAATAAGAAAAACACTGTGCCAGAAAACCTATATATATATATATATATATATCAATATATATATATATATAAATATATATATATATATATATATATAGAGGAGAGGAGAGAGAGAGAGAGAGAGAGAGAGAGAGAGAGATTTTCGTTTTTGAAGTTCTGTAAGTCACTCACTGGGGCTGTATTTTCTTCCTTTCATTCTGTTGTCAACACTTGTGCTTCAAATATGTTGTATGGGGAAAATCGTAAAGTTTGATTAAGAGTCCGTTTATGATTTTTGATTGTTTTAAAGCTTTTATAACAAAAACTCTGATTTCATATGTTTCCAGTAGGATAAGTACAAATTCACGAGGACCTGTTTCTTTGAGTTTATTGTGTGTCTTGCAAAACACTAAAAAGGTAACAACTGTAAAAGTTAAAATAGATGTGAGAGTCATCTAGCAAAATTGCTGAACTCAAGCAACTAACTACAGCTCCTTTGAGGAGGAATCTCACTGAGATCAGTGCAGCGTCCTTGAGGTATCGAAGAGAAAACAAAGTATGAATGAAACAGGTGATTCCGAAGACCCTTTTTTATTGGATGCTTAACACGAGGAAGTCACAGTATAATGACGAACTTATGGAGGACCAGTAGGAAAATTAGGTAACCTATTTTCAGTTGTACTTCTTTAGGCGCCCATTCAAAAATTTTGACCTTTTTGGTGAAGGATACGATACACACACACACACACACACACACACACACACACACACACATATATATATATATATATATATATATATATATATATATATATATATATATATTAAAGACGTATCGGATATCCACATCCGCGAATTATCCACATTTTTTTTTATAAATATTTATCCGCTTGACAATTTCTTAACATCCACATCCGCATCCGTAGTCTGAGATTGTGAATATGTGGATATCACCACCTGGTGTGTTCAATGGTTCATACTCATACATTGTAGCTAAAAGTGGATTTTTTTCGCTAAATTTACCTTTTTTTATCATGCAGAATACATGATACATAAATCAATTACACATTTCATACAGTATATACTTTATAAGTAGCTCTGTTATAGCATACGGAATACAACATAAGCCCCGCCCACCTTTCTGTAACATAACTTACGATACTCCAGAGTCCAGTCAGTCAGCCAGGCGCGAGTAGGGATGTCGGAGTGAGTAATCAGGGGTATGGGGGGTGTTTGATGAAGCCTTTTAATTATAATCTTCTCTTGAAGGTCATTGAAGGCTGTAACATTACCGTCCCTTCAACTAATAAATCACCTGTGAACAGACTTCATGTAATTAATTTTAATGCTTTGCTTTACGTATCAAGAAAGTGGTGAAAGAAACTATTATTGGTGATCGTTGAATTTTAACGCAAACTGTTTTGCCGCCTCATCACAGAGTTGTTGAATCAGGAGTCAGGACTATACTTATGCTGATTGAGTGATAGTGAGTGTCATCATGATGACAAGGGACTGTAGGTAGGGAGGATACTACTCTTTGAACAACGTCAGCTTTTTTTTACCTCTTTCGATTACTGTATGACAGGAAAGAATGAAGTAAGTGAATTCTCCTTAGTGTTCCCATTCTTTTTAATCTGACGAAGACGAAACCGTTTTCATAGGTGTTTGGTTTCCCTTTCACTGGTGCGTGATGAACTCTTTTGATGGAGAAGGAGAGGTTTTTGATAACACGTTTTAAATCTGTGATTGTTGTTTGATGAATAGGCCTATCTTTGGTGTAGAGGAGATTTCATTGGGCTCCCTTTCTCTCCTTTATCCGAGTCCCGTGAATACTATTGACGGAGAGGGAGGTTTCAATGATGCATGCATTTTTTGCCCTTTGCTCAGTATCTAAAGAATATTGACATCAACCTAATCGCCTACTTCCTTTTTTGTACAACAGTGGAGTTCACAACCGTGTAAATCTAGAAATGGAACTGTTGCAAAACCCATACAGTAAATAAACATCTTATGTGCGTATTCCACATTACTGGAACGATTAATTGTCTCCAGTTTCTTGCTCTCAAAATGAATCCGGAATTTGACACATGTAACCCGGACACGCCCACTTGTCTTAGCGGAAAAGCGAGACTGTTCAGAGTAACAAGTGAACTGATCAGCTCCATCCCTCTCTCCCCTCCCCCATGTTCCCGACCACTCACTCCGACATCCGTAAGCCACTTAATTACCCATTTAATGATAACAGTTATTTTAAACATTCACCTCACCAACAAACGAAGCTTAAAATGCATATGTTTATAGAACGTTTTCTGCTCAGAATTACTTTTTCATTTCCGAAAATAATTGCATGAGCTCGTGTTACACCCTTTATTTAATATAATAATATTGCAAAACAATATTCCTAATTTATGAATAATACAGTAATATAATGTAATGTAATGTAATAAAAGACGAATATAGTGGTACCTCCTCCTCCTCCTTCACTTATCTTTGAATAATTAGGAAAGCTATCGATGGTACCAGACGTATATGACTGCGCTTTAGTTTTATATTATATTTGTTTTAAAGCAAATTTGTTTTAGTAATTTCAGGTCATTTACAGCGTTTGTAATCATTAATGCGAGGTATTACTTTTTTTAGGAAATTCTCTCTCTCTCTCTCTCTCTCTCTCTCTCTCTCTCTCTCTCTCTCTCTCTCTCTCTCTCTCTCTCGTGCAAAGAATGGTTTTAAGTTTTGTTACCCTTATCATACAGTGAGCATGAAATAACCTTGTGCCAAGACAATTGTTTCTGTTTGTACGTCCATATGAAAGAATACACAGATACATGAGTATCACTTATGTTTCTACACTAAATTAGTACATCAAATATTATGTGGTAACACATTTTTTAATTATGTGGCTGAAAAACGTCGTTAACAATTCAATATATCTAAAGTATTTAGATTTACAAAGTATCTGCATTCACTTCCACATCCGAGAATTTAAGATTGATATCCGCATCCGCGAATCCCAATTTCAGATGTTGGCAGCAGATATCTTTATATCTTTACATACACGTATGTTATATATGTATGTATGTATGTGAAATACTTTTTTTTAGTCACGAAAAATGTCTCTAGGTAGGTTAGTGTGTGAGGTGTACTGTAGTTATTACTGAAGGTCCTTTGCAGCGCCCCTTCGCCCCCCCACCTATCATGCCTATTACTATGCCTCCGTTCATATTCCCTTTCTTCTATCTTACTTTCCACCCTCTTTCAATATAATAGTTTTTAACATTATTTCAGCGTTGAAGGACCTCATAGGTCGTAGCGCTGACATTTTGTGTTCCAGATCCAATTCGAGAATTATAACGGAGACTTCGGCTATTGGAAAAAGGGTAAAGAAGATAGTGAAAAAAAGTAAAAAAGAGATGGAAGAAAAGTGGAAGAGAGGTTAAAAAATGGGCGCAAGAGAATGAAAAGGAGAGTGAGAAATTGAATAAGAGTAAAGAATGCAAATCAACAGTCGCTAAAATTGAAAGAAGAGTTTAAAGTAGAGAACGGGCAAAAATAGATAAATAATTAATAAATGGAGTAAAGAAGTGGGAAAGCTGGAAATAAAAAGTACAATAAAAAGATAAAGAAAAAAGTGAAAAAGAGCGAAAAGGTGCAAATTTGTTCGGCAGTGATTAACAACTGTGAATGATTTATCTCCATACAATGACGTGTCATCCGGGGAATTAGGCAGCTTTATTCAAATTAGCTGTTGAATTGTTATGATTTTGACAAACACTTCATGGAAATGATTCGGATAAATAATGTCATTAACGTATTTATGAAATCAATATCTTGAAAGCCATGAAACTCCATAAATTCTCTCTCTCTCTCTCTCTCTCTCTCTCTCTCTCTCTCTCTCTCTCTCTCTCTCTCTCTCTCTCTCTCTCTCTCTCTCTCTCTCTCTCTCTCTCTTTCTCCATTTAAGTGATTACTAAGTATAATTATGTAATTAATATACTATCAATCCGGTAACTGTTTCTCAAGGTCTTTAAACTTAATTGTAATAAGTCAAAATTATGACCTTCCTTAGAAATATTATCCCACCTCAAGGTTAAAACTATGGATTTGCTGACGCACATTTCACGCTTTCGTGTGCGTAGGTGTTCTCATTATTTTTGGTGCTCTAGAAAGGTCGATCGTAATTCGATAGAGATCTGAAACATCTGAGGATATTTCATATTTGTACCCATCACAAACAAGTAAACGTGCCCATCACAAACACGTAAAAGTGCCCATCACAAACAAGTAAAATTGCCCATCACAAACAAGTAAAAGTGCCCATCACAAACAAATAAAAAACTCGCCGAAGTTTCTCTGGCGCAATCGAGTTTTTTGTACATCGTATAATCGGTGGTTTCTTGTAATGCTGTATGAGCCGCGGCCTTTGTAGCTTAACCACGTTGCCAAACGCACGATGATGGCTAACTTTAACCTTCAATGGAGTACAATCTACTGAGGCTAGAGGGCTGCACTTTGCTATGTTCGATGATTGGAGGGTGGATGATTAACATACCAATTTGCAGCCCTCTAGCCTTAATAGTTTTAAAGATCAAAGGATGAACAGAAAAAGTGCGTGAGTGGGCCAAAAGTATGGTATCACTCATGAACCATCTCTTATACGACTGACTTTATGATGGAATGGTTTCACACGAATAAAAATAAAAATGTCATTCTCACAATCCAGCGCCTTTATCCATCCGCGTCCTGTTTACAGTATTTATTGATAATGACAGTAGAGGGACAATGGATTTTTTCCAGTAAACGGACAAAAATCGCTTTCCCCCTCGCCTGTGAATATCTCCTGGCTTTCTTTCACTGGGAGAACATATTATTAATATTATTATTGCTGTAGGCGTTCAATTATTCAACAAGCCATACGCCATGAATGTTCATTAAAAAGTAAACCATGGAGGGGCATCTTTCAGGGATGGCATAACCCAAGGAAGAAGAAAATTGGTTATATAGTCAACACCCGACGTCAGGTAACAAGAAGCGCCTCAGTGGCGTGGTTGGTATGGTGTTTGCTTCCCACCTCGGTGGTCGCGGGTTCGATTCTCAGCCACTCCATTGAGGAGTGAGAGAAGTGTATTTCTGTAGATAGAAGTTCACTCTCGACGTGGTTCGGAAGTTACTTAAAGCCGTTGGTCCCGTTGCTGAATAACCACTGGTTCCATGCAACGTAAAAACACCACACAAACAAACAAACAAACAATCAGGTAACAAGAGAGACACTTGAGATAACTGTAGATACGCGCAAAACGCCATTTTTAAATCGTGAACAAATGAAAAATAAACCTGACTTTTTCATAATTATGTGTTGAGATCTAAAGAGAGAGCTTGTGGCACTTTTAATTAATTATTCATCTAAACAACAAAATTAGTTTGGATTTTAGGCTTCGTATTAGTATTCGTGATAATAGGGGAATATGAAATAATAACAATATTTAGTTACCAGTCGCTTTTAGTTCTCAGTAAAAGAAAATTATTGGGATTGGTGTTAGGCTGTCTGTCCGCACTGTTTCTGTCCGCCCTCAGATCTTAAAAATGACCGTGGCTAGAGGGCTGCAAATTGGCATGTTGATCATCCACCCTCCAATCATCAGACATACCAAATTGCAGCCCTCTAGCTTAAGTAGTTTTGATTTTAATGTTAAAATTAGCCAAGATCGTGCGTCCGGCACTGCTATAGGTGCCAAAAACAGGCCACAACCGGGTTGTGGCTGAGAGTTTCATACAGCATTATAAACTGTACAGAAAACTCGATTTTACATGTTTTTATTTAACTTGACTTCTGCGTCTGTCTGTCTACCTGTCTGGGTAAAATTTTGTAACTCCACTTGCGTCTGGTGGACTTGAAATTTTGCCTGGTTACTCAATCCTGGTGACAATACAACCACATGATCAGTAAATCAGCAGCGATCTCAAGTGACCTTTCCCAGTATCTAAGGATTAGTATGAAATTCGGATTTTTCCTACCGTCTTTGACTCGACGGATTTTTCAAACCTATTTTGAGTCGACAGGATACTTATCACGTTCAGTTTTTTACTTACAATCATAAATCGGTTACAATTTCTGTCAAAATTAAAAGTGTAAAATAAGAATCTATATAAAAAAAATCTTTTAATACGCGCTTTTATTAAAATGCAATAAAAAGTACAAAATAATTCTTTGAGCCGCATCAAGATTTTTTTTACATTTAATCATGTCTACAAAAGTAAAAAAAAAAAATAGAAGAAGAAGGCGAAGAAGAAGAAGAAAGCGTGGGCGCCAAACATGGCAGGAAATGATACAAGAATATGGTATTATTTCCTGCAGCATTTCCTTCCATGTTCGTCGCCTCCGCTTTTATTCTTGTATACATGATTAATTGTAAGAATTTCCTGCTGTTTCTTATAAGAGTATTTTGCACTTTTTTAGTGCTTTTTAATAAGAGCGTATTCTAAAAGATTTTTCTATGTTTTCTTATTTCCTTGTTTGTCGTCGATTTTAGAGGAATGCCACCAGAAGGATAGAGCCTCCTGGTTCTGATTTAGTCCCGAGGGTGAGGTTGCTGGCCCCATGCTTTGGTCTGGAACCTACTTGCGCGAGTTCCATTGACTGGTCTGGAACCTAGGCGCGCTAGCTCCATTGACCGGTCTGGAACCTAGACGCGCTAGTTCCAGTGACCAGTCAGGAACCTAGACACGCTGGTTCCATTGACCGATCTGGAACCAAGATGCGCTAGATTCATTGACCGGTCTGGAACCTAGACGCTCAGTTCCATTGACCAGGCTGGAACCTAGATGTGCTAGTTTTTTAGTTCCATTGACCGGTCTGGAACCTAGATGTGCTAGTTTTTTAGTTCCATTGACCGGTCTGGAACCTAGATGTGCTTGTTTCATTGACCGGTCTGGAACCTAGATGCGCTAGTTCCATTGACTGGTCTGGAACCCAGATGCTCTAGTTCCATTGACCAGTCTGGAACCTAGATGCTCTAGTTCCATTGACTGGTCTGGAACCTAGATGCTCTAGTTTCATTGACTGGTCTGGAACCTAGATGCTCTAGTTCCATTGACTGGTCTGGAACCTAGATGCTCTAGTTCCATTGACTGGTCTGGAACCTAGATGCTCTAGTTCCATTGACTGGTCTGGAACCTAGATGCGCTAGTTCCATTTACCGGTCTGGAATCTAGATGTGCTAGTTTCATTGACTGGTCTGGAACCTAGATGTGCTAGTTCCATTGACCGGTCTGGAACCTAGACGCTCTAGTTCCATTGACTGGTCTGGAACCTAGATGTGCTAGTTTCATAGTTCCATTGACCGGTCTGGAACCTAGATGTGCTAGTTTCATAGTTCCATTGACCGGTCTGGAACTAGAGTGCTAGTTTCATAGTTCCATTGACCGGTCTGGAACCTAGATGTGCTAGTTTCATAGTTCCATTGACCGGTCTGGAACCAAGATGTGCTAGTTTCATAGTTCCATTGACCGGTCTGGAACCTAGATGTGCTAGTTTCATAGTTCCATGACCGGTCTGGAACCTAGAGTTGCTAGTTTCATAGTTCCATGACCGGTCTGGAACCTAGATGTGCTAGTTTCATAGTTCCATTGACCGGTCTGGAACCTAGATGCGCTGGTGCCATTGACCGGTCTGGAACCTAGATGTGCTAGTTTCATAGTTCCATTGACCAGTCTGGAACCAAGATGCTTTAGTTTCATTGACCGCTCTGGAACTTAGACACACTATTTCCATAGACCGGTATGGAACCTATATGCACTAGTTTCATTGACCGGTCTGGAAGTAAAGACCCATACCAATAGTACTAACCATAATAATATACGATTAATAATAATGGCCACTACGTGGATTAGGGGGTGGATTAATCGTACATCATATCTCCATTTAAACGAAACAACCGTAGCTTCATCAGCATCATTAATTCCCTGTGTACAAAGCAATTAAATATTTTGACAGTAAAATGATTGATGTGTAAATATCACAATTCATTTAGCCGGTGACTGAATCTTAATTATGGTTAATATGATTTTCTCGTTCGGTCACCCATTTTATATATGAATAAAACACCCTTCCAGATGAATAATTATTTTTCCCTTCTCATTTTTTGTAGTTCGGGGAAAGAGAATTTAAACATAAAAATTGTGCTAAAAAAGTGATAAGATACCTTATTCATCACCATCATCGTTCTCTTCCTTGTTTTCAGTTCGTCATCATCATAATTTTTATCATAACCGTTCTAGCTTTCTTCCTCATCGTATTCATGAAAGAACCATACATACAAAAATCAAATCTTCTCTGTACATCACCATCATAATTACCCACGTCTCCTCAGCCTCTCCTCCCTCCTTACCTTCATCGTCACCTTTCTTACTATCATCATTATCATCATGGTCATCGTCGTCTTTTGCAAAGATTAGTGCCTTCTCTCTCCTGTCGCCTTTAATCAAGCAACCTTGAAAAACTTCCTGTCGCCGTAATGGGATCATAACCCCATAAGTACTTGACGTTTGAGCAGCTGAGAAGGATCGGATCCTTTTCTCAGAAATGTCAACTTCAAACCTGGGTAAGAGATCCTCTCTCTCTCTCTCTCTCTCTCTCCTCTCTCTCTCTCTCTCTCTCTCTCTCTCTCTGGTCCACTGGTATAGTGGATTCTCTCTCTCTCTTCTCTCTCTCTCTCTCTCTCTCTCTCTCTGCTTTCTAGCTTTTCGGCTGGTATAGTGGTTAGTGTCATGTATGCTACTCCGATGTCGCGAGTTCGCGTCTCCCCAGGACGATGAATCATTGTCGGCTCTGTATCACGATCAATTACTGCTACAGTGAGGGGTCTCTGGTGGAAGGTTGAATTTCCAGTCAGTGGCCCCTGTGCGCTTGCTCCATGTAAATTGGTTTCATCTATTGAAATAATGATAAAATTGCGCTTTTCATTTCTATGCAATAAAATCGTCTTTCGAGAGTCCTCAATTTCCACAAGCATGGCAGTGTTCGTGTTCCTTTGGAAAATTCATACACTGCTCGGTGTTCTCTTTCCCAAAATGATTGAGTCAGGAAATATGATCCGAAGTATTTGCATATTGGTCAGTTCGTTGTAAGACTCAAATATATTGATTCGACAGAGGCAAAAGTAAAACTGGAAAATAAGACACTAGATGGCATCTGGAAAGCTGTTTTATGGAATCGGTAGCTGTTGCTGTCACGCTGTCATGTGTTCTGGCCTCTCTTAGCAGCTGGCAAACAGACTGTCAACCAAGTAGCCAGTGTTTAAGTGATTTATCTCATTAAATCAGCCTCCCCAAGTACCTCAAACTAGTCTCCTAAAAGGTTTCAAGCGATGTTGTTCTTGTGCTGTATCTCTTACGAAACAGCGTAGCTTATAATATTATGGGAGGGGGATTGCGGGAAAGGCGCAGAATTGCGGAGGGGTAGGAAGGAAGGAGGTCGGGAAAGTGGAAGAACTCATAACCAATATGGGTCTTGTT
>NC_061107.1:138716502-138724002 GCF_015104395.2 Macrobrachium nipponense | reverse complement strand
TCGTGATAAATACCAAAAGATATTTATAGGCTTAATAATTACCGATGGAAAACAGAACTCACTGCGTTACGAGTGAATATTTTGTATTTGTCTCATTAATTGCTGAGTTTTAATTCGGAATTAATATCTCAGCGTTTTGGGGTCTTTTTGTATTTTCCGGATAAGCAATGTCACAATAAGGCATTTGCCTAATTGAGCCTGGTAATTGTAATCCCATGCCAAAATATTTTATTTGATCCAATTTCGTGAAATCTCTTGTGGTACATCCTCTGTTTAAAAGGAACATGATGGGTGTACACACACACACACACACGCACACACACCACACACACACACACACACACACACACATATATATATATATATATATATATATATATATATATATATATATATATATATTATTGAATAATTATCACATCACCGTGATTCATATAAATTTTTCGAGCTACAAATGTTCTTTAATATCTAATTCGCTCTACCTTGGAATTAATATATTTCCATATACGTAAACCGAAGGGGAATTTTTTAATTGATAATAATTTCGTCCTCTCGTGGGTTCGAACCACCGCCCAGCGGACAGTCACAGATCATTTATCCATATTTTACCAGTGAACAAGGACACAGAAGTGTCCGATATATATATATATATATATATATATATATATATATATATATATATATATATATACAATCATATATATTTACACATACATATCTGGATAAACAAAAGAAAGTATTTGCCTTTGCTCATAAATAAACTCCTGGGTGGGGAAGTTACGGGTGTTGTATTTCACCATAGTGGATCAGTAATAACTGGAAACATTATCGGTATACAGGTACCACGTGGTTTGGTTTGCCGCCACCAGGGCCCAGCTTTGTGACTGTCTTTAAAGACTGGTACCGAGAAAAGGAAAAGGCGCTCGATATCTTCACAATGGTGCGTTGTGCAACTTACTATTGCAGAAAAGGGTTCAAGAATTCTTCATGAAAAAGTGGCGTTCAGTAGTTTATATTGTCTATATTATTGTGACAGAAGTGCAGTCGCGATTCCAATTCAAAAATCAGCACATCTTTAATCTTAAATATGGCATAAATATTAAGTAAAACGCATCTTGTTCATTATCGATTATCGAGAATGCTGATTAGTAAGTAGGCCTACAAGTTACAGGTTGTCAACAAGCCTCGCCTATTATGTATCATGATACTATGATGCATAAGGACACCTGCATATTGTCAGTCCTTATGAATTGTAAGTAGCAGGTAGGCGTGTAGAATACTGTCTATGCCATCACTGCCATCACTTAGTCAGTTTTAGAGTTTTAAAGGCGGTGTTAGAGTGCTTAACAAAATGTATTTTATCAAATGTGGCTTCTCAACGACATTCCGAACCGTCACACCCGGTGAGAGTATATCAGGGAAACGTCAACGAGATACTGGGAAACAGCTTCTGTTATTCGATTCAAAATTAAAATAACTGTATTTTTAGTTGTCGGAATAGGAAGCTATTGTGCCGGCTTTGTCAGTCCGTCCGCC
This sequence comes from Macrobrachium nipponense, assembly GCF_015104395.2. Classification (NCBI taxonomy): domain Eukaryota; kingdom Metazoa; phylum Arthropoda; class Malacostraca; order Decapoda; family Palaemonidae; genus Macrobrachium; species Macrobrachium nipponense. The sequence goes on along the minus strand of NC_061107.1, from coordinate 138,722,466 downwards.
CTCAGATTTTAAAAACTACGGACCTAGAGGGCTGCAAACTGGTATGTCGACCATCCACATTCCAGTCATCTAAAATACCAAATTGCAGCCCTCTAGCCACAGTAGTTTTGATTTTATTTAAGGTTAAAGTTAGCCATAATCGTGCGTCTGGCAACGATATAGGCCAGGCCACCATCGTTTAGTTGTTAAAGTTTCATGGTCCGGGGCTCATAAGCATTATACCGAGACCACAGAAAGATAGATCTATTTTCGGTGGCGTTGATTATACGGTGTACAGAAAACTCGATTGCGACGAAGTAACTTCGGCGCATTTTTTACTTGTGTGACAAATTCTGGTTTCATTTATGTTTTCATCACACAATATGTCTAATAGGCTTTGTTGCCTATTACCTAGACCACAACCTATGCCCCAACTATTTATCTGGTGAGATGCTTTGTCATTTAAGCCGTATTCTAAGCACAACTTAATTTCGAATATACAACAATTATGTTTTGATGGTCAAACTTATCGACTCTTCATGCAAGGAAAAAATGGACATTACATATGGTAACCACGAGGCAAAGACTCTTTGCAATACAAACGCTATAGTAGACTCACATCACCCGTGCATTTGATGTCTAGGCCAGTCCCTTACGACGCTCCTGATTGGCTGTTGATAAAAAAGTATCCCTCAGGAGAGGTGGAACATACATCCTGCCTATGTGGACTCTCGAGAGAGACTGAGAGTTTCCAGCCCTGTGATTGGCTTATCAACAGCCAATCAGGAGGGGACTGGCCTGGACATCAAATGCACGAGTGATGTGAATCTACTATAGGCCCATGCACATCGACTCTACAGCCATTTTTATGGTTTTGTCCTTCTTTGAAAAACAATTCAATTCCAAATAAGTGCTGTTTACTTTCTTATGGTAGGCAACATTGAACAGTTCTCTAAAAGTATTGTTCCGAAACCTTGGAATACAAAGAAATGAATTTGCCAGTCTTTTTTGTCGTCTGCTCATTTACAAGACGCTAAGCATAACGGTAAAAAATAATCTTCTGCTAAACATGTTTTCAAAATTTTCGTTAACTAATGCAGCCGGAAATTCCGTATCAAAGTAGCCAAACATGCTAAACAAAGCGCGGGTTTGTTAAATGAATGTGATACCGCCGTCGCAGTGATGCTGTATCTTGCTTACCATTTAAAATGCTTGGCGGTAGGTAGGCCTGGAAGATATTGTGATAACTTGTCTTATTTCACGCCTGTATCACATATTCATAAGGCCAATAGTTCCGTGTACTTACTATATATATATATATATATATATATATATATATATATATATATATATAGATATATATATATGTATGTATGTATTTATATATGTATGTACATGTGTGTGTGTTTGTGTATATTAAGTAGGAATACATGGGATTATTTTTTTATGCTTTTACGTTACAAAGAATCTTTAGAATGATTGATATTAGTAAATATAAATCACTGATTGTTAGATATAAATAAACTTTCTTGTTTTGTTTGTTATAGTATCTGTATGTAGATTTCTGATCATTTGATAAGGGAATAAATATAAACTTTCTTGTTTTGTTTGTTATAGTGTGTGTATGTAGATTTCTGATAATTTGATAAGGGAATAAATATCTCTAATGACGTTGCATATTACTGGCCAATATTTCAGATAAACACTGATTAAAATAGGTGAATCTTTTATGCAAAATTCTGTACTTCTCGTAAATCAACATTTTGGGGTTTATTGTTTCATGAAAAGAGAATATATGGTTATTTATATGTAAATAAAATTTTAATGATTAATAAGGGAACAAATATTTCTAATCAAATTAAATTTGGATTTCCAATATCAAGATGTACAGATTAGAATGCAAAATTCTGTATTCCAATTACATGACGTCAGATAATGATTGATTTTATTATAGTAGCTAATATATTTTTATCAAAATTAAACGAGAAGAATGTGATGAATTCCTTCTACTGTGAATCTTCTATAGCGATCTGTAAGTCATATTAAGGGCTTTGTGGCATCCCTTCGGCTCCTGCTGTCTCCTTTTAGTTTCATACATTGCCTTTTGCCTCTTTCCACATAGCTGTCAATTATCTCCAACTAAGCGTCGCTCCTGTTTTGACCTTTCATTGACAATTAGTGCCTCTTTCTTGCCTGCCCTGCCCAGAGTGACTCAGTTGTGTGGTGAAAGAGATTTATAATGATAACTGGAATTGTTTAAACAGGTTTATCTCTGTCATAAAAAGCGATGTGTGCATTTCTTTTAGTTTTTTATGTGTATGTAACCTTTTAAGAATCGCCGTCGTCCAGCCCCAGGCCTGCCTCTCTCCCCACCGGAGCCCTTACAAAGATGCAGAGTAAAGTAGCTTCGTTCGAGCATCGGGACGAGAAGATGCCTGTCTCTATCGACATCCTTTTCCATTAGTCAGTTTTGATGGTACCGGGACATTAAGTAACAATAAAAATGAAATTATGTAAAACGCCGTACCGTGATTATATTTATATCTTTTGAGTGTACTCAGCATAAACTTGCACGTGTGCAAATTTCTAGTTCTCTGTAAAAGAAAATGACTAAGATGGCTTTGTCTTACCGTTCGCGCTTCTTCTGTCCGCCCTCAGATCTTCAAAGCCACTGAGGCTAGAGGGCTGCAAATTGGTATGTTTGCCGAATTGGCAGCGGCCCTTTGGCCCAGTAGTATATTTTTTTCCCCTTTTTTTATTGAAGGTAAAAGTAAGCCATGATCGTGCGTATGGCAGCGCAACAACACAACCCACCACAACCGGCTGAGAGTTTCATGGGCCGTGGCTAAGAGTTTGATCCAGCATTATAAGCTGCACAGAAAACTCGATTTCTTCGGCGCCATTTTTACTTGTCTCTATTTTTATGGCAGTGATATCACCCAGGCAGTAGTACCAAGAGCAGAAAGAGCGTGGCGGGAGGGGGGGGTGGGGGTGGGTGGGGGAAGGGCAGCCAATAAGGGAGAGAGGCGAGGAAACAAATCGCTCTACTTTAACTAGACATTCTGCCCGAAGACCTACAATTGAAAATGGGCTGATCTATAATCGAATGTCTCTTTAGGTGAACTCGACTCAAATTGGTTTTCAAACGGGGTGCGTTGATGCTGAAAACCGAAAAATACGTCGCATTTGTAATTACGTGTCACAAAGTGAAGCCATGATGGGACCGTATTTTTTCATAATGGAAGGCAAACGTTTGAATAATATTAGATTGTTTATTTCGTTATCATAACGCGTTCCAGTGTGGGCCGGTGGTCATGGCGTATGGCGTTGATATTATGCTAAAAGCTTTCATGACGATAGGTATTTGTTTTTCAGTATTCATGGAAAATATCTGGATGTTTTGGTATATGAAAAATTATGATACATTTATTGATCTAATATTTCATTTCTTATCGTCCTGTGGAAAATGTATAAATAAAATGCACGACGCATGAATAAACAAGAGTATGTGCTTTCGATTCAGCTCATCAGAAGGGAATATGTGATATGAAACTGCTGGAATAAGTTTGGTCAGCATCACCCTGCAACTTTCTTCAGTGACTGCTTTGGGATCGTCTTTTCCTCCCGTTTGCCCCGATGTAGACCTACAATCATTTTCCAAGGATAAATCTTTTGAAGAGCCTCGCTCGTTTTTCGTACCTCTCTCAAAATCTCTTTTTAGGCCTAGTGGAGATCAAAGGTATGTTACGGAATCTTTAAATGGTGCGCTTCGCTGTAGAACTTCTCAGTTCGAGAGGCCCTTCATTCCTCGCGCCGTTGGACTGTGGAACATTCAGTCTCCCTGAGGATGTCGTGCAACTGGAACTTCATTAGTTCAAGCGAAGTTACAATGCATTGCTACTCTAATGCTATTCTCATTGTATTTTGATGAATTTTTATCTACTTATTAATTTATGAATTAATTTTTTCATTTTTTGATAAGTGAGGTAATATTCTTTTGAAGCTTGAATTTCAAGCCAATGGCCCCTGTTGCCTTGTTCCATACGAATGGGGTTCATCTTCTGAATCATGATAATGATAATGATTCAGGAGAGAGAGAGAGAGAGAGAGAGAGAGAGAGAGAGAGAGAGAGAGAGAGAGAGAGAGAGAGAGAGAGAGAGAGAGAATGACTATAACTGGCTGCATGCAGTGAATGTCGCGCTGTGCCCGCTTCTTAAGAACGTAGCCCAAGGGATTGTTTCATTTCTTTTTTATCCTTTCTCTCCTTCGCCCATTTTGCAATGTTTTTTCGATGTTTGGGACGCCTATGAAGAGATGGGAATGGAACAAAATTGATCAGAACAATAGTTTCCAGCTTTATTTCTTTTGTTTCATTTTCCTTGGAAGTTATTTTCGAAGTTTGAGATTTCAGTGAAAAAAAAAATGAAATGAAAATATTATGCATTGCCCTAGTATTTGATAAAAAAAAATATGTTCTCGTGATGCAGTAGAGTGAGAATCTAATTGCAGAGCGTGTTATATCGGCTTAATATCTCTGTTTTATGGATATTAATAATGCCCCGTTGTAAACAAATGAGAAGCTATTGTGAGCGATATTCTTGGTAAGCGTGTAGAAATTTACGGCCCAAATCCTGCCAACTTAGTATTGATTATTTGCTAATTGCGTCGTATGGCTAGTGCCTCGACATGTGATACTGGCATCTCTAGGGATATTATCGTTGATTACCCTCAAGGAAAATATTCTTTATATCATGAGAAAGTTACGTCATACTCTGAGAGCCGTTAGTATGGGTCCACTGGCGCCCTCCCTCCCTGATTGATTGACTGCCTTCCTAAGTCAAATAGCTATCATTTCCTTAATCTCTCTCTCTCTCTCTCTCTCTCTCTCTCTCTCTGGGACCATCGACCTTCCGTGTATAAAAACATTTCTAAGAGCACCATTCCCAACAAGAATTTGGTGTTATTTTAAACTTTAGCACGCACTGAATATCCTATCTGGTGCCACCCACTGGATCTACGCTGGATGTTGCTCTGTAAACACGTTCATTGCAATTTTAAGCATCCGTCATATACACCTGTGTACATATACATCTTAGTCAAGGTTTAAGGGAATAGCCTTAATTAGAAAGTTTTTATATGTGCATAGGTAGAGACAACCTTACGCCCTCATTTAGCCCAGGCTCAAAGAAGACAAGAAAATGAAGGATGCTATGGACCTTTCTGGCCCTTAAGCGGAGAAAGGTAATAAAAGCAGAAAAAACAAAGGAGAGAGAGAATTTCCAAGCCTGCCGAAAAAGGAAAGAAATTCCTATATTTATCTATGCAAATGGAATGTGGTTTTGTGCTGTTGCTGCGGAGGCCGTTTGGAATAACTTGCACCTGTGGGTCCTGGGTGATTCAGGTTATGTCACTTCTCCTGGAGAATGTTCGAGTGGTTCTAATCAATTTTTTTTTTTGTTAAAGATAACTTAAGAATAAATAAATTTTTTTTAGAATAGAGCACTGTTCTCGATAATGAACTATTCGATTATGGATATATGTTAGTGTAATGAATTTCAGCAACTGAAACAACGTGCAGGCTACCGCTAGTTTTCTCGTTTTTGTTTATAGCGCACAGGTGTGTGAAGCATGAATGTACAGGCATATATATACATACTTGCTAAGAAACAAAAAGGCTGTACTTTTCTGGCGTCAGCACATCCTAAGTGTTTTAAGAATCTCGAAGGTAATATGAGAAGAGAAAGTTTACATGAATAAATGGAAGCAGAGAGATGGAACAGTGTATGTGAATGGGGTAGGTGGAGGAATGAAAAATGAAGATTATCATGGGTATTTGGAAGTAAGTATTTCGAATGATGATAGCATGAGAAAAAGGTAAGTCACCTAACAGACGAAGTGAGGAAGGTGAAAGGATGCGTGCCAAACATCGAAGGAAACTGGAGTGCCTGTGGAGGCCAAGATGAGGAAGTATGAAGGGATTGCTTA
>NC_061107.1:138711502-138714002 GCF_015104395.2 Macrobrachium nipponense | reverse complement strand
TTCTTTTGCAGGAAACAAAAGATGTACGGCATTGCGATAACGGATGAAGAAATGCAACCGGACCATTGTGATCTGCAATGCACGACATAAAAATGACAGTGCATTTGTAACAGAAAACTGTTTTTTTATATAAATTCTCGACCCGCCCCCCCGACTGAAGTCCCGGGTACGCCCATGAGGCCATCGTGCATCCGCCCGAAAGCGGAATATGATATCGCAGTCGGTGGAAGCAGAAGCCCGAACAAAAATCCATATGCATGAGACAGTCGTCGCTTTTATGGAATAAATAACACGAGCAATTCATCATTGTGTCCCAAAATGATTGCACTGTGTATAAACTGATGCTCATTGCCACGCAATTGCTTTCCTGACTCCGTTTCATATAAGGCGGCTTAACTTTTGTCTCCTTTGCGATGCCAATTTGCCGATTTCACATTTGTCATCGACTGCTGTCCCCAGGAAGGTATCATTTCATTCTTGTTATTATTATTATTATTATTATTATTATTATTATTATTATTATTATTGTTACAAGACTTTCGCAAATAATCTTGAACGGATGATTTTCATCTAGACGAAGACCCCAGACTTCTGGATCTAATTGACAGTGTCCGTGAGAATATTGATCTCTGCAGTAAAGTAGCAAAATAAAAGGCTTCATTCCAGAAGATATATCGGTCTCTAAACGAATACCTCATCCCACTGATAAGCTGAATAATTAACTCTCCTAAAAATTAATTGCCTATTAATTTTTTTGCAATGTATCTACCATAATTGATGATACTAAATTGCTAATTGGTTTAATGTCAGTGCTGTTGCCGAGTACATCCAAAGATAACCTGCATGTTCGTTATCAAACGCAGGCTTTCTGAAGAAGCATGCTCCTCATACGACAAATTGCATTAGCCCTCTGGGTAACAACCTACAACGGAAAAATTATTGACAGGAATGACGTATGTTACTGATGTCCTTAAAGATTTGTGGATTCTGTTTCTAAATGTTGAGCGTTTGGATGAAGCTATCTCCGCACACAAACACACACATATATATAAATAGAGAGAGAGAGAGAGAGAGAGAGAGAGAAAATATCACAACAATTTCATATTTCCTCTTTCGATTAGAGATCCCATTTTGATTCTCAAAGTCCTTTCGTATGAGGTTGCCAGACAGTGCTTTTCTTCGGCTTAGTTACGACTGTTCACAGTCGAATAACTGCCAGGTACACATAACCCATAATTGAATTTATAGAGAACTAACCTTAGTAACCTTAGTTGCTTTTATCTGTAATATATATATATTTATATATATATATATATATATATATATATATACTATATATATATATATATATAATATAGATATATGTGTGTGTTTGTGTGTGTGTGTGTGTGTGTGTGTTCTCACATAAATTTGTGTATATATAAACATACACAAATGCATATTTATACACACACACACACACATATATATATATATATATATATATATATATATATAAATAACACACCAGTATTATATAAAGACGATGATTTAAAATAGAAAAAACAAACACAATCTAAAACTGTACTAATTTATATGGAAGAAGCAAATGAGAATTTTCGATTAATGAGGCCTTTCAATTGAAAGACCTGAGTACGGTCTTGATGTAAGTCTAAATTTACATTATACACACACACATATATATACATATATGTGTGTGTGCGCGCGCCTGCGTGTGTATAGATGCGTGTTTTCCATGCAGGAAAGAAAGGAAATACGTGCGACATGCCTATATACACATGCCAAAACCTGCAACTCGTAGCGCGTAGTCAAGCAATGATTTATGGTGGAGCAGTGGTGGGGAGCGCCCTCCCCCCACTAGATTTTTCTTCACAGGAGTGTGGCACAAAATCTGGCAATAAAAAAAATAACGCAAGTCCAAAGGGCAGATGATCCCTCTTGGGGAACCGTGGCAATCCAGAAGATTTGCCTGTGTTCCAGCAATACGGGAAACCAATAGAAAACGATCTAGGCTGCATTTCTAGGGTAATTTATTATGTGAAGTTCTTCAGTAGAAATTTCACCCATAAGGTCAATGAATTGAGTGATCATTTTGCCTATCCGGTTTTATTTATTAATTTTTTTACTTTTTTTGTCAGAAAAGGAATTCCTGGTCGTTTTTAAGCAACAGTGAACAGTGGAAAGTTTGGAAATGTGATAAGTGAATGAATTTCCCCGGGTCTTGGCGGCTCAAATGGAGTGAATCAGATGTGTGTACACTAGAGTCTGCTCTGGAAGTATAGCGTTCTTGGCATATCAGCAACGAAATATAATGATGAAAAGAAAGGAAATTTCATGCTGATGTTAAAGAGAAGAAGGAGATACCGTTTGAAGAGATGAAATCAGATTTTCAGAAAGCGTAGTCTATGCCAGAGGTTATGAGAACCTCATGCTGCGCCTATGGGACTAGATCTCTGGATATTTGTATATATTTGATTTTAATGTGTCAGTGCACACATGG
>NC_061107.1:138704002-138709002 GCF_015104395.2 Macrobrachium nipponense | reverse complement strand
AAAAGAATAATCTAAGCCTTCTGAGATATAATGTTACTCATGTTTTCACTTGTAGAGATTACCTGTTCTTTAACGAATAAAAGATGATTTTGATGATATGGAGAAGATGATCATTAATTGAAATATCATAAGTATTACTGTCAAGGCGTATGAAACACTTGTTTTTCATCTGTTTTAAAATATTTTCTTAAAAGTCCTTCTGCTCGCTTTTGTGTATAATTTATTCTTACATAAGGTAGCTTGAAGTGCAAGAATGTGTAGATAACCTCATTTGCTTTCTGGCCAGAAATTGTTAATAGAAAGATGTGAATGTTAAGTGTAAAGATGTGAATGTTAAATGTTAAGTGTTTTGACTTTGAGAAAAGAATAATGGCGTAGGCGAATATTTGCTAGTATGCCATCATTTTTGTATTTAAGAAGTGTAACAAATAATTATGTATGAAAATCCAACTATTCCTCTAACACATATAAAATAAATGTGTTGAAAATAATTTCATTTCCGCTACTCATTGTAGACCTACTATATACTATACACCAGGTGTTTGTTGTTGCACCAACACTAATGGTGCGTCACACATGCTCCCCTCACACGTTGATATCGGTGGGCGCATTTTACTTTTGTATATACATATTTACATTTTTTTTCTGTTTCAAATTTTATGCTTCCTTTGGAAATATTATTAATGTTATGACAATTTTTTCCGTTATTTTTTCTTCATTTTAACATTTGAACTGAGGTTTGATGACGACTTCGTTTTGGTCAAATGCTTCAGCGATGTGTGAACGAAAGATTTGGAAATGTTTTGTAAGAGTTTTATCTGAAATATGGCTACATGTGATATTTTCTTACAATTTTGAAATATATGACAGTACCTAGGCCTCTTTGGCAATCGGTGGCGCTTGGTGGGAGCGCTGCCGACAGTCGGCTTGGAGGCAGAGACGGCCGATTGTCTCCGTCCAGTACCTAGGCCTCCCTGGCGATCGGCGGCGCTTGGTGGGAGCGCTGCCGACCGTCGGCTTGGAGGCAGAGAGGGCCGATTGCCTCCGTCCAGTACCTAGGCCTCCCTGGCGATCGGTGGCGCTTGGTGGGAGCGCTGCCGACCGTCGGCTTGGAGGCAGAGAGGGCCGATTGTCTCCGTCCAGTACCTAGGCCTCCCTGGCGATCGGTGGCGCTTGTTGGGAGTGCTGCCGACCGTCGGCTGGGAGGCAGAGACGGCCGATTGTCTCCGTCCAGTACCTAGGCCTCCCTGGCGATCGGTGGCGCTTGGTGTAAGCGCTGCTGACCGTCTGCTTGGAGGCAGAGATAGCCGATTGTCTGTCCAGTATCTAGGCCTCCCTGGCAATCGGTGGTGCTTGGTAGGAGCGCTACCGACCGTCTGCTTGGAGGCAAAGACGGCAGATTGTCTCCGTCCAGGACCTTGGCCTCCTGGCAATCAGTGGCGCTTGGTGGGAGCGCTACTGACCGTCGGCTGGGAGGCAGAGACAGCCGATTTTCTCCATCCAAGACCTTGGCCTCCCTGGCGATCGGTGGCGCTTGATGGGAGCGCTGCCGACTGTCGGCTGGGAGGCAGAGACGGCCGATTGTCTCCGTCCAGGGACCTTGACCTCCCTGGCGATCGTGGCGCTTGTGGAGCACTGCCGACCGTCCGGAATGGGATGGGCTGGGACCGGTCACTCCTTGGGAGGCAGAAGATGGCCTATTGACTCCGTCCAGTACCTAGGCCTCCCTGGCGATTGTTGCGCTACCTTAGGCCTCCCTGGCGATTGGTTGCGCTTGGTGGAAGCGCTGCCAACCTTCGGCTTGGAGGCAGAGACGGCTGATTGTCTCCGTCCAGGACCTTGGCCTCCCTGGCGATAGGTGGCGCTTGGTGGGAGCGCTGCTGACCGTCTGCTTGGAAGCAGAGACGACCGATTGTCTCCGTCCAAGACCTTGACCTCCCTGGCGATCGGTGGCGCTTGGTGGGAGCGCTGCCGACCGTCGGCTGGGAGGCAGAGACGGCCGATTGTCTCCGTCCAAAACCTTGGCCTCCCTGGCGATCGATGGCGCTTGTTGGGAGCGCTGCCGACCATCGGCTTGGAGGCAGAGATGGACGATTGTCTCCGTCCAGGACCTTGGCCTCCCTGGCGATCGGTGACACGTTGGTTGGGAAAGCTGTCTGCCGGACCCTTCGGGCTGGCTGTTGAGGCAGAGAACGGCACGATTGTCCTCCGTCCAAGACCGTTAGGGCCTCCCTGGCGATCTGTTTTTTTTTGGTCGCTGGTGGGAGTGCGTTGCCGAACTGTGCGGCTTGGAGGCAGAGATGTCCGATTGTCTCCATCCAGGACCTTGGCCTCCCTGGCGATCGGTGGCGCTTGGTGGGAGCGCTGCTGACTGTCGGCTGTGAGGCAGAGATGGCTGATTGTCTCCATCCAGTACCTAGGCCTCCCTGCCGATGGGTGGCGCTTGGTGGGAGCGCTGGCGATCATCGGCTGGGAAGCAGAGACCCCCAATTGTCTCCGTCCAGTACCTAGATCTCCCTGGCGATCTGTGGCACTTGGTGGGAGCGCTGCCAACCGTCGGCTGGGAGGCAGAGACGGCCGTTTGTCTCCGTCCAAGACCTTGGCCTCCCTGGTGATCTATTGCACTTGGTGGGAACGCTACCGAACGTTGGCTGGGAGGCAGAGATGGCCGATTGTCTTGGACAGAGACAATCGGCCATCTCTGCCTCCCAGACGAAGGTCAGCCGCGCTCCCACCAAGCGCCACCAATCGGCAGGGAAGCCAAGGTCCTGGACGGAGACAATCGTCCGTCTCTGCTTCTGCAGACCGTCGGCTTGGAGGCAGAGACAGCCAATTGTCTCCGTCCAAGACTGGCCTCCCTGGTGATCGGTGGCGCTTGGTGGGAGCGCTGCTGACCGTCGGCTTGGAGGCAGAGATGGCCGATTGTCTCTGTCCAAGACCTTGGCCTCCTTGGCGATCACTTGTGTTTGGTGGGAGCGCTACCGAACGTCGGCTGGGAGGCAGAGATGGCCGACTATCTCCGTCCAAGACCTTGGACTCCTTGGCGATCGGTAGCGCTTGGTGGGAGCACTGCTGACTGTCAGTTGGAGGCAGAGACGGCCGATTGTCTCTGTCCAAGACCTTGGCGCTCCCTGGCGATCGGTGGTGCTTGGTGGGAGCGCTACCGAACGTCGGCTGGGAGGTAGAGATGGCCGACTATCTCCGTCCAAGACCTTGGCCTCCCTGGCCATCGATGGTGCTTGGTGGGAGCACTGCCGACTGTCAGTTGGAGGTAGAGACGGCCGATTGTCTCCGTCCAAAACCTTGGCCTCCCTGGCGATCGGTGGCGCTTGGTGGGAGCACTACCGAACATCGGCTGTGAGGCAGAGATGGCCGACTGTCTCCGTCCAGGACCTTGGCCTCCATGGCGATCGGTGGCGCTTGGTGGGAGCGCTGCCGACCATCGGCTTGGAGGCAGAGACGGACGATTGTCTCCGTCCAAGACCTTGGCCTCCCTGGCGATCGGTGGCGCTTGGTGGGAGCGCTACTGAACGTCGGCTGGGAGGCAGAGATGGCCGGCTATCTCCGTCCAAGATCTTGGCCTCCCTGCGATCGGTGGCGCTTGGTGGGAGCGCTGACGACCGTTGACTTGGAGGCAGAGATGGCCGATTGTCTCCGTCTAAGACCTTGGCCTCCCTGGCAATCGGTGGTGCTTGGTGGGGGTGCTGCCGACCATCGGCTTGGAGGCAGAGATGGCCGACTGTCTCCGTCCAAGACCTTGGCCTCCTTGGCGATCAGTTGTGTTTGGTGGGAGCGCTACCGAACGTCGGCTGGGAGGCAGAGATGGCCGACTATCTCCGTCCAAGACCTTGGCCTCCTTGGTGATCGGTGGCGCTTGGTGGGAGCACTACCGAACGTCGGGTGGGAGGAAGAGATGGCCGACTATCTCTGTCCAAGACCTTGGCCTCCCTGGCCATCGATGGCGCTTGGTGGGAGCGTTGCCGACTGTCAGTTGGAGGCAGAGACGGCCAATTGTCTCTGTCCAAGACCTTGGCCTCCCTGGCGATCGGTGGAGCTTGGTGGGAGTGCTACCGAATGTCGGCTGGGAGGTAGAGATGGCCGACTATCTCCGTCCAAGACCTTGCCTCCCTGGCGACCGATGGCACTTGGTGGGAGCACTGCCGACCATCAGTTGGAGGCAAAGACAGTCGATTATCTCTGTCCAAGACCTTGCCCTCCCTGGCGATCGGTGGCGCTTGGTGGGAGCACTACGGAACGTTGGCTGGGAGGCAGAGATGGCCGACTATCTTCGTCCAGGACCTAGGCCTCCCTGGTGATCGATGGCGCTTGATGGGAGCGCTGTTGACCATCATCATGGAGGCAGAGACGGCCGATTGTCTCCGTCCAGGACCTTGGCCTCCCTAGCGATCGGTGGCGTTTGGTGGGAGCGCTGCCTACCGTCGGCTTGGAGGCAGAGATGGCCAATTGTCTCCATCCAAGACCTAGGCCTATCTGGCGATCGGTGGCGCTTGGTGGGAGCGCTGCCGACCATCGGCTTGGAGACAGAGACTGCCGATTGTCTCCATTCAAGACCTTGGCCTCCCTGCCGATCGGTGGCACTTGGTGGGAGTGCTACCGAATGTTGGCTGGAAGGCAGAGATGGCCGACTATCTCCGTCCAGTACCTTGGCCACTCAGGTGATTGGAGGCAAAGAGTGCTGATTGTCTTTGTCCAGGGCCTTGGCGTACTAGGCAACCAGAGGCAAAGTGAATTGATCATCTCTGTCCAGGACCTTGTTCTCTCTGCCAATGCAGGCAGAGAAAGCTGATAATCTCCATCCAGGACCTTGGCCTCCCAGGCCATTGGAGGCAGCGACGGCCAATCGTGGCAGTCCAGAACCTAGGGCTCTCAGGCGATCAGAGGCACAGTGGGCGATTGTCTCCATCCAGGACCTTTGTCTCCCTGGCGATTGGTAGCACTTGGTGGGAGTGCTGCCAACTGTTGGCTAAGGTCCTGGATGG
>NC_061107.1:138604002-138701502 GCF_015104395.2 Macrobrachium nipponense | reverse complement strand
CGATTCCTCACAGAATTACTTCCATAAACAAACACACGAAGTAACAACGTAGAAAGAGTTAATGAATCAGTCGAGAGTCCATCTGCTTGACCTTCTATCAAAGGTAAACGGCTTAATTTAAGACCGGTCTCATTCATTAACGCCTCTGATTGGCTAATTCTCACGCGACTTGGACTTCCAATCACCCGAAGGGAAATGGGGCGCTGATTATATTTTGGGTGAATTGACGACCGCTAGTAAGCAACTTGTTTATAGTTTAGTAGGATATGCTTTAAACACACACATATACCACACCAACTAGATTTTTGGTTTCTTCTTAATTCATTGATGAGGGTAAGCTGTTCAGCCTTTGTTCCAGAAGAAAGAATCCATTGTGTTCCGTGACCTAAGTAATGTATTAGGTACCTGGTGGTTAGCTGACTGTCGTGGGTAGTATTAAAGATAGGGATTATTATAGGGATAGCAGCCAGATCGCACAGTGCTTTCTGAAAAAAAAAACCGGTTTCGTAACTCTCTCTAGAGTCGATCCCAGAGGAAATACGAAGTGTGTCTTGGATATATATATATATATATATATATATATATATATATATATATATATATATATATATATATATATATATAATATATATATATATATATATTGTTTATACTTATATATAATTATACACATATAAATTGTTTATACGTATATATAATTTATATATAGGATGTATATTGTGTGTGTGTGTGTTGTAGTTAGTACGTATATATACATAGAGAGAGTGATCTACTAGTTTCAAACTTAGTACTCATCTAGTTTGTGACAGATGGGTTGATTTCGCCTCCAATCGCAGAAACTGAATTCAATTCGTCAGAAATGGTGCTTCACAGTCAAAATCAATTTATATCTCCCTTGATGGCTGAATTGATAAATCATTGTCATTATTGTATCAAAAGGGAATTTTTAATCACTACCGGAAATTATAAGAAAAAGTCTAGTGGATGAGAGAAAACAGACACACACACACACACACACACACACACACACATATATATTATATATATATATATATAATATATATATATATATATATATAATAATAATAATAATAAAAGGGGCCCATAAAACACCAAAATTTAGAAAGAATTTCAGAGACTGCTGAAAAGAGAGATAGCAGTCTCTGAAATATAGTACTTTCTTTAGATATTTTGGCGTGTATATGGGCTCCTTTTATTAGATGGAAGTTCTACTGTAAACAAAACACTTTTTACCAGTCCATACCATATATTATATCTATATATATATAATATATAATAAATATATATATATATATATATATATAAATATATTATAATATTAATAATATAATATAAATCATATATATTATATAATAATATTATTATAAATATTAAATATATTATATATAATAATTAAATATAAATATATATTTGTGTGGGAATACTTCCGCACACATATACACGCGCACCGTTATTTCAGCTAAGTGGTGTCTTGGGTACCTAATTGAGCAGAGATAAGGGAAGAGTAGAGTTGTCATGCTGCAAAGCAACCGATAGTAATTCAATGAGTGTCTGCTGCCGGTTATTGGCGTCTTCGTTTGAAGTCAACTTTGGTCTTAAGTTCATGACAATTTAAATGAGAAACAGCGATGACGATGATAGGTAGGAAGAGATGATAACGAGAGGAGAAAGGACGCGACCACCCGTAACC
Organism: Macrobrachium nipponense; assembly: GCF_015104395.2. Taxonomy (NCBI): domain Eukaryota; kingdom Metazoa; phylum Arthropoda; class Malacostraca; order Decapoda; family Palaemonidae; genus Macrobrachium; species Macrobrachium nipponense. The sequence goes on along the minus strand of NC_061107.1, from coordinate 138,699,791 downwards.
TTTTCTTGTGTTAAATTAATGCTATTATTACTGCCAGTACTATAATCACTGCTGAGAAATTGATGGCCATTTTTACTGTCTTCTTTGTCAACATCAACTTTATTGAAACCATTACCGCCATTACTCGCTTCGTTTTTGTTTGGTTTGCATAAATTTGTGACCTGTTTTACTGAGAAGATTAAGATATCGTTATACCGAACGGTAACTTGAAATGTTCCAGTGGTAAACCTTGACTAGTCATTATTTGTGGCCCTTCACCTGCCAGCGATGACCTGTTTTCATTGCATTTTACGTTCAGCTGTGCTTTATTTGCTCTTGAGGCTAGAGTTAACAAAATATTACCCCCACAAAATTAAATGACGCTATAGTGTCTTCTCCAGTGTTCAACTGAGAGAGAGAGAGAGAGAGAGAGAGAGAGAGAGAGAGAGAGAGAGGAGAGAGAGAGAGAGAGAATGTCTTCTCCCGGCTGATAACTCGCATGGAAGGTTGGAGCCAGAAGTGTCAATACTTTGCGGCCGTTTGATTCCAGTTGCCAGGTTGAAATATGTCATGACTTTGTTTAGATTCACAGTTTAATTTACGAGTGATTGATAAGACAGACTGGCTTCCATGCCTCCTCCTGGACGTTGGTCAGAAGCTCTCTCTCTCTCTCTCTCTCTCTCTCTCTCTCTCTCTCTCTCTCTCTCTCTCTCTCTCTCCTCTCTCTCTCTCTCTCTCTCTCTCTCTCTGTTATTTGTGGAGGACACTGGAGAAAACTTAGGGCCATTTGTCGGGAATCATTTGACACCACTAGAACTGTAACAGGAAGGAAAAATGATCTCAGTTAAAAAAAAAAAAAAATTATAAATAAATTAGCGAAATTCGGCAGAAATTTTTATTATTCAGATTTTACCGCAGAAAGAAAAACGCTTTATCTTAATGCTGCCTCCAGACACAACCCACCCCACCTGGAGGTATTACCTCCACGCAACCTAAATTGACTTGCAACCTACTGGAGATGCAGTGCAATAACTCAGGGATTTATGGACTGATAGGATGAATCGGTGTCGTGGCAGGAAGGTCATCGACGAGTGACGTTGCTGATGCTCTTATCCCGTCACTCGATTTACAGAATCCAATAGTCCCCCTTTGAGTCTTTCCACTTGCCGGGAGAAGAAAATGAAATCAGGTACTAACAATTCGTCAAAGGGAGGAGGGGGAGGGAGGGGGACCTGCAGGCCGAGTCATGGAGAGGTTTCTCGATGGATCTCGTCCCGGGCTTTTGTTTAATCACAGTTCAAAGGGTTCTATTGCTTTTCCATTCCGAAATATTCATCGTTTACCAAGTGCCGGCAACAGAAAGGCGGGAGAGATTGAGCTTGCAGACTTGAAGAGGAAAAAAAACCAGGTGATTGATAAATGAAATATGCAAGAAGAGAGACATCTCTGAAAGAAATAGCAGGCAAGCAAATAACCTCTCGTAGGAAAGTCAGCAACCGCATCTAGAAAGAGCAACAACAGTAAGACTAGTAATAATAATAATAACGATAAACGCTATTTGAGTGACTACATTAAATATAGTAAAACGAGATCACTAATACAGTAGGAGAGAGTAAACGCGTGCTGACGTAGATGTTGCATGGAATAAAAGGAAAATATATAAATAAAGGGAAGATTAACGAGTATGAGCCTCTTTAAGAATGATAACAACAAAAGGACATTTCGGTTATTTTTTTTATGATAGTTTTGCAGTTTTTAGTATACGGAAATAATGACATTGTATTTATTGGTTTTCAATCGTAAGTTGATTTTTAGAAACGCACACACATATGTATGTGTACACAGGCGTACATATATAGATAGATAATAGATAAGATAGGTAGAGAGTCATCATTATGTATATATATATATATATATATATATATATATATATATATATATATATATATATATATATATATAAAGAGAGAGAGAGAGTGCAGAGCCGAAGACTAGTAGGAACAGCAATAACAGTATCATTCTAGGTAGATCACTGTTAACTGATCCTGATAGTTAAGAATCTTTGCAGTAAGTGCAAATATTGCGAATGTAAGAAGTAAGAAAAGTAGATGGGAAGCGAGATTATAAGAAAGGTCATCATTCCCAAAGATGGAAGGTTTGGGAAAGTAGACTGAGCAAAGAGAGGATTCAGTGCGAATGTGAAAAGAAAAGGAAAGAGATCCTTGCAAAAGTTAACAAGTAGGGAAGGGCTGTTCAGTGAGGCTTTTGCTGGAATATACGAAGGCAATAAGGTGCCAAGTAGATCAGGTTTTCGCATCGAATGTACGCGACACAAATATCCGTCTTTTTCGGGAGGCAGGAGCCAGTTATAAAGAATTGATTGAAACCCACATGTGAAGTAAAAAAAAAAAAAAATTGATGGAGGCAAAATTTTTGAAAGAATACAAAAGACAGAAAAAGAGAGGATTAGAGTAGGTCAAAGGGCACATTGATAAAGTACTGTGGGTTTTCGCATATAAGGAATGCAAAAGAAACAGCGAGAAAAAGGGCACCCCAGATGACAAAGGAAGCGCGTGCAGTGAAATAGGCGAGTCGTGAACGGGTCTCGGTACACTGACGAAGAGCTTTCCGTGTAGATATTCTGTGCAGTATTGAAATTAGGAAATGCTTTGCACTAAGTTCTCATCCTTGACTGCGCGCTTAGAAAGTGACTGGAGAATGTAGTGGACGATTGATCGTTTGACTACCATTACTGGACTATTACTGAAAATATGAAGGTCGTGTTTATTTTCAATTTAAGATCAAAGGAATCAGCTGTTATTTCTAAAGCTCCTACTGTAGGTTGTGCTGGTAAATATTGGTCCTGTTATTATACTCGTTATCAATATCTTCATCACTTTATATTCGTTTTCTTCAATATCTGTTGGGTGACTTTATGAAAGACTTTCTATATTATAGCTTCCCGAGAGACTAGAGCTTTTCTATTCAACCAACAGAAAACAAAGCTGCCATAAAAGACTGAGTTTTTCTTTTAGTCTAGACTATATTTTCGTAGCATGATTCTGACAGAGAATTATTTATTACTTGCTGTCGAAGTTTGATAAAAAAAAAAAAATGGTAAAATGGAACGAAACGACCTTTTTCATGAATAAAATGAAACCAAACTGTCAGTAAGAGTACAGAGGCGCGAATAAAGAGTAAATAGAACACTTTCTTCTTGTATTTCCCTTCCAGCTTATGCCAACGAAACTCAGCATTTGCAAAAACTCTCCGTAATACGGCGGGGACCAGAGGGTCAACGACTCGCAATTCTTTATAGAATACATTTCTCCGTGACATTTCCGGAATTCTTGTTTTCTCGATAACGCTTCCTCGGGTATTGCAACAGAAGTTCAAGGGTGAACGAAAGAAAAGAAGGCAGAGAAGAAAAACGCTTTGTTGATAAAAACTCCTGCTCGCCCCACTGAGCATCGGGTGAAGTGAAGGTGCCTACTGCCTCGCTTTCTTCTTCTTCTCCTCTTCTTCTTTCGGTTTTGCTTTACAGCAGACACTGGCAGTTGACACGGAATGAGATGGAAGAACAATGCGAGCGCTCTGCATATCTGCATACAAATGAAGGATAATATTTCCTAATGGAGAGCTTCAATGAACTTCCAATTAACATTGCTTCAGTCTTCTATAGTTTAGTTTTATTCTTACGTCCATGTGTATAGTATTCGCTGCAATCGATCTTAACAGTTGGATAGTTAGTTAAGCGGCAAGTTATTGAGTTATTGAAGTAAAGTTATTGAAATGCTTTTTCGCCCCTAGCCCTCTCTCTCTCTCTCTCTCTCTCTCTCTCTCTCTCTCTCTCTCTCTCTCTCTCTCTCTCTCTCTCTCCTTCGTCTCGAGGGAAATGAATAAAAAGCGTTATATATGTCCTTCAACCACGCTGATGTCTGCACAGCAGAACAGCTTTTGCCCCCTCAAGCTCAAACGAGGCGCATTTCAAGGAAGTCGGATTTCATTTCGAAAACTTTCGATTGACATATTCAGGCGGTGTGGAAGTATCAGGGAGGAAGACGCGCAAATGCAGTGTTCCCTCTCTCCTCTCCCTTTCAATCAGAGCTCCTCTGCGAACAGTCTCCCCGGAACACCAGCCTCTTACACTGGAGGAAATCATTCTCAAGATTTGGCTGCCACATCCAGAGACACTCGCGCATTCCAACGAAGTTCTTTGTCGATGAGGCTTACAATGCATCTCAGTGACCTAGGTCATGTGATAGATAATGTTCAGCGCCGAGTGTTTTGGGACTGGGAGAGTAGGATGAGGGAATACAAGCAGGAAGTGACGGGATCATGAAATGAGAGGTTTTAGGAAATAATAATAAAAAAGTAATATGAGGTGCAAATATAAGACAGAAAAGATCATGTACAGAGTCACAGAAAGAAAGACAGATAGTCAGAAAAAAACTGAGAGAGAGAGAGAGGCAGAAAGAGAGGCAAGCAATAAAAGCAGAAGGGAGAAGGAGGTCAAGAACTTTAAGGAGAATAGGCTGTTCTCAACGGAAGTAAAAGCAAAGAGGAAGGCTAATGGTTCTCAGAGGTAAAGACTTAAGTGGAGAGACCTTAAAGGCCTGTCCACACTAGGAAACTTTGCAAACAAAGTTTACAAACACTTTTTACTGTATATTTGTTTCCCATCCATAGTGGAAAACATTTAGTGTTTCTGTACATAGTATACGTAGATATACCATGTAATAACGTATATATGTGTATATATATATATAATATATATAATATTATATATATATTATGTATATATATATAGATTATATTTATATATATATATTTCAATAATTATATATATATATATGTATATATATAGGTATATGATAGGTTAGGTAATACTAATAAATATATAATATTACATAATTATATATATATATATATAGGATTTTAATATAATATATATATATATATATATATATATATATAATAGATATATATATATATATGTGTGTGGTGTGTGTGTGTGTGAATTATAATAGGTAGGTATATATTTATATATATAAATATATTAATAAATAATATATATTATATTATATATATATATATTTATATGTTGGGGTGGGTTGTGTGTGGGGTGTATATATATATATACATATATATATATATATATATATATTTATATATGTATGTATGTATATACTATGTATCTATTTTCACTTCCGCCAGAAGGCCAGAAGCAAGTCAGCATGACACGCTCTTTTTTCTAAAAAGTTCTTCACCCATCTCTTTTTCTTTGTCTTATCCCCCCTCGAGTGCAATGAAATAGCCAAGTAGAATACAGAGGCTACTACAGCGATAAGCATCCTGACGACAACTGAGGTCTGGACAGGACACTGTTTCCTAGTGTGGAGGTGCCTTTAGACCTATGGAGTTGTGAATGTGAAACAAAAAAGAAAGGATGACCTAGAAGCCGCAAGAGTGGAAAGGGTTGATGTAACTTCGAGAATGTTGATGAAGGTGACTCTTGAGGACGTAAGAATAACCATTTTATTATTTATTACACTCAGTAGATGAGACCTATTCATACAGAGCAAGCCCACCGAGGGGGCCATTGACTTGAAATTCAAGCTTTCGAAGAATATGGTGTTCATTTTAAGAAGAAGCAAGACGAAGTAAAGGAAAATACAGAAAGAAGATACCCCACGTATTAAAAAAGGAAAAATAAATAAATTCATAAATGAACGAATAGACATATGTGTATTAAAATGCAAGGAGAAGAGTATTCGTGTAGTATTGCATTGCACCTTTGCTGGAACCTTTAAAGTTCCAAATGTTATGAGAAGGCTAAAGAATGAAAAGACCCAAGCAGTTGATGGGATTACAAGTGAGATGATGCAGTACGTTAGAAATGTGACTGAATGCCTGATAACAATTTGTTAAGTGTGTCTGAATGAGGGAAAGGACTCCGAGGGAATGGCTGAGAGGAACAGCAGCTGTTCCAGTTTGTAAAGGTGAAGGCACCGTATCATTAGTTAGGGTTTCTTTGCAACGTCCCTTCGGCCTCTAACTACAACCCCTGTCATTTACTGTATTTCCGTTCATACTCTCTTTCTTCTGTCTTGCTGCTCACGCTCTCTTAACAATTGTTTCATAGTTCAAATACAATGTTTTCCTCCTGTTACAGCTTTGAAACCTTTCTATTCTCAATTTTCGTTTCAGCGCTGAATGACCTCATTGGTCCCAGCGCTAGGCCTTTGGTCTAAATTCTGTATTCCATTCCACTCCACTCCATCCCATACAGGTGAAGATGACAGAGTTGACATAAAGAATTTTAGAAGCCTAACGTTACTCGCTATACGAGAGGAGTTGCCCTGTAGGATTTTGAATGAGAAATTGAGACGGGAAACAACAGGACTGATACGAGAATTGGGCTTTAGACGAGGAGAGAGTGTGCACTGTGCAGTGCAAGTTTTTGCTCCCCCACAGGTGGGTAGTGTCATCAGTGCCCCTCACGCAGTACACTGTAGGCATTACTCAAGGTTCTTTGCTTCGTCCTTTCGGCCCCTTTCATTCCTTTTACTGTACCTCCGTTTATATTCTCTCTCTTCCATCTTACTTTCAACCCCCGGCTAACAGTTGATTCATAATGAAACTGAGATGTTTTCCTCCTGGTAGTTTTAGTTCCCGTTCACCGTCGGTTTCCGTTTCAGCGCTGAATGCCCTCACATGTCCCAGTGCTTGGCCTTTGGCCTAAAGCTTGTGATCTATCTTCTATCAAGTGTTTGCTACGAAACAGTTATTTAAGGAGTCTGTGGTAGAAGGGAAATACTGAAACTTGCATAATTGATGTTGTGTGGTGTGAGAGCAGTTGACAAGAGCGATCAAGCTTTTATAATAGATATAAGGACCGAATTCGAATCTGTAGACGGACGAATAACTGGTTTGGTGTAAAAGTGCTCGGTTGATCGGGTCAAAAAAAAAAAAAAAAAATGTTGGAATGGAAGGTTTGTATATTCAGAAAGCGCGAAAGCACATGCAAGATAGATATGAATAACGAAGTATTTCTAGGGGAGTTCAACATTCTGTTTTTGAGCATTAGTATGTGTGGCAATGGGCTATGTGTGAAGGTTGTCTGCACGGGCTTACCTATGGTTCAGAAACGGAAGTATGACTGTAGCTATGACCGTAATTATATTTTTCCTCCTGGGTCAACCCTTGCGAGGTGGATGCTGATAAAGGTAAGGTTACTTTCCCATAGCATTCTTGCCCGAGAAGAATGAAGCAACGGGTACGTGGTGTTAAAAGCGTTCGTTATCAGTTTCGCTTGACAATTTCTTTCCGTTGCCTGAGGAGAAATGAGAGAGAGAGAAAAATGTGGAGTTCTATGTACTAGTGTTAGAATCTCTTCTTGTACGACTAAGGATCTTAAAGGTCAGATGTCGTTTTAGGAAATGAGAATCTGATAAGAAATAAGTTTTGGAATGAACTCACGTAAAGTGAGTCGAGGTAGAATAATTATCGCAGGCTCCTCGCCCTATCTCTTTAAAATTGCCTTAAATAAAGATAGGAGAAGGAACTGCAGCTACGTAAAATTCGGAATATATGTAAACCAGGAAATTGGGAAAAAAAGCAACCGGGAAAAGTTGTTCAAGTGGCGATAAAAGAGGCCCCACTACATAAAATTGAACTGTCAGATCACTTTGATAACAAGGCGTTCCCAGTCACGGGTAATAAAAAATTATTCGAAAGAAACATTTTCACATAACGTCAATTGGAATAAATCAAATATGGTGCCTGCGCCTCCGCTGAAAAGCGGCCTCACTCATACACGTGTAGGTATGTTAGGTACAGTATATATATATATATATATATATATATATATATATATATATATATATATATATATATATGTGTGTGTGTGTGTGGGTGTATGTGTATGTGTATATGTGAATAAATTCTTCTGTTAAAACAGGATACGTCTCAAGTATAAAAGGCCATTAAAATACTGGTTTAAAACTAAGGACTATATTTCTGCGGACTGACTGCCACCCTTATGAAAGGGAGTCAGCCCATCGAAATGTAGTCCTTAGCTTTAAACCAGAGTGTTTTAATGGGCCTTTTATACTTGATATCTTATATATATATATTATAATATATATACTATATATATATTATATTATATATTATATATGATATATAAATATAGATATTATTTAGAGATATATATATATATAGTCATATATATATATATAATATATATATTATATACATATATATATAGGCAAATGTATATATATATATTATATATATTGGGGGGGGTGTAACTTATTCACGAAAGTTTGGAACGTGATGAATATATGAATAAAGGTGGAAGCCACGAAGGAAAGTGGAACACTGGAGCGCTGCGAAATCTTTCGATTCAAAGGTCCTTACTGAGCAGGCTCAGTGTGTGTGTGTGTGTAACTAATTCACAAAAATCTGGAACGTAATGTATGCTATATATAAAGGCTTATGCCTTGAAGGGAAAGTGAAACAACTGATTGGTTGTCAAGCAGCTAGTAGAGGACTGAGTGTCGAAAGGCCTAGCAACCACCCCGTTGTTTCATTTTCCCCTCAAGGCATTTGCCTATATAATAAATATGTATATATATATATATATATATATATATATATATATATATATATATATATATATATATATAAAATTATGCTTCTGAGTCATTTTCTTTTTTGAAGACAATGCACATTGAATGCTTATATTATCCAAGACAACACTTCATATCTTCAAAGCTAAAGTTCTGAAGGGAAATCAATCTGGTAGCCCGAGTTCGTTCCCCGCTGTCGTCAAGGCAGAACCAGAGGAATATATATCTGGTGATTAGAAATTCATTTCTCGGTATAATATAGTTCGAATCCCACAATAAGCTGTCGGTCCCGTTGATAAGTAACCAGTTGGTTCCTAGCCACGTAAACATAAATCTTAACTTAGGAGAGCTGTTAACCAGCTCAGTGGTCTGGTTAAACTAAGATATACTTTCTTTCCGGAGAGAAAGACACAGATTCTGCCTTGAAGATAGAATGAAGTCTATATATGAAATGGATGTTTTCCTTCAAATGGTATATCAACTATTCGATCTTAGTGAACCAAGATGGTCACATCGTAATTATAAGTACAAACTTTGCAATGACTGTTGTGACTTTCAACTAAGGATACAAAGAACTGACAAGATTTTTTCATCTCTGTGTTTAGTATTTTGATGCTAATACGGTGACGTCAATTATAAAAGTTCCTGAAAATACAAAAGTAAAATAAAATATAAACCTTTTTAGTTAGAATAATCTTATATCCAAATGTTTCCTGAAACATGAGGCTTTAGACCTGTGAATAATAAAATGGGATGAATTGCAAGAGTGAGTTTCGGGGTAACATGTTAATGGGATGAACTGCTCGAGATATTGCCGGATTCTGTTTAATTAGCGATAAATGTAAGTAAAGTACACTATCGGGTTAGGACGTATTTATTAATGCGGTCGGTATTAACCCCGGTGAATCAATTCACCTCGAATGCTGGACCTCTCAACAAAATCTTTGGTTTTCTTTCGTCATCTATATCACACAGAAAAATTGGCGGTTTTTTTTATCGTCACTATTGGCGTCATCGACATAGGTTGTCGATTTCTTAATATCATCAACAGATTCAAAACCTCTAAAATGAATGTTGCTGACGTCGTCATCATTCGATAAATCGGCTGAAAATGTCTGTAACTATTTTTATTATCTCCAATATTATCGAGTCAACTTAAACCATGACGGAAATCTATTCACAACTTCACAGTAACAGTAGCTACTAACCACAAGGCTACAATTCAGTCTTAACTACGATTTGAGAATGTGAATATTTGTCTTTGAGTATATGCGATTCGGCTCACGTTTGCGAATGTATAAGTATATCGTAGTCCGAGGGCAGATGCCAAAACATTGAAGAGATACATTTTTACACAAATTTTTAGTGTCAGTTTCATCTCTTGGATATAACATTGAACTTTCTTTGTGAGGCACTTGCTATTTGCCGAAGGATTTAGATGAAATATTTATTTGTTTTGCATATTTCTCTTCACCTAAAAATAGTTCAGGGAGAGATGAGGCAGCCCGTCGCAGTTAATCTGTGATATTTATATTCTGGGGAGGAACAAGTTTGCCTTTCCTATAACAAGACAGTAAAACCTCCAGTAACTTGAAACGTGAGCGTAGTTCATACGAGAATTTTCGGTGCTTTTCTGCTATGCGCACCAAAATACCACCTACGAAAAAAAATTATTATATATCTATTTATATATATATTATATATATTTATAATTATATATAAATAATTATATATATATAGATATATATATATAGATTATATATATGATATATATATATATAGCTATATATATATAGTATATATAGTATGATATATAGTATATAATATATATATATATATAGATATATATATATATATAGTATATATATATGTATATATATATATATATATATATATATATATATATATATATATATATATATATATATATATATTGAAAACAAGGATCTGCATACTGTCCAAAATGCGACACCGAGCCCTTGATAATGATAATGAAACAAAAAGCCTGGGGGCAACCTGAAAGGAGAGTCAAGATGTCTCGAAACTACTGGAGAATACATTATACCCAAATTCAGGTGCTTGTAATTTTATAACATTACATTTGCATATAATGTCTTATGAGAATGAATCATTTTTAAGAGAAGGAATGATAGATTAGATGTGTGAGAATTGATCCAATTGCCTTTGGCAAGACGGAAACAGCTTTCTTGTTTGTCTGATAAACGAAGCTTCCAGAGTTTCATTCTCAGAGATTTATTATTCTGCCAAAGATGACCGTGCGAATTCCTAACATTGATTTACGTCACTGAATTGATGACCATTATTTAAATTGCGGTTATTTTGCGTAAACGAGACGTTAGTTTGTATCAAAAGAACAAGAATTTCGTTTGTATATGCAGATGCACGTTCCCTCCGTCCAATTCGAGACCAGTTATCCAGTACTTTAAAATGTCAATAGCGGCATCTTAACCTTAATTCCAGAAAGAAGAGTCCGGTAGAATGCATTCAATAAAACGTGTATGAGGCTCTGAGTATACAATAACGGTGGAATTCGAAACCAGAAGTTTGATCCGAATACTAGCATTGTAAATGGCATTTTGAGAGTCCGAGATTTTAGATATTTGTTGCTGTATAGACTCACTTTTGAAATGGAAACGTGGCCTTAGGTTATTGGCAGATCTGGAAGAGATTTGAGGAAGCATCACTGAACAACAGGTATTAGAACTGAAGGTTAGCTAGGTATCTAAAAGCTAATTGTTGCTGCATAGAGAGAATAAAAGCATGAAGGCCAGGAATACTTCCAAGAAAAACAGTATCAGGAGGTCGTCTACCACGAAATCAAAGGTCTTGGGTGGAACCGATACTGCTACCTAGTGAGACTTCCATAAATAAAGTCACAGACATTCGGTTGCCGTGAGAGCGTAAAAGCGCTCCCTGATCCCTAGCGCATAAGGTCAAATGTTGACGATATATCGCCATGTTAAAACTGCAAATGGACGGAAATGTCAAATTAATGGTCTGGTGGTATAGTCAACATTATCAGGGGCATGGGGACAGGAATTCTCTATGAAAAATTTGTCAGACTATTCAAGTGCCATTTGCATGAAGCTGAAAACAAAGTTCGCACTCCCTTTCATTTATACCTCGGCAAATGTTGACGCTTCGAAGTCATTCGTGTTAGAGAATTACAGTAAGCCTACAGAACAAAGAAAATGCAGTCATATATTTTCACGAAAAAAGAAAGCGTAAAACGGCTTCTCTATGTAAGCTCGAGGGAGACATTAAAAGAACCAGCAACACAAATCCTGACCAAGATGTTGCAACGTTTCCCTCTTAGCAATGCATGACGTCAAACACGAATAAAAGGAAGAATCGCTCGGAGGCAGATGGCGCAGGAGGAAGGGAGGTGAAGGATTAGAATGGGAGAGAGGCGGGGCCGGTGGGTTGCGGGGGTGGGGGAGATGAAGATTGCAATTTAATCCGAATAACACTGTTTTGTTGAAGTCGTTTTTTCTTTTTGTGGGGGAAAAGGCCAAATGAATTAGTCCATTGTGTAAGTACCTTTCTTGACAAACCGAGTTTAGGCAATAAGAGTAAGTGCAGTGCGTTTTCAGCCGATTATTTTTTTTTATATATACTGGGGATATTACTTTGTTACGTTTAAAGTAAAAGCAAACTTTTCATACAAGGTTATGGAATAAGGTACAGTATTTAAAGCATATATATATATATATATAATATATATATATATATATATATATATATATATATATATATATGTCTCAGAGAAAGTTAACTTGAGTTCTTAAGAATTCTTTTGGAATTACTTTCTTAGACAAGCAATGGCAAGTAATTGGGACAACATTTTAGAAAATGTCACGTAGAAAAACGCTATTTGGGTAGTGTTTGCAACGATTGGTAAGCCGTTTTCCTAGAATTACCCAGCAAAAGGTTAATTTTGAACTAGAGTAAGAAAAAAAATGGTTCATCAATTATTCTTCAGCGTATCTACACGGAAACGGATTAACTGTGATCAAGTGTTCATTGAAAGCCCTGCTGATCAAGTCCCGGTTGACCCCTTGTAATGGGGGTCATATTATTGTTAGAATTGATGTTTAAAAGCGAACGCCTTTGTATCCAAGTTCACGCGTGATATTAAAAAAATCTCTCACAATATATTCCACTTGGCGTCGTGAATATCGTCTTGCATGTAAAATGAAATGACTGATATTTGTGCAGATTATTCTGTTTTTATAAATGTTTTTATTAATGAGAATTTGTGAGCAGCTTTTAACAGGATATAAAGAAACAAACGTAGATGCACCTTTTAAATTACACCTTGCGGGCACCGGGAGATAAGTATATCTTACTATAACCAGACCACTGAGCTGATTAACAAGTCTCCTAGGTCTGGTTACCTAGCAACAGGACCTACAGCTTATTGTGGGATCCGAACCACATTATATCGAGAAATTAATTTCTAATCACCAGAAACAAATTCCTCTGATTTCACATTGGCAGATAGGGGAATCGAACTCGGGAATGCCGAATCGGTAGACGAGCACGTAACCTACCGTCTACAGGATATAACGTTAACAGAAAAACTTTTTTTCACAAAAGAGGAGATAAACACTAATGTAGCTCGGAGTTGTGCCTGAAAGACTGTCGTGAATGATTCAAAATAACGACATTATATCCATCGAAACGTTTTTGATATTTTCTGTTAAGAATGAGCCAACTTTCCTCGTACTTAGAAACGCGAAGAATTTCCATCCCAGGTAATGAACTTGAGCAAAGTTGAAGCAAAGATATTTGATCTTTGGAAATTTACAAAACCAGAATATTTCAGAAGCAGTCACTCGGGTAATACGATCTTTTGTTTATTTATTTATTTATTTATATTGTGAAATAACCTTCTTCAAAGGAGTTTCCTCCGTGCGGAGTAGTGACGTCAGTACACCTCATGTGGTGCACTGTAGGTATTTCTTAAGGATTTCAGCAGCGTCTAGCTGCGACCTCTTTCACTCCTATCACTGTACCTTCTTTCATAATCTCTTTCTTCCATCTGACTTTCCACCCTCTCCTAACACTTAATAGTGCAACTGTGAAGTTTTCTTCCTCCTGTTACGCCTTTCAAACCTTCGTAATGTCAAATTTCCCTATCGGTACTGAATAACCTCATAGGTTCCAGCGCTAGGCTTTTGTCCTAAATTCTATATTCTCTCTCTCTCTCAAAGGATTTTCGTTGCCTCTGCTCAATACAAAACTAAAGCATAACAGATTGAACTGGAGTAAAGAAATCGAAGAAAATAAATCGAAAAGAAGAGAAGCAGCAGAAGAAGTACCGGAAGGGCCTCTGCTCAGCTGCACAAGGAAAATAAATGAGTTTTGTTCGTTTCACTTTCCTCTTGACGCGAAGAAAGAGCCGGGTCCAAGGTTAAAACCAGCGGCTGAAACCAAAGTTCATTTCTATATTACTCTCACCGTTTGAGGATGCTCACAAACGTCAATACAAGCACTTACGTACACACACAGACATATATATACACTGCGTAAATACGTAAATATGTATGTATGTATATGTGTGCGTGTATGTATCAAGTATAAAAGGCACATCAAAATGATGTTTTAAATCTAAGGACTATATTTCGGTGGACTTTCTTCCACCCTTATCAAGCAGTGAATAACAGAAAGAGTTTCATCAGAGAAAATATATAGCAGGAGATATGCCCTTAGGTGATGCCTGGGGACGTCGCTGAGCCATCGTGGGATCTGTTAATTGTCTTAATCCGCTTCATCGTTGCCTCAAGAAAGATGTTATCTATCCGGTCTGAGTTCCAAGATCCACTGGAAAGGTTCATCTTATTATTTTGTTTTATTAGTGAAGATTCCACCATATGACATTTGTATCGACAACTGCTCTTGTATAAAATTCGGGATGAGTCCCAATCCATGGTATGGTTCGTGTTATTTATATGATGGGAAATTGCTGAACTATGTTGTCCATATCTAACTGACCGTTTATGTTGGGTTAATCTTTTCGGGAGATATTTTTCAGTGAAACCGAAATATGACATCATAGTCCTTACAAGGGATTTCGGAAGCTCCAACATTTTTGGAAACTGGTTTCTGCTGAACGTTAATGAATGATTTCCCTAGTTTATTCGGGTAAGTGAAAATAAAAGAGTTCGAGGGGCCTAAGGTTTGTGATCTCTTGTAAATTATCCAAGGGAGGATTATGATTTTGTTTGTGTATTTTTCCTTTCCTTTTTTTCTGTTGGTTTGTAAAAAACTCCCTTTGCTTTATGTATGGCTTTTTGTACTGTGTGCTTGGGGTAATTTAACAAGATAAGTTGATTTGTGATTGTTTCAAATTCTTTGTTAAGAAAATCGGGGGAGCGAATTCTCAGGGCTCTAAGAAATAAGTTACTTGCTATGCAGAGTTTGACTGAAATATCATGATAGCTGCAAAAATATATGTGTGAAAGTGAGAATGTCGCTCTCCTCTAGACAGTGAATGTATAGTTGTTATTAGTTCTGATTAGTAAGACATTTAAAAAGGGAATTTGGTTATTGTTTTCCCAACTCTACTTTAAATTTTATCCTCGGGACCAAGGAATTTAATTTATGCAGAAAGACATCAAAATCGCCCCACTCGCTTTTCCAATATGTTAAGATGTCGTCTACATAACGAAACCAGATCATATCTGCAGGTTTGATAGGGTTTATAATTAGTTTCAAAATACTCCATATATAAGTTGGCTAATACAGGACTAAGCGGGCTCCCCGCCGTCAACTGAATTTTTTACGGTAAAAGTTATCACGAAAGAAAAAGACGTTATTAGTGACGCAAAGCTCTATAAGCTGCATTGTTTTATTCAATTCTATGGGGAAGTGGTCAGCGAATGGCTCTAGTTTGTTTTTGAGGAACGTTAATACTTCTTTTATGGGTATTTTCGTCAAAAGGGAGTCTACGTCTAGGTTAGAAGTTTTATGTTATGTACGGGGATATTTGCCGACTTGAATTTGTTGCAAAAGTCTTCTGTATGTTTTATAAGACTAGGGGAAAAAGTTCCTAAAAAAGGGGAGATAGTAGCTCGGCTAACCATTTAGAGATTCTGTAGTTAAAAGCTCCAGCACATGAGATTATGGGACGGAAGGGAATGTTATCTTCGTGAGTTTTGGGGAGGTCTTAGAAATAAGGTAATTTAGGATTGATTGTTTTGAATTTTTCCAATATTTTTATATTTTCCTATTGGTACAATATGGCTGTTTTTTTTTTTTTTTGTTAATTTCTCATAGCTGGTTGTATCATTTAAAAGTTCATTGATCTATTCTTGGTAGAAACTTATCCATTAACACAATTTTACCGTCTTCATCTGATCTGTGATGATTATGACGTCTAGTTTGCGGAGTGAGTTTATAGTTAACATGAAACTTTTAGGTTGGGGGTGTGTGTTATTGTGTCTGGTTAGGATATTTACAAGAATTCCTTTAAGACATATTTCATCTTTCTTGTAATGGTTGTTAGCAATGAATTTGTCAAAAGTTACTAAGAAGTAGATTTTGTTTTTTTATCATATAGATAACATCTTTCTTAAGACAACGATGAAGCGGATCAAGACAATTAACAGATCCCACGATGGCTCAGCGACGTCCCCAGGCATCACCTGAGGGCATATCTCCTGCTATATATTTTCTCTGATGAAACTCCTGTCATTCACTGCTTCATATGGGTGGAAGAAAGTCCACCGAAATATAGTTCTTAGATTTAAAACATCGTTTTAATGGATCTTTTATACTTGATATGTACCCTGTTTTGACAGAAGAATTTATTTACATGGAAGCCCATCATGAACTTCCCTCACATATCTTAGGTTCTCCGACACCAGCCCAAGGTGAAGCCGGCCTATCATCGTTTTGAGAAGGACATGATAAAGATTTTTCCCCCTGAAAAACCAGAAAGACTTCTTAGAAGAATGTTTGAAGGAACAAGTACTCGCAAAAATGTACGGTTTCCATAAATGGACAACAACATCGGATTCCTTTCCACCATCTCACAAGATGTTCCTCGAAGAGAGGATCAAGAAAACGAAGGACGACATCTGCAAGCACCGAAAAACCATCAGTCAGGTGCAGCACAACCTCCGTCTCGTCACTTCAGAGCCCACATATAAGTGCCTATCCTCCATTTGTATCGACACAGCTGCTCGCAATAGTGTTATTCATTACAGCAGGCTTGTTCGTAAAATTAATTCATTAATTGAAAATAGTATTTGGAACCGTTTAGGCTAACAAAACAATGTTTTGAACCTATCCACGTGCTCTTTAACTAATACCGATCCATAGTCTTAAACTTAGGTTTGTCATTTGGCCTTAAACCTGATAAAAAACACAAACTCCACTTCCTAGTAACTTTTGATAAATTCATTACTAACAACAATTACAAGAAAGACGAAATATGTCTTAAATGAATTCTTCTAAACATCCTAACCAGACACAACAACATATTTCAGCAATTTTCCATCATATATATAACACGAACCATACCATGGATTGGAACTCATCTCGAATATTATACAAGAGCAACTGTCGATACAAATGTCAAATGGTGGAATCTTCTCTAATAAAACAGCAAGGTGATAGGATAAATCTTTCCGATGGATCTTGGGACTCAAACCGAATAGATAACATCTTTCTTAAGACAATGATAATGCGGATGAAGACAATTAACAGATCCCACGATGGCTCAGCGACGTCCCCAGGCATCACCTGAGGGCATATCTCCTGCTATATATTTTCTCTGGTGAAACTCCTTCTGTCATTCACTGCTTGATAAGGGTGGAAGAAAGTCCACCGAAATATAGTCCTTAGATTTAAAACATCGTTTTAATTGATGGGCCTTTTATACTTGATACGTATCCTGTTTTAACAGAAGAATTTATTTACATATATATATATATAGTTGATATATATATATATATATATATATATATATATATATATATATATAATATATATATATATATATATATATAGATATATATATATATATATATATATATATATATATATATATATACACACAAACACACACACACACACACATATATATTATATTATGTGTGTGTGTGTGTGTGTGTGTGTGTGTGTAAGTGCTTGTATTTGCGTTCGTATCTACGTGAGCATCCTCAAACGGTGAGAATAATATAGAAATGAACTTTGGTTTCAGATCATTTGAACCTGGCTCTTACTTTGCTAATATATATATATATATATATATTATATATATATATATATATATATATATATATATTATATATACTATATATATATATATATATATAATATATATATATATATATATATATATCTATATATATATATATAGTATATATATATATATAATAATATTATTTTTTTTTTTTGTAGCATCCGAATTATTACAATTTCTTGCATTGGCAGGTTATGATAAATATTTTGTTTGTCGAAATAACAATATCAGGTAATATCGATGACCGTAAAAGTCATATGATTCAGGGGAATTGATGAGCATTTGGTTGGAAATACCCAACACCTCCAAAATTGCCGTTCCTCCCATAGAACGGGATTCAATCGTGTCCCAACTAAGATCCTGAAGACCAGACACCCCTACCAGAGTTTCTGTGAGTAGGGAAAATTCCCTTGATACTGATATAATTATGACCTTGGAAAAATTTTTATGTCAAAATAAACATGCCACTGTATATCTACGCGCACTAGAATTAACAAATGTAAGTTAATTGAGCTAAGAGGCAACACAAATATAACAAGGACTTCTGAATACACAGCACCTAACCTATTCAGTGAGTTGCCTCAAGACGGAAAAAGACGTTATATCTTCAAGACATTTTAAACAGAATTAGTGACATAGCTACTCTAAAGCTTGTGATACTTGGGAAAACAAATTGTTTGAGGAAGTTGTAAGTGGACCGTAACAAACAGATTAATGGACCATATGAGGACCGAGTGCAGAGCCTCCAAATCTAAAGCAGACCGATGATGATGACTTCCAGACTGCTGGGAACAAGAAAGACAAGTTGGTTTTTTTCTGTATGAACAAAAGGAAGACAAAAGAACACGGATTGGGAAACTCAACCCTGCACCTTATAAAAAGTTAGATTATGGAAGTCATGAGGTTTGGATACTAGGAAACAAATTCAAGGATCCCAGAGATTACCGATAGTGGGAAAGATGCAGTCACTTGATCTCTTGCTGAGAAAGTATGAGAGGCGTGGCCTCGTTTTATAGATATGGCTTTTGTGTTGAACTGTGAGCTGGGGGAGGAGAAAGCGAAGACTGGTGTGTAGGGGTTGGATATGGAAAGAGGTAGGTCTCAAGCATATGGGAATAATGACTGAGGGTGATCTCTCTCTGTACGCGCACTACACCACGTGCAGTCTTCTTCTTCATACAGTTTCAAACGGTAATTTTCTTATACAATTTCAACCAGAATATTCTTGACTCAGGTTTCAAAATTCTCATTGCAGTCATTTCTGTGTTTTTGCCAGTTGCCAGCCAGCTCGACCACTAATAAACAGGAAAATAGAAAGACAACGCTAACACTTTTTTCAAGTTGCATCTCCTAATTTATTGAAGAAAGATAATGAAAAGTCATTGATAAAGGAACAATATCATCTGAATAGATTAAATCGAAAGAAAAATTGAACTAAGGAATCCCTATATTTTTAATGTGTCATCATTCCTTCTGTCTCCCCGTTCCACTCGCCAAAAAGAATTTAGTTTCCGTGATTTTCAAGTGACTCATCAGTGCCAAATCATCAAGTTGAAATGGCTGTTAGCAGAGACAACATCTCTATTTGCACAGCTAAGTGAAAATCTCAGTTTTCTTCATTTCAATCTATTTTTCATTTACCAGTCTTACAAATCAAGAACTCATATTTATCAGCATCAGACTGTCGGGGGATGCTGGCCTCTCTTTATTTTTGCGTGAAGAGAAGCAAAGTTTACCTCTTTACCTCTGAGAGGAAGAGCAATCTATAACAGGGCCCCAGGAATAAAGTCTCATTTCGTCGAGTGGTCCTCGTGTCGACTCGAGGACCACGCTATCTCCTGCTATCTGGGCCCAAGACCCCCCAGGAACCCCAGGAAAAATCTAGAAATTAGATACCTGAAAGTTACGATGTCATCTCCTGTCTAATATAACCTGACTATTCGATCAATCCTGTGCGCACCTGCTCTATTCAATAGATAGATAGATAGATGTGCTCGATGGAAAGGGTAGTCGTCAAGAGTGACTTCTCTTTTTGATAATATTCAGAATAAGTATATTATCTCTCTCTCTCTCTCTCTCTCTCTTCTCTCTCTCTCTCTCTCTCTCTCTCTCTCTCTCTCTCTCTCTTTTACACGATATATGTAGGTATGTTTGAACGACATTAGAGGTCTTGTTTATTGTCGTTATAGAATTACAGTTCTACTATGTAGATCCGATGTGAATAATGATTTAGCTGAGGTTCTGTTATCAGAAATCGAAACACAAAGACTTATAAATACTCAAAGGTAAATAGAGCCATGAAATTTTGTTTACACTGTGCTGTATTAGTATGTTACGATATATATATATATATATGTATATATATATTATATATATATATATATATATATATATATGTGTGTGTGTGTGTGTGTGTGTGCGTGTGTATGTATGTATTTATATATATATATATATATATATATATATATATATATATATATATATATCCCATTCCACCTTTTAACATGATTACAATCCTCACAGTCGTTTAACTACAAGGCACATAGTTCAGTGCTCACGTCAGCAGAGAACGATGGAGAACTAACTCCCATCCTCGCCTAGGAGTCGAACTTGTGGTCTTCTCGCTTATCGGGGTAGAATGCTACAGGTCACAACAAGAGGTGTTATATATATATATATTATATATATATATATATATAATATATATATATAAATTTTATTTTGAATTATTGAGACAGAGACGGAAACTGGAGCAAATGAAAAAACTCAAACGTAGGCTAAACGAAAGCCCCGTTGAAAGGCGTAACTGAACAGCAGCAGCACGAGAAGCGAAAAAGTCCTGGCAAAGACCAAATGTCGCCGCCGGAGGCACCGTTTTATTGCTAGGTGACGTCGACGTGTCACCGGTACAAACCGAATCGAACAAGGAAGCCCATAATCAGTAGTTCGATCGTCGCCGCTTGGTCGGTTCTCTCATATGTGAGGCTGTCGAATGGAATATCAATTGGTGTGACACCCATTCACGATTTTCATTCCACATTACCGGACGCCTCTCTCCCCTCGCGCAGAGCCGACACTTACCAAAGGCTGTTTGTTAGACACGAGGCCCTCCGATGGGGTCATCTGCCCCTTCCCCTTCCCGCGGGGAAGAGGCACCGCTGTTGTTTGTTTACGGTCTGTTGTTATCCGCGTTCCCCATGGGGTATGAGTGCCGTCAGTGCACCTCACGAGGTGCACTGTAGGCTTTATTAAAGGTTCTTTACAGCATCACTTTAGGCATTATTTATGAAAGGTTCTTTAGAACATTCCTTCGGTCCTTAGTTGCAACCCCTTTCATGACTTTTACTGCACCTCCATCCATAATATCTTTCTTCCGTCTTGCTATCCACCCTCTCCTAACAATTACTTCATAGTGCAACTGTGAGGTTTCCGTCCAGTTACGCCTTTCAAACCTACCTACTCTCAATTTCTTTCCAGCGCTGAATGACCTCATAGGTCCCATTGCTTGGCATTTGGCCTCAACTCCTAAACTATTTTCCATTGTATTTCATTCCGATATCCGCGTTTTGTCCAGCCCCGCGACTGCGCTCACAGTCGTCAAAGTATTCCTCTGTACTCACGGATCACCGACAACGTTCTTCCTTTTAGATCGTCAGGAATGTTTTGATGCATTCCCATAACAACGCGTCAAAATGATTTCTCATTTGTTCAAACTGGTTCGAGGACCTTCTGCTGAAGTGTCATTGTAATGAATCACGAAGAGGTCACTGACTGGAGGCCGAATCTCTGCATCTTAGATGACATGAATGTCATATCGCTGTATAAGACACCAAATAAAATAGTGATGAATGAAAGCTTGCCATCTGAGGATTTAGTTACAAGCAACATTTTTAATATTATTTCAGAGGTTATTGGTAAGAACATGACACTACTGCAACAAATGTACCAGAAGCCTGGGGAAAGTCCTGCAATCAGTAATTATATTTGATTCGTCGAATTTTTGGGGACTAAGTCTAATCAGAGATTATACCAGATCGCAGGATCAATTAAGGTTCACCGATTTATCCGCGACATTCGAAGGCTATTCAAATGAAATTCTACGGATAAGAGTTGGGGATTTTAATTGATGGAGCTAATGACATGACGTCATTATGAATAACGTCAGGTTACCTCGGAGCAGAATTTCACAGCCCCGTCACTTTATAAATAAACTGTAGTCTGTCAGAGACAAAAAAAACACACTGAAGAACTTTCGGATGTCGGCATTTCTTCTCTTAAAAGGTCACTACCTTTTTTGTAACTTTTTGCGGTATACCTATTTACGGAGAAGCCACGATTCTAAAATTATGCTCCAGGATTGCGATATTCTACCTGGTGGATGCACGAAACTCGTGGGTTTTAGTTTTCTGGAAAAGAAAAATATTCAGATGGCTTTGTTTGTCCGTCCGCACTTTTTCTGTCCGCCCTCAGATCTTAAAAGCTACGGAGGCTAGAGGGCTGCAAATTGGTATGTTGATCGTCCACCCTTCAATCATCAAACATACCAAATTGCAGCCTTCTAGCCTTAATAGTTTTTATTTCATTTAAGGCTTAAGGTAGCCATGATCGTCCGTCTGGCACTGCTATAGGACAGGCCACTAAGTACTAAATGGCCGTGACTGAGAGTTTCATGGGCCGCGGCTCCTACTCTTTTACTCGCTGTACAGAAAACTCGATTGTGCTGAAGAAACTACGGAGCATATTTTACTTTTTTTTTTATTGCAAAAGCGAAAAAAACTAAGACCTTTTGGCTGCGCTTCAACGTGTTCCACCAACTTCAGAAAACCCATAGATAAATAAACTACTGAAATAAACACCTATAAAGCAGTTATTACGTAAATATAGTTCATTCCCCATCAAACCCTTTGTAACATCCTGACAACAAACAAACCGAGGGTTTTAGAATTCGCAAAAAATGAAATGATATTGTAAAAAATTGGTGCCAGAATGCATTGCTAAATATCAGCGGTTATGACAGTTAAAGATTATAATCTTTATTATTTTTGTAAAATAATCTAAATAATCTATGTATTGAGTCTGTATAAAGGTGCTTTCCTGTCAAATTGAATTGGTTTTTTCCCATTTATATCCTGATTGGTATTTTACGATATGGAAATATTTAATGAAAACTTCTAGTTTTAATTCAAAACTACTGATTCTAATGGTTGCTCTTAATAAACGAATTAATTTCATTCCTGTTTCACGGAATAACAATTTATTATTTTTGTAATGCTCCACGAAAGGTAATCCATTAGTTTCATTAATCTAAAAAGATTTTTTACTGATTGCATTACTGATTTATGCAATAATCAGAGATTACGTAAAAGCCAGGGCCATTCCAGAGATTACAGGAATTACTCATTGTGACAACGAATAACTATTCTTTTATACGAATCATTTCAAGTAACCGATCGTTGGAAGGTATGGGAGAGTGTGTTCTTATGTCATGTTAATGAAAAATCGAAAGAAATGTTGATTAACTATAAGAATCACTGCGAGCGTTTTGGAACCATTCATGAAATCACCTGCCGTCTGGTGAAGATCAAACGAATGTTCAAAATACGCTTGAAACGGCCTCAGCTTTCATTATTTTGATGGCGCTGACATTAGTATGCTTTCAACAGTTTGCTGATTAACAATCATTCGGCCTTCATTTGTTATTTAGCTTCTCTCGGTATATACTCCGTGTATATATATATATATATATATATATATATATATATATATATATATATATATATGCAACTTTTGCAGTCTCATTCATGTGAAAAGAGAGACAGGGAAGCACACGTCATATATTATACACACACACACACATATATATATATATATATATATATATAAATATATATTATATATATATATATATATTATATGATTACATTTCAAATACAGTCATAAAAGCGACAACTTTTTTCTCAAGTGAAGCAGGTCTATTGAGTGTTAAGTGATTTAATTCACTCTAATTAAATCATTTCATTTTCATTCCCATAGAATTATAAATTTCAGCTCCAAACTATTTAATAAACTTCAAAGAAGTTTGTCTACGTTGGCGCTGAGTGCTTTGCCAGATGTTGCTTTACAGTTGATTAAGGAAGAAATATATAGGTATAATGCACTTATGTTGATTTTCTTTTTTGCTCTATATTGATTGATAATAATAATATAATAATAATAATATAATTAATATTATAATTATAATTTTTATTTCAGTTCAGGGCCATATACATAGGATACACAAAGCAAATTCATTACAATAGATACATATATTCTAGATAAAAAGATAAAAATGATAGTTGGCAACTCCACATAGTTGCTGAAGTAGTCGTTAAAATAGTGATCATATTAATGGTAGTGACGGCATTAATATTGAGAATGATAGTAAAATGAGTAAAAAATGCGTCGAAGTTTCTTCTGTGCAATCGAGTTTTCAGCCACGGCCCATAAAACTCAACCACGGTCCGGTGGAGGCTTATGCTGTTGGTACCTATAGCGCTGCCAGAAGTACGAGTATGGCTAACTTTAACCTTAATTAAGAATAATAACTACTGAGGCTAGAGGGTTGGCATTTGGTATGTTTGATGATTGGAGGGTGCCTGATCAACATACCAATTTGCAGCCCTCTAGCCTCAGTAGTTTTTAAGATCTAATGGCTGACGGGCAGACAAAGCCGGGACAATAGTTTTCTTTTACAGAAAACTAAAAAGAGAATATTACAAGTTAATATTTACCATGAAGGAAACCTGACTTTACGAGACCAGAAATCCAGTCCGTTTCGTGTTTGAAGAAAGAAAATAGTCTTTACCGCTCCTCCAGTGCAATTTATATGCACGCTGTGCCTACTTCGCCTTTTCCAGTGTTCTTTTGACCCTTAGAACTTTTGAGGTAACTGAGTTATCACTAAACGAAATGGGTTTACTATGAAGTGTCTTACCCTATACTTGTGCAACAATGGACGCAAATCATCGTAGCTTTGTCGGAGTTTACTATCTAAAGTGGAAATTATTACTTAGATTTATACATCTTTAAAATGCCTGCAGAATATTTTGAAAAGTTCATAAATGGGCTGACTTCAAAATTGCCTATGTCGCGGAGTACGAATGTTTACGTCAAAGGCTAACTTCGTTATCATGCTGAGATTCTGGAAACTGAATCGACAGTGGTGCTCTCCAAAAGAATATTTTGTTAAACATCAAGCGGGAATCCTTTGATGGAAATCAGTTTAATCCCAAATGATTTTGGATGTCTGCTGAACATCTTTTTTTTTTTTTTTTTTTTTTTTTACGGATTTCTTCGTTTCGAAGGTGCTGCAGATGTTTGAAATATCGTATCACTGCAAACACGACGCTAGCTGTACAGTTCTGTTGATCCCGTAGGGGGTAGCGCCGTTAGTGTGCACCTCATGCGGGGTACTGTAGGCATTACTTAAGGTTCTTTGCAGCATGCCTTCGGCCCTTAGCCGGAACCCTTTCGTTCCTTTTATTGTACCTCCTTTCATATCATCTTTCTTCCATCTTACTTTCCACCCTCTCAACAATTGATTCATAGTGAACTGCGAGGTTTTTCTCCTGTTACGCCTTTCAAACCTTTTACTGCTAATTTCCTTTTCATCGCTGAATGACCTCATAGGTCCCTGTGCTTGGCCTTTGGCCTAATTCTATATTCAGTTCAGTTCATACAGTTTTGTTTTCATATCATAATGCATTAAGAAGAACATAATTATTATGAAGGACAGAGGTTTAAAATTTCGTCGCCACATACAAAATATCAGTTTCCCTATAAAGAGAAATTTCCATATTTCTCGAGATCGCTTGAAATCACTTACCCAGTTATTAAAACAAATATGGAAAATCAATATTATATTTATATATTATATAATATATATATATATTATATATATATAATATATATATAAATATATATATACTATATATATATATATATATATACATAAGCGAATACCGTAGGAAAATGTTTGTGAGAAGTCCAAGCGCTTTCGTCTTTACTAAGACAATGTCTTAGTAAAGACGAAAGCGCTTTGATTTCTGAATATCATTTTCCTGTGGTATTCGCTTATTTAATGAAGTCACGTTCATCTACTGTGATTTTTTAAGTATATATATATACATACATACATATATATATATATATATATATATATATATATATATATATATATATATATATTGATTTTCCATATTTGTTTTAATAACTGGGAAAGTGATTTCAAACGATCTCGAGAAATATGGAAATTTCTCTTTATAGGGAAACTGATATTTTGTATGTGGCGACGAAATTTTAAACCTCTGTCTTTCATAATAATTATGTTCTTCTTAATACATTATGATATGAAAACAGAACTGTATGAACTGAACTGAATATACAATCAGGCCAAAGGCCAAGCACTGTGACCTATGAGGTCATTCAGCGCTGAAACGGAAATTAGCAATAAAGGTTTGAAAGGCGTAACAGAAGAAAAACCTCGGCAGTTCACTATGAATCAATTGTTGTGAGAGGGTGGAAAGTAAGATGGTAGAAGATGATATGAAAGGAGGTACAGTAAAAGGAACGAAAGAGGATTGCAGTTAGGGGCCGAAGGCACGCTACAAAGAACTTTAATGCCTTCATATATGTATGTATGTGTATATATATATATATATATATATATATATATATATATATATATATATATATACACACACACACACACGTCACCTCTTATTCCAAATTAAATTCCTTCTCTCTGAGCAATCCCAAGACAAGTGAAAAGAGAATAGTAACCATAAAGGTTCGATAATCAAAGAGCGTTTGAATTTTCGTCAAAAAGAACAAAAGAACATCCTTTTACTTGCCTGTAAGGTGATTGCTAAATTGAGATATTCAATTTCTCTTTGTTTTCTTATTTTTTTTTTTTTATTTTTTACCCAGTACCGCCTGAAAAACCAAGTGTTCTCGGAATGCTAATATTTATGTCAGAAATTTGTGTTAATGTGATCTATCCTTCCTTGGACTCTCCAAAGTTGCTGAAACACTTATTTTTACGCCACTATGTAAATATGTTTAATCTAAAGGATTGTTAGCTTATAGTCAATGTGCATGTAGGAAGCAGTTAGGTCAATGGCCTGTGTGGGCTTGTTCCATACGAATAGGTTTCATCTTCTGAATATTAATAATAATAATAATAATAATAATAATAATAATAATAATTAAATCTCCTGGTAAAACACCGTGAAACTTTACCATTCTAATAAACTTTGCAGACGACACATTTCATAGAACAGGAAACTAGTGCAAGAGAAAGAACGAGAAAAGTAGCAACTGCAGCTGAGTGCAGCCTGGTACAAGGGAAGTTCAATCCAGGGTTGGTGAACTGAAAATTATTGTTTGAATTTAGAATGGGCTGTTGGGAAGTTGCTGAACATAGCTATAAAATATTGCGCCATGAATCATTTTTATTGGGTTATTACAGCGTAAACGTTGTCGCTCGTATCAAACACATCACTATATTTAGCGGTTATTAGTTTTTACTCCTAATCACATGACTAAACGAATGCGTAAAAACATAAAAATAAAAAAAATTATAAATAAAATACCTTTAAGAATCGCGGTTTTCCAAGATCTTTTGGCCCTTTTCTAGTACGCTCTCCAGTTATGAAAAGAGAGCATTAAAAACATAAAAAAACACACACACAGAAACACACAAACACACACATATGTATGTATATATATACTTCAAGGAAATAATAGATACTTCCCCCCCCCCCCCCCCCACACACACACACACACACACATCCGAACTTGAGGTAATGTATATGACATGACCACGGATACAAGCTTATTCATGCCCCCCCATTGGTTCTTGACAGTTATGTTGTTATAAAAAAACACATATATACAACTTCGTAGGTTGATTTCTTCACATCTCTAAAAACTGTATTATACCTTGATTATTTTCCCAAAAAATGTCTAACTGCAATAGTATAAAACGTGTTGCTCGTGAAGCCTCGAGGGTGATATGTGGCGATCAATGGACGCCACTCTTCCACAAAGATTCTGCACAAGGGCATACGTAGTCTTTCCTTGACACAGAGTATTCGTTTTTAACTCTCTCTCTCTCTCTCTCTCTCTCTCTCTCTCTCTCTCTCTCTCTCTCCTTTAGTTTTCTTGCATTAGGAGAATGAAAATTTGAAAACCACTCCAGGTTCTTTATTATTTTTAATTGATATGAATATAGTTTAGTGGGTTGTAAGCCATTCAGAATTGATAAATACTATTCATGGGCAAAATAAGACAAGGGAAATATTATATGAATTTAATCAACGGTACAGATGACTTTTGCTCAGATGAACGGGGATTTCTCTGCAAATCCTCGTGTAATCTTTTATTAGTTATACAATTTTTTCAGAATATAATTATTTTACTTTAGATGAATTTACAATTTTGCATTATTTTAATTTCCTGAAATTTATTGCCACATGAAGATTACGAAAGAGTCTACTCCCGTCTGCTTTGTTGTGAGAATTCATTTATCAAAATGAAACCACTGAAATTAAGTTATATTTCTTCATTCCAGCCCTGTTCAGAATCAAGTAAAGAAAGAGACCTCGACCTCAAAGAACTTTTCTTACGACAACTTACTCTTATATTCTCTTTTTTATCAGCTGAAAAAAGAGAAAATGAGAAAAAGGACATCTCATTAGTAGAGACTTTACGAGGAGCTTTTCTCGTTACTAATGAAGTAAGTAATACTAATTGTCCTCCCTTTTGTTCTTACCTGCCTTAACACGGCCTCCCCCTGCCCTCTCTCTCTCTCTCTCTCTCTCTCTCTCTCTCTCTCTCTCTCTCTCTCTCTCTCTCTCTCTCTCTCTCTCTTCATCAAACAAGTACACAAAGGACAAGGCTATACAAATGATATTTTCCCTTTGTTTTTAATTGAATACTAAGCACTTTTATCCTTATTATTGTGAATGTGATACTAGTTAGACCTGTTCATAAGCCCTGTTATTTGACATACCAGTCAAATTAAATGAATTCTTATAGCTTTCAGTGCCATCGTCAGTAATACAGAAAACGTTTTCGATATACTACTCCGGTAGTGAATGAATTGAGCTTAATATACACACGGTGAAATAGTCTCTATCCGAAACATATTACCTTCGAAATCTAGTTTACCACCAAAGGACCGACTGGGATATTCCCATCATTACGGTTACCTCACGTATGAAGGTTAAAATATCTGTCTTCATGACTGGAGGACTTCTTGTCGAGGGTTTCTCTAAATCAGTTCATGTTCTTCGCAGTTCTGTCAGAGCATTTGATGCCTTTTTTTCCTTTTCACCACAATGCACACGGGTCCTCCACAGGGGGTTGGGTTCCTGTGTGGTTGCACATTGCCTCAGTTCATTTCAAGAGGCGTCGTTTTTCATCTCTACCAGTATTCCCGGCGGGACAGCAGCAGTACTACATGCTGACATGAGGCGTGAATCTCTCACAATTGCATCCCGCATCATGTTGACAGAGCTCGTTGTATCCCAGTTTGCGATTTTACCATTTGCTAAAAAGAATGACTTGGCGTTTATTTTAGCGTTATTACATAAGTGCATATTAAGTATGTCTCGAATGCTTAGACAAAAATCATTGGTACTCGATTCTTCCTCAAGAATGGTTTAGACTAAACGAGTGAAATTAAGACGTGTAACGGTGAAAGAACTAAGGCACAACACGAGAAGATCAAGCGCCTCAGTGGCGTGATCGGTATGGTCTTGGCCTGCTACCTTGGCGGCCGGAAGTTCGACTCTCGGGCATTCTGTTGAGGTGTGAGATGTGTATTTCTGGTGATAGGATTTCACTCTCGACGTGGATCGGAAGTCACGTAAAGCCGTTGATCCAGTTGCTGAATAACCACTAGTTCCATGCAACGTCAAAACACCCTACAAACAAACAAACACAAACACAACACCAGATCCTCCTGATCAAGGATGACATAGGGACCTTGCTTCTGATATTATTATTTTGATGATATTTCATGATTATTTAAACGCGAGTTTCATTGAATATTTCCATATGCGATTTCTTGCACATAACATAAGCGCCCGTTCCGGTTTTTTCATCTCAGTGCTTCTTTCCATTGTATCAACCATCTGACCTATAACACAACTGCAGTATTAATGTTCTCGGTTTTTCGTTAATATCTTTTCTAATTATGGTTCTATATTGTCATGGGAATTTGTTTTCTTACGTCTAGGGCTGTTATTTTGCAGTTTGGCTTATCAAATAATTGAGTCCTTTTTAGTAGTTTTAGAGCAAAGTATGTACTTAAGGAATATATATATATATATATATATATATATATATATATATATATATATATATGTGTGTGTGTGTGTGTATGTGTAATATTATAATATAGATAAATATATATATAGAATATAATGATATATATTATATATTATATAAGTATATATATAACTGTTGTTAGCAAACAAGGTACAAAATATTTTTTATTTAAGGCAGAATGACTTTACACATACAATTTTATATATATATATATATATATATATATATATATATGATAAGATATATATATATATATAATATATATACTTCCCTTAAAATACATATTTGTTCTAAAACAACTAAAAATGACTCAATTATTTGATAAGCCAAACTGCCAAACATAACAGCCTAGACGTAAGAAAAACAAATTCCCAGTGAACCTTTTTCGTTGGCAGAATTGGGTCATAAGTGTGTGTGTGTGTGTGTATATATATATATATATATATATATTTTATATATATATATCATATATATCCATATTATATTTATATTTATAACATAACATGTATATATTCCTATTATTCATAATATATATAACAGAATCACGAAAGTTAGGAACGTGATAAATCCATAAATAAAGATAAATGCCACGAAGGAAAAATAAACGAAGGAGTCTGCGAGATCTTTCGGCTTAAAAGCCTTCGTTTATTTTTCCTTCGCGGCATTTATCTTTATTTGATATATATATATATATATAATATATATATATATATATATATATATATATATATTTTATTTATATATATATATGTATGTGATATATATATATATATATATATATATATATATGATATATATTCCTTTGTGTGTGTTGTGTGTGTGTGTGTACAGTCATTCTGTCTTTATTAAAAATATTTTTTGTACCTTAATAACACCAGTTGCACCAGTAGTATCAACAGAGCAGCACCAGTCACTGGAAATTTAATAAACGAACTATTTCAATCTGTCTCTCCTCACAGAGGATAAAAGAAGACAAAGTTCCTCAGACTTTGAAATACTATTCTGAAGATTTTGAAAGTAGCAGACGCAGTTGAATTAATTAAACAAATACACACACATTATATATATATATAATATATATATATATATATATATTATATATATTATATATATATATTACATATGTATGTAGTATGTATGTTATGTATATGTATATGTATATGTATATCTATTTGTTGAGTCGGAAGATCTTGCAGCTACTTCGTTGTTTATCTTTCTTTCGTGGCTTATACCTCTATTTATGCATTTATCACGTTCCAAACTTTCGTGATTCAGTTATACATATGTATATATACACACATATAATTATGACTTCATATATATATATATATATATATATATATATATATATATATATATATATATATAATATATATATGCAACTTAGACTCCTCGGCGGGACCGAATGGGGGTATTGTTTCTCCCAAATCAGTGATCATTGCATTGAGGCCTTTGTGCCGCACTCAACATGGCCAATGAATGCTTCCTAAGAATACAGGTTGACAAGCGATACTTCATATAAGTGGCAACTTCATTATCACACATATCTCAACAAAGTTACACCGATGAAATGTAGAGGGCGTTTTGAAGTTTCGATGACGTAAGTGAAGAGTATGTTAAAGCACATAGAGGGAGGCAAATTTCCGAGATATGCCAGTATTACACCAGCCCCGGGTTTTTTGCCATGCTGTAAGGACGGGGGTTTGGTTTGGGTGGGGGAAACGCATAAGATTATTTTCAAGAAACGTTTATGGTTAAGTTTTAAAGGTATGGCGTCAGCTTTTTTTCAAGGAAGGTCCCCAGACGGGAGAGGGCCTAGTATGGTGTAGGGGGAGCCCTGGGACTTGAGCTTATTATGTTTCCATCACTGCTCATTATCTCGGGAGGAGTGTTT
Organism: Macrobrachium nipponense; assembly: GCF_015104395.2. Lineage (NCBI taxonomy): Eukaryota > Metazoa > Arthropoda > Malacostraca > Decapoda > Palaemonidae > Macrobrachium > Macrobrachium nipponense. The sequence goes on along the minus strand of NC_061107.1, from coordinate 138,667,633 downwards.
CGACAAGTCAGAGAAAGGACAATGGTTGGAGGTGCAAAGTTGTGGGATAAGAAAATGGGTCATGAATGAAGTGAGGAATTGTTACTATTTAAACGTGATACAGTTTTGATAAAGGATAGTAAAGGGAAACTGCAGGAACTGGTAAAAGAGTTTGACAGTGTTTTCACCAACAGAGAATTGATTAAATGTAAGAAAGAGCCAGGTTATGAATGTAAATGGAAGCCAGTAAGGAGGAGCGAGGAAAGTTCGAATGGAAGTGGTTGATTTGGATAAAAATCCTGAAGTGAATACAATGTATGAGAGTAGGATGCTGGATGAAGGGAGTCGCAAATTAAGAGAAGCAAGAAACCTAACTATGGAAGAAAATGTTAGAATATATGTCACGATTTCCAAGGTAACCCTTGGTTTAATGCTATCTCTCTCTCTCTCTCTCTCTCTCTCTCTCTCCTCACTCTCCTCTCTCTCTCTCTCTCTCTCTCTCTCTCTCTATATATATATATATATATATATATATATATATATATATATATATATATATATATATATATATTTATATATGTAGTAGATGTATGTGTGTAATGTGTTGACAAATAAACATCGAGACAGAAACATGGCCACTCTGCCATATTTTCGGCAGTTGTGATGTAAGCTGTATTTTACATAACTGATTTTTCTTCCCTCCAAGGCAAATATAATGCAAACATATAAATAATAGAATAGTGATATTTCTGGTGCGTTTCCTACGTTTTCTTGTTTTTCAAAAAAGAAATGTAAACACGCAATGAAATATTCCGAACGCCTCGAATACTTCCCTGATTTTTCATTTTCAGAGTTTAAGCCGATTTTTCCTTTTTTTTTTCATCTTTGCTGATCTCCCTGGAAATTACCAACGAGAGAATACTTTCCAAACAAGGGATTAATTTCAGACTCAAATGTAAACAAACTTCGTCGGCAGTACAGTGGGAAACATACAAAACCATATTTGCTCCACATTCTAATCCAAAAGAAGTTCTTTTTCAATGTTTCATTTGTTATTTTTCCTAGTTCTTTTTATTGGGGCGCCTCAGTGGCTTGGTCGGTACGGTGCTGGCGTACCCCCTCCGTGGCCGCGAGTTCGATTCTCGGGCAATCCATTAAAGGTGTGAGATATGTGTATTTCTGGTGATAGAAGTTCATTCTCGACGTGGTTCGAAAGTCGCGTAAAGCCGTTGGTCCCGTTTCTGAATAACCACTGGTCCCATGCAACGGCAAAACACCAGACAAACTATTTTAATTGGGTTGAAACTAAACTTTCCAGGGAGATCGAAATTTCAACCCTGTAATCGAACTAGGAGTAGATTTTGAACAGATGGTGGTTTATTTAAGTCACTCAGAGAACTTGTCACTTTATGTGGCCGTGTAGAGCAGATAAAGGGACGCGGAAGTAAATTTGAATCGACCCAAAGGCGACTTTTAATTCTCACATGAAGACAGAGTTGAAAGTGACAATAAAATTAAATTCAATTTGTCTTAAAAACAAATTTGAAACTGACAATAAAATCAAATTCAGTATGTCTTGGAAACAATTTTGAAACAATAAAATCAACTTCAATGTCTTGAAAACAAATTTGAAACTAACAATAAAATCAAATCCAATATGTCTTGAAAACAATTTTGAAACTGAATAAAATCAAATTCAATATATCTCGAAAATAATTTTGAAATTAACATTAAATTCAAATTCAATATGGCTTGAAAACAAATTTGAAACTGACAATAACAAAAATTTCAATGTCTTGAAAAAAATTTGAAACTGACAATAAAATCAAATTCGATTTGTCATTGAAACGAATTTGAAACGAGACAAATTTTTTACCTGACATGAGAACAAATTTGAACGGACACAAAGACAAACTCTAATCTGATATGAAACCGGATTTGTTGCAATCAAATTTGAAATTAGCAATAGAATTAACATGGACACGCCATTTCCTTTGAAAACCACGCAAATCTACAATATTCTTAACATTGTCTGCGTACAAAACTATTTTGAGGTTAATGTTTGAAGACTAACTGCTAGTGGAATCAATTATATATTTACATTCACCTATTCTTTAGAAATTCATTCTTTATGCGAAAAACGTATTAAAAATCTAATTTACACCTCGACTACAATCCTCGATAAAGGTATCATTACCAGAAGCATTAACGCTCAATCATTTTATTCTTATTCGCGTAATACATATGTTTCTTTTCTGAATGCAGCAGCTAACGGGAAATCCAGCTTTATTTTATCAAGAGGCCGGAGGTATCTCCATTAAAACTGAAATACGACTTATCACTATCATATGAATTCAAGAGAAAAGGTGGTACTTTTTTCAACATATACTTTTTCTTTTAGCCTTTTTTTTTAGCCTTCCTTCTTTTTCTTTTAGCCTTTTTTTAGCCTTCCTTCTTTTTCTTTTAGCCTTTTTTTAGCCTTCCTTCTTTTTCTTTTAGCCTTTTTTTAGCCTTCCTTCTTTTTTTCTTGTAGCCTTAGCCTTCCTTCCTTTTCTTGTAGCCTTTTTTTAGCCTTCCTTCTTTTTCTTGTAGCCTTTTTTTAGCCTTCCTTCTTTTTCTTGTAGCCTTTTTTCAGCCTTTCTTCTTTTTCTGTTAACCTTTTTTCTAGCCTTCTTTCTTTTTCTTTTAGCCTTTTTTAGCCTTCCTTCTTTTTCTTTTAGAATTTTTTGAGCCTTCCTTCTTTTTCTGTTAACTTTTTTTTTGCCTTCGTATTTTTTTCTTTTAGCCTTTTTTCAACCTTTCTTCTTTTACTGTTAACCTTTTTTTTAGCTCTTCCTTTTCTTTTGCCTTTTCAGCCTTTCTTCTTTTTCTTTTAGCCTTGTAGCCTTCCTTCTTTTTCTTTTAGATTTTTTTCAGCCTTCCTTCTTTTTCTGTTAACTTTTTTTTTAGCCTTCGTTCTTTTTTCTTTTAGCCTTTTTTCAGCCTTTCTTCTTTTTCTGTTAACCTTTTTTTTTAGCCTTCCTTTTTCTTTTAGCCTTTTTCAGCCTTTCTTCTTTTTCTTTTAGCCTTTTTTTAGCCTTCCTTCTTTTTCTTTTAGCCTTTTTAGCCTTCCCTCTTTTTCTTTTAGCCTTTTTTTAGCCTTCCCTCGGTTGTCAGCAAGCTTTTCAAAACGAGGTCACTAGTGCTATAGCCTTTTCCCAAACTAGTTACAACCCACCACAGTCGAAAGTCACCAGGTAAGTAATTTATTGTTCAGGCTACTAGAGGTACAGTAAGTTTTCATTTGAGAAAGCCCATACTTCTTTCCTCATTCAAGAGATGGTGAGGAAATGCTTGCTAGATTACGTGTTAGTACAGAGCAGGTGGAAAAACAAGTTAGCTGATGTAACGGTGAGCAGAGTGACTGGTCGTATATAACATCTTTATTTTGTTGAAGCGAAAGTTTAGGTAGAGATAAGTTAAAACCTAAAGGGAAAGTGTGAGCAAATGGCTGTAGATGTCATTAAAGGCACGTGAGTTGGATTAGCACGAAGTGAAAGGAGCCTTTAAGGAGAAACTGGATGAAATATAGGATAAGGTTTAGGGTACGCAGGTGGAAGGAGGAGAAGGAGAGTCTACAAAGTTCCAGGATGGAGTCGCTGGGTCAGAAAAGGAGGGTTTGGGTGTATAAGAGGGTACGAAGACGGAATAAATACTGCAAGTGGTGGCATGAGACTGAGGCAATGTTGGGTTTACAAAAGGACACAATGATATTATCTGTGATGCCGCTACATCATGCAAGAAAAGATCTTGTATTGATATGGGGAGGATGTATAAGAAAGGCAAGAAGTAGGTAAAAGAGAAAAAAAGGCGGGTAACGGAGATACAGAGATAAATGGGAGAAAGTAATCTAGAACTTATATTGCTCTACAGGGAAATAGATTCACTGCGAAAGGTTAATGAAGGAATGGATCCCGGGATAAAAGATGCAAATGGAAAGATGCAAACTTGAATTGAATATAATCCTGGGTCGACGGAGCGAGTAGAAGATAATGTAACTGAGAATGCTTCTGGAAGTGATTGTTAGGGTTGAGTGGAGGGAAATTAAGATGGTGGAAATAGTAGCCCACCGCGAGTTTATGGGATTACAAGTAAAAGGCTCAAGCACTATGACGATAGTCTGACTAAGTGGCTTACCTGGTTTGTGGGATATATGTAGGTGAAAGAAGGTTCCGAAAACAGAGTGAGAGAATATTCGTAAAAATCAGAAATGTGCGAATTATGCACCAGGGGGATCTATGGCAGGTTGTAAATTAGAAAGTAGACAAATAAGTGGAGTAATTGGTAGGGAACGGTTAAGGCTCGGACAAGAAAGGGCGTTAGCGGATCAAGTCATTGTTATGAAGCAGTTAAGTGAGACATCTGAAAATAAAGGAAAAAGGGTTACCTAGAAAGAGCATTTTTCATAGAATTTACGGGGAGGCTATATGCTGGAATCAAAGCGTGTGTTAGGAAAGGGAGTGGAATGGTGTAACACAGACTCTTCGATATCTTGAAGGACTGATTCTTGCTGTCAGAGAAAAGACATCTGCCGAAGGTGCAAAGTTGTTGGCTGTAACTTTGAGAGTGGAATAATTGATCTTTGCTGATGATATCCTAACGACTGGGGAGAGCGCACAAAATCTGCAGAAACTAGTAAGATATTTTCAAATCGTTTATAAGAAGAGTAGGTTGAGAGTCAATGCGAGCAAGGGTAAAATTATCAGAGTAGATGGAAACCATTAAAATGGTGTGATCGATGATAGTATGGACGGTGTAAAGGTGCAAATGGTCGACACGTTTAAATAATAATAATAATAATAAAAGAGATAAGTCACAGAATAGGTAAAGCAAGGAAGGTAGCAGAGTGTACATAAAAGATTGACCAGTCTTTTTTATGGAAGTGAAGTATGGATTTTGTATGAGAATAAAAGAATACATTTGAGGTTACTGAGATGAGCTGAAATTGTAATTAACTGACAAAAACTGAAGTGGTGAGAAATGTGTGGATGAATACAAGAGGTAAATAGATTAGATAGCGGTAAGGGTAGATCAGAGCTTTCAAGATGGTTTGGTCATATTATAGGAAGAAAGGAGGATGATAGGTCTGGGGAAAACCTCGTCTAACTGGCAGTGGTAGAGGGATGGGGAAAGAGAGACCTGGAAAGCGCTGGGTTGGTTGGCTGGAAGAGTTATTGGAAGGGAAGGCTCCTCCTAATATGCAAGACAGAAGTGAATGGGGCTGCGTTTGAAAGCAGTTCATCGTGCCGCTGATGAGCCTTCTATTTAGTCACATATATATATATATATATATATATATATATATATATATATATATATATATATATATATATATATATATATATATATATATATATAAAACTGGGTATGTTGCCGTTTCTAGAAAACTTCAATTTAAGGAGGAACAGGATAGCCAGAAGACGTGGTATTATTCCAGACATTATTATTTCGTTAAAATAAAGCAAGGGCATAGCCGAGCTTTCGGGAATACATTGCTTTTCCCATCATCAGGGTCACATATCTATAAAATGATACAAAAAAGAGAAATAGTTTCTCTTTTTTGTATCATTTTATAGATATGTGACCCTGATGATGGGAAAAGCAATGTATTCCCGAAAGAATAATACCACGTCTTCTGGCTATCCTGTTTCCTCCTTATATATATTATATATATACATAGACTATATAATATATTGATGAATATTACAAGTGGACTCTCTCTCCCTCTTTATATATATATATATATATATATATATATATATATATATATATATATATATATATATATCAGCATAGGAATGTATGTATTATTTAATATATATATGGATATGTATTAGACACACGCATATATATTATATTATATATATATATATATATATATAGATATATATATATGTGTGTGTGTGTGTGCTAATACATATCCATATATATATATATATATATAATATATATATATATATATATATATAATACATACATTCCTATGTTGATTATATATATTATATATATATATATATATATATATATATATAAAGAGGGAGAGAGAGTCCACTTGTAATATTCATCAGAATTATATATATCCTCATTGCTACTAAGATCCGCTAACTTACGAAGTATGGTCACCATTGCAGGCCGAGGGTCCAAATGGGAAGTAAATGGATCAGTTGTTCCTCCAAGTCGGGATTCGAAATTAAGTTAAAGTAAGAGTGAGGTACCATAACCCTCCTCGCTATATGAGTCCGCCAATCTCAGTAGTAAAATCCTGAGCGAGTTCGAATCCCACCGGGAGAGAAAAAGAATCCTCTTCATTTATATATGTATGTTTAGAATCTACTGGTCATTTTTACCAGATACATATGTCATGGTAATAACCACAATGCCCTATTAACTTCTCGAATTCTTTGCGCCGTTTTGGATACACTTGTCACTACAAAGCCTTAAGATCCAAGTGCAAGAATATGAAGAAATTATGATGTCATGATTAAGGTATTGCGGTTTCATTTCCCGCTACCAGACATCATAATTTCTTCATATTGCTTACATTGGGATCTTGAGGCTCTGTAGTGGTAAGTCTATCCAAAAAAGCGTGAAGATTTCAAGTTAAGAGGGCATTGTGGCTGTTACAATTACACATGTATGTATGTATGTATGTAGTATGTATGTATACATTATATATATATATATATATATATATATATATATATATATATATATATATATGGAGCTCTTTTAATCGATTGTGGATGGTTGAAACAACGGGAGTGGAAGAGGCCCGAGGCCAGCAACCTCATCCCAAAGCGTCGCTGAAAACCGGACTGTTGACGACGCTATGTGGAGCCCTAGCCCTTTCTGAGCATTCACCCACGAACTCCCGGCATCTGAATCTGCCATAATTACGACAATAATAACAAAGGAGACTCTACCGGGCCCACATCTTCTTACCAGTAGCTCACATCAAAAAGCAATAACGACAACTATGAATAGACAGTATGGATTGCGGAAGGGATTCCCTAATCAGGGCAGGATATATTAACTACCTACTTCCATATCCGTCGATTAGGCTGTAGGGAAGGAAAACATCCTGCTCGCTCTTGTAATAACTGTTGTGATAAATTTCAGTGAGCAGAGCTTAGAGGTCTCGGGGTCCAACCACCTCATTTGGGTACAAAAGGAAATATTGTGAATATGAACAAATGATTTCTGCAGACTTTTGAGAGGAATTATTATTCTTCGGCTACTCCCATAAAAAGCTAACCTTTCATTATATCAAAGGAAATTCATGTTTTTCAGAGTCTATTGCTCTATGGGTCATGTATTCTCTGCTGAATGGAATCAAAAGGTTCAGATTTGGTGTCCTGGCGTGTTTAGTACATAATTCTTGTTTGACTGTAGTATAGACCTACATATAACCCTTCTGACATCAATCCATATACCCTCCTGCTTAGATATGATAGGGCACGCTTCAATGTCAGCGTAATGAGTCGCTGACAGCGATTTTCTGTTAATGTATCTCTAGTAGACGTTCAAAACCTATAGCACTGCTGGCTTCTTATAAATTTCCCCTGAAAACAGCTATTCCATTTTCCTACGAAATTTATTCTTCTGTTAAGAAGTGTTTTTTAGTTATTTACAAACACACACACATATTTATATACGTATGTGTGCGCGCGAGTGTTCATGTGTGTTAAATTTCTCCTTTGTGCGATCATAACCAAAGGCGCCTCATCCATCCTGAGAAAGGGGATTTCCATCTCCATGTCGGTGGACAGATGTATACCGTTATTCAGAGGCGTCATTCCCACGTCTCTCTCCTTCTGCTCTGGATCTAATAATGGAAGCCATTAGTAAAGCATAGGCTGTGCAGTCGATTCTTTCCGTCATTGCAATTTTCCCTTCTTAGGAGCTTCTTAGGAAATGGAGTGATTTTGGTACTTTGGGTCTTGGTAACCTGTTCATTTTGGTGTCTTAGCTAGTTTTGACATCTTGTTCCTATAGTATGGTTATTGGTGTTATCCTTAGGCATTACATGATGGTCTAAATCACTAAAAGTCTTCCCTATTTTATAATTATATTGCAATTATTCTTTTTCAGGTCCATTTTATTTTCTATAGATTGGATATTAGTATGAAGAAAGCATTATTCGGTGTAACAATAAGATCCTTACTGCACCAGATGCAATTTCTACCGGCTTTCACTTGACCATCACTTAATGGTCTGTTTTCGTATAAAGAGAAATTGCGATTCTTGTCAATTTTTTTTTTTTATCTCAAACGTTCTGTTAATATTATTCTCAATATTTAGAAAAGAGTACACCTGGGCTTTCGATATACCATATATGGGATATCTATATATATTGATATATTATATATATATTATAATTTATCTATAATATTATGTGTACTGTATATTTTATATAAACATTGTATGTATTATATACATATCTATATCTATATAATATATAATCTATATATATAATCATATATGTGTTGACTGTATATATATTATATAAAACTGTGTATGTATGTATAAGTTTGTTTATATATATATATATATATATCATATATATATATATATATATATATATGTATTATATATATATATATATATATATATATATATAAATATATATGTTTTTTTATATAATATATATATATATATACATACATATATACATAAATGTATATAGATATACATATATACTGTATGTATATATATATATATATTATATATATTGTATATATCATACATACATACATATATATATATATAAGGAATATCTTCATTTATCTACAGTTTGTTCCTTTTTACTCTCCGCATTCCGCACGGTAATTCCTATTTTTTCCGAAGCCTTTCCTTTCCTTTCCTTTCCTTTCCTTTCTTTTCTTTCCTTTCCCGAGCACCCATAAGTAAATCCAGCGAAAATTGAAGTAAGTTGGTGCCTTGAAGGAGGAACTTCCTGCTGTGGCCTCCTTTGTCTGATTTCAACAAAGAAGTGATCTATTCTCCCCTTCGCTCTGGAGCGTCTAATTAGGATGGGATGAATGAGTGAATGAGCGACTGGTGTTTCATAGAGCGAGGCAGGAAGGAAAATGATATCGGAAGATATATATTACACCTTCCCTGTGCATAGCCTGGATGCGCCCTTCAAAAGATCCGGGGCCGGTGGCTGGAGGTTCATAATTGAATCCAATCTCTGAAAACGGTCAATGGTTCCTGATAATTTACTTGAATCACATCCTTGTGCCTTGGAAGTTTGTCTCTGCTTTTGTCTGAAGCGTAGGCGTGTTTATTGTTCATCAGTATATTATTCTCTCAACGCAGTACTTGGCTGAAAAAAAATTCACAACGAATTCCTAGGATGCCCAAGACATCGGGAAGGACAAAGCCTCATCTCAACATGCATTGCCAAGGGGCCAAGATTTGAATTGAAGGTCTCATTCATGAAGACATTTTCTGTAAATATCAAATTTACACAAGTCCAACTTTTTTTTATCTGTTTGGACTTTTTTTTTTCAAGCGAATGAAATGAGAACGAAAAATTCATGCCTCTATTGTAATCATCAAAGAATGACTAAGATTTAAGATTTAGAAGAATATGTTAGTCCGTTATACTTCTTCGTTTCTTCCCTTTTTTTATGTGTAAATGTTTTGCCTCGTCAGCACCTTTTAATGACATCCCACAGAGAAATACAGTAGATAATAAACAGATTATCAAAACCGACATGAATTATCTGATTTCTAACTCATTTATTGCATGTATAAATAAGCATATGCACAAATGATTTACGTTTGCAACTTGTATGTACCTCTTCATGAAATACATTTTAAGGTTAACTTGTACATATATCTCATTAAAAAATTCTTTATAACAAATGATCATGCTAAAAACCATATATACACCATATATATATACATACATAGTACATACATACATACATACATACGTGCACATTTATGTATATATTTACATATTAATTACTTATTTATATATGTTATACGATCACAAGTAACACGTGAAGATTGTATATCAAGAGCCAGCAGGAAAAATGAAAAGCAGCAGTACCTAGCGCTTTCGTGTATTCTTGATACACTTCATCAGGGTATGATATATAAAAGAATGAAAAACAGCTTCGAAATATCAAAGGTAATCATAAAAAAAAGTAAAATCCAGAACAATCAAACAGCCTAGTCAAGAAGCAAATAGTCCACAGCCCAGAATTTCACTTAAAGGACTACTACTTACGGAAATGGAACTACCAAGCAGTCAATTACATAGTTACGAAGGTGTCAACAATACACTTCGTAAGCCAGTTATCTAGTTTATATTGTCCGTTGTTGATATTAAAAACACTACTTGACTTATATTTTATTATACTAGATTCTATAATGTTTCTTTTAATAATATCTCTACAAAATAAAATTTCCTTTTGAAATTTTTTCAATTAATTGCATGATTAAAATTATTCATATGTAGAAAGAGGGCACTCGATGTACTTCCTTACACGTAATATTTTTGTTGATTTAATCATGATGCCAATAGTTTGCCATTTTGACCAATGTATATTTTATCACGATCTCTGCATGGAATTTCATAAATGCAACCCGTTTGCAAATGTGGAGAGTTCCTCATTAAAATTGTTCTTACAGACTGAGTGTTACTAAAAACAACATTAACATTAAAAAGTTTAAACATTTTTGGCAAAGAAAGAAACCTGTTGTCAAAAGGTAAAACAAGCAAATTACTAGGGTCAAAACCTGTACACGGTCCAATGCATAAAATGTTTTCTTAGCCTTTCTTAAAGCAACATCAACTAAAAATGCCGGATACTTCAATTTGAAAGCAATATTATAAATCTTGGCAATCTCGTCTTCTAAAAATTCAGGACAACAAATTCTTAAAGCTCTTGAAAACATAAAAGAAACTAGAGTTTAACTTTCAAATGGGGATTGGAGTAAAAGTGAATGTAAGAACATACATTTGTAGGTTTCCTAAAAACAGAAAATTTTAATCTGTTACCCTATCTCTGCACACTTACATCTAAAAATGGTAAAATTGAATCTTTTTCTTCCTCAAGTGTGAATTTTATAGAGGGAACAAGCGCATTTAATCTAACTGAAAATCGGTTCACAGTTTCAGTAAAAAATAATGTGGATTTTGTAAGTAGTCTCATAAGCTGTAACATTAATTACGAATTTTAAATGATTAGCTTTGATTGTGATGAAAGATACATTGGTCAAAATGGCAAACTATTGGCATCAAGATTAAATCAACAAAAATATTGTGTACGTGTAAGGAAGTACATCGAGTGCCCTCTTTCTACATATGAATAATTTTAATCATGCAATTAATTGGAAAAATCAAAAGGAAATTTTATTTTGTAGAGATATTATTAAAAGAAACATTATAGAATCTAGTATAATAAAATATAAGTCAAGTAGTGTTTTTAAAATTAGCAACGGACCATATAAACTAGTTAACTGGCTTACGAAGTGTATTGATGACACCTTCGTAAATGTAATTGACTGCTTGGTAGTTCCTTTTCCGTATGTAGTATTTGTTCTTTAAGTGTAATTTTGGGCTGTGAAGTATTTGCCTCTTGACTAGGCTGTTTGATTGTTCTGTATTTTACTTTTATTGTTTTTATGTTTGCCTTTGATATTTCGAAGCTGTTTTTCATTCTTTTATATATATAATATTATATATTATTATATATATATGATATATATATATATATATGTTGTATGTTATGTATGTATGTATGATGAATGGTATGTATGCATGTATGTACATATATATATATATATATATATATATATATATATATATATATATATATATATTATAAACATACATGCATGTATGTATGTATGTACACTATAAGTGTGTGTGTAAATATATATATATATATATATATATATATATATATATATATATATATAGGTATGTATGTAAATGTAAATATATTTTATATATTTGTGTGTAAATAATTATTATAATAATATATTAATATTATATATATATATATATTTATATATATATGAAATATATATATATATATATATATATATATATATATATATAATATATATAATATATATATATATATATATATATATATATATATATATATTATATGTATGTATGTACGTATGTATGTATGTTGTATGTATGATGTAAATGATATTTATATATATTTGTGTGTGAAATTATTATATATATTATATATATATATGATATAATATTATATATATAGATTATATATATATATATATATATATATATATATATGATATATATATATATATATATGTATATATATATATATATATATATATATATATATGTATATGTATGTATGTATGTATGTATAAATATGTTGGTGTAGAATTGCAATTTGTTTCGTATTGTAAAGGATTACTCCAAATAGAACGAGACACATATCACTACACCTTGAAAGCTTCTATTCTTGTCTTGTCGAAGAGCCGATCGCAGCATTGTTTGCCAAGAGAGTTCAATTCCAACGCCGGAGATGTGAGTACCCGAAAGCGACTCGGAAAAATAAGAAAGAGCGTGTTTTGCTATATAGGGGCTTAGACATTCCTCGAACTATAATAATCTAGAACCAAATTTCTTTTGTTTTCGTAGACATTAGTCTACTTCTATTTAACTTAATGCAAACACCTGTGTTAGCTTTCTGAGACAATAATATTCTTAACTCCCTACTAAGATGCTTTTTGATGCAACTTTCTATTTGTATTTTGTACATTTATGGAAGATCCAAATTCACCCGAGAAGGTTCATAGGTGTGAGAAAGACCATGAGAAGGAAGTTCTCGAAAAAGTCTCATATAATGGGGAAGAAGAAGAAGAGAGAAGTGGAGTAAAAAGAAGAGATATTGTTATAGCTAAATTAGAACATAATTAGAGGTGCATACGTATATCAAGGAAGCGACAAAAAGCATGACTTTCAAGAAAAAGTAACATCTTGCCTCATCAGTACCGGATAATGATGAAGAACTTTATCAACGAAAAATGTGTATTTGTTGCATGAAACCCAAAGGACAAATGTCAAGGAGAAATCTATTAATTCTTAGACGAGCCACATCATTATTCACAATAAAAGCGATATACGTATATATACAGTACTAAAAGTATACATATTACATGTCAATAACGTCTATTTTCGCAGTGACAACTATGGCTTTGCTCTATCAACTTAAGCCTTACCCCGATCTTTTTCTTGGAGAGGCTTCAGGGAGAAACACGACGCGGTAATGGTTACCCCTAAGGCGACTGCGAAATGTACATTTGGAAACAAACAAAAATCTGATGTGGAATAAATATATCGACGAGGCACAAGGGCATTAAAGGGTCAACAGAAAGTTGCGCTTCTTTATAAGTACTCTACGACGTATTCAGGATGAGAAGAGAAGGACAGCATCTAATGATGCTATCATAACTCGACGTCTATTGCAGTATATGAAAACCACAGGATAAACTGCTCCATTGCCATTCCCCCCATTTTTTAGGTTTTATGTAAAAGATAACTACTGAGATGGTTTTGTCTGTCAGTCAGCACTACTTCTGTCCGTCTTCAGATCTTAAAAACTCCTGAGGCTAGAGAGCTGTAAATTGGTATGTCGATCATCCACCCTCCAATCATCAAACATACCAAATTGCAGCCTTCTAGCCGTAGTAGTTTTCCTTTATTTAATGTTAAAATTAGGCATGATCATGCGTCTGCCACCGCGACATGCACCAATAACACAGGCCACATTCGGGCCGTGGCTGAAAGTTTCATACAGCATTATACGCTGTACTGAAAACTCGGAGTGTTGGAAACAGGTATCAAGAATGAAATGAGTGAAGGTTGTTTGACTGTGGTCAAAGGGTCGTGTCGCTCCAGATGGGGGAGCAACGCTTCTTCCCTGAACCGTCTTTTCACTTCCCTCCGAGAGGAGCCCTGTTGTTCTGCTTCAGGAAATGTCTCCCCCAACGAATTTCTAACGAAATTGTGTTATTCATCAGGAAATATTATTTCCTTGAGTTTGGCTTTACTTTCATGTTCGGATTTGCATACAGTGGTTGTAAATGCTCCCTTTGTATGTAGTAAGTTACACTTAATTTTATGTTATATAACAAAACACCGCTGGAGAATGATATAGTTGTTTTGCAGTGCATGTAAAGTTCAATAAACTTTTTCCTATCTATCTATTCATCTCGGTGTCGTACACAAGAAAATCATAGACAAGTGAACATCTCAGCCGAGGACTTGAACTAAGGTTTAAGGTCGGAATTTACCATTTATGCTGGCAAAGAAAAAAAATCCATAAGTTGGTTTCGAGGAAACTTCTAGATTCGGTTCTTTGTAAGTAACTATCTGAAAACAATCAATATAATCGTTACGATAAAGTGAGATGTACGTCACAAAAAATCTTTTATTTACTCTCTCTCCTCTCTCTCTCTCTCTCTCTCTCTCTCTCTCTCTCTCTCTCTCTCACACACACACACACACACACACACACACAGTTTGATTGAATTATGAGTACAAGAACCCTCTTTTGATCTTCGTCTCATCCGATAGTTTCAGCTGCATATCTAAGTCAAGGCTACGTCACAAGAGCGACATGTCCTCGTCATTCATTAGTTGAAACCGTTTTCTTGAACCTGAGCAAGATGAAATATACTTATGATCCACACACACACACACACACACACACACACACACATATATATATATATATATATATATATACATACATATATATAATTATATATATATACATACACACACACACACACACACAAACACACACACACATATATATATATATATATATATATATATATATATATATATATAGATACACATGTATAGACATGAGAGCGAAAAACGCTTTTTTGGATAAAACAGTGGCTGAACGGAAGGTATTGTAGTTCTGATGATATCATGAACCACTTTAATAAGCATTTTTACTCTAGTATGGGATAAGATCATAAGATGAGACCCTGACCGAAATATATGCTTTTCTGGTCCCATTCTGTTCAGTTCTTGGGGACATTTTTGTCTTTACTTTTCGTTGAGGTCTAGTTATAAAATATCATCAATTAATATCTATAGATATAGTTATATGTATTTATAATAGTATATGATGTATTGAAAATTCATTCATTTATGAGTATAAAAGTACATGAATATCGTTTCATACATGAATATATACTATATATATATATATATATATATACTAGTATGTATATAATTCATTCATTTACTGGTTTAAAGACACAAATATAGTTTCTACCATGAATATAAGAGTTGATTTATATATATATACACATGCATACTAAGAAATCACAAAAGTACGCACGTGATTTTGTTTATTAGCTGAAGCAACTGGGAAAATTTAAAGAAGAAAAGACAGAGTGCCAAGTACTTTCGTGTATTTAACACATCTTCGGGTCACAAAGTAATACAGAACATAAAAACAAGGGCGCAAGAAAGCTCTCGCAAAAGAAAAGTGAAAAAGAAAAAAAAATATGAATAAGAAAGCCATTACAAACGGAAACAATATTCGCCTAGATCATCCAACCACTCACCACCCCAACAAGTCAAAAGAAAGAGAGCAATTGCCCAATGACCTCATTACTTACAGAAAAGAAAAAACTGACGAATGGTCAACCAGTTTATAAAACAACCGAATTCACAATTATAAATAGTAACAATAGTAACGTCACTAACAACATACCTAAAAACGACAAATATTATTAAAATAACTGAATGAACAGTATTTCTTATTCATATTACTGTTTATTCAGTTATTTTAATATTATTTGTCGTTTATATATTGGTGATGTCTTTTTAGGTATATTGTTAGTGACGTTACTATTGTTACTATTCATAATTGTGAATTCGGTTGTTTTATAAACTGGTTGACCATTCGTCAGTTTTTTCTTTTCTGTAAGTAATGAGGTCATTGGGCAATTGCTCTCTTTCTTTTGACTTGTTGGGGTGGTGAGTGGTTGGATGATCTAGGCGAATATTGTTTCTGTTTGTAATGGCTTTCTTATTCATATTTTTTGTTTTTTTTTCTTCACTTTTCTTTTGCGAGAGCTTTCTTGCCCACTTGTTTTTATGTTCTGTATTACTTTGTGTCCCGAAGATGTTTTAAATACACGAAAGTACTTGGCACTCTGTTTTTTCTTTTTTAAATTTCCCATTGGCTCTGCTAATATATATATATATATATATATATATGTGTGTGTGTGTGTGTGTGTGTATTATATTATATATATATATATATATATATATATATATAATATATATATATATATTAGCCATTTTGTACGTATGTATGCGCGTGGGTGTATTTGTGCATGATTCATGCGTAGTGAAACTATTTATACATGTTTTGCCACCACGCCATCAAATACGGTTGGCTCACTTTGAACTTGCAATATTTGAGGTGTATGACGTAATAACATATAGCTATTTGCATTTATGGACAGTAACCCATCATGAACAAAAATTGCATCGCTCTCTCTCTCTCTCTCTCTCCTCTCTCTCTCTCTCTCTATATATATATTATATATAAATATAATATATATATATATATATATATATATATTATATAATTATATTCTTATATACTTCCATACTACTTAAATTACATACATTATTATTAATTACTATATATATATATATATATATATATATATATATAAAAGCAGATACCACAGGAAAATGATAGGCAGAAATCCAAGCGCTTTCATCTTTACTGAGACATTAGTAAAGACGTAAGCGCTTGGAATCCGGCCTATCATTTTCCTGTGGTATTCGCTTATTTAATGAAGTCACGTGCATCTACTGTGATTTTTTACGCATATATATATATAATATATATATATATCTATTTATGAGAGCATAGGAGTGAGAGAGAAAACAGGATAAGAAGAGATAGCAACTACGTGTGTATATTCGGAACATCAGAGCAACTGAGACACAGACATACTATTTATCAAAAGCCACTAAGAGTTTCAACCTATTTTCACTACTGGAAATCTATCAGCTTCGATTTTGGCTGGCTATGCCTATTGATCTGCAGTCATTAATATGATTTACTTTCCACAGATATCAACTTGTATAAAAATATAAAGTAACGTTTATTTCATAACAAAATAAAGGAGTTAAGTGTTAGTTATTTAAAGTGACATTGGAAGTAAAAGGAAATTCTGTTTTAGATACGCCAATGGCCTAGCTCTATTCTAGTTCCAGAAATCTCAGTGGAACATTCATTCGTCACGATGAATCCTCTAAACTAAAGTGATGTCCATAAATCACCATTTTTTGTGTACGTGTGCATATTCTGAGTACAATAAGATGATGCAGAGGAAAATCAACAAATGGTTCAAAACTGGCAGAAACAAAGCGCTACAAACGAATGCAATCTTGCACCTCACGATGCAGGAAGGACTTACCCTCTTGGGTGCAGCGCCCGGAGAGAACCACGGTGTTGTGGGGTGGGTGGGGAAACGTGTGGCCAAGGGAGAGAGAGACAGAGAGTGTGTGTGTGTGTGCAACACCTCCGTGTCGGACGCGGCGAGTGCAAGATCTAATACACTTGTTGCCGTTTATGAGTCCTCCACCTTTCGACTCTCCCACGCTCCGCCCACAAAGAGGTCACGCCCCCCTCTGGTCTCGGAGACCAATGGGACTTCGAGGACTTCGTCAAAAGGTCCCCCTCGAGCGAATTTCACGTGGGAGTGCTGTCGGGGCCACACCAGATCCTAAGAATTGGTCATGTTTCCTGTGGTGGGAAGGAATCGTTTTAGGTGGAGTGATGCGATTCCTCTTCTTCTTCTTCTTCTTCTTCTTCTTCTCCCTCGCAAGGGATTAGATTAAAAGACCCCAAGTGTTTGGATGGCTGCTCCGTTGTAAGAGGAGTTTGCAGACGGCCAGAAATTTGCTTAGATCTCCTCAATTAAATCGCCCACGTGCCATTCAGACTTCTGCTATCCAATTTTTTCATTACATGTTATTAGTCTGATTATTTTTCTTCTGTCGTCAAAAAGAAACCGTAATCTTAGAATTTTCTTCATTTTATGAAGTGCGAGAGAAAGTGACTTAAACAAAATAGATTGAAACTTAGAAAGTGGAAATATTACCTTCCCTTTGTTTAGTGTATGGCATATTCATACATGTATATATGTGTATATACATACACATATATATATATTAAACAGGGAATATGGAGGGCAGTGCTATTTATGATGGGAGATAAAATAACTTGCTTAAAAAAAGAATCCTTTCGATCATTTATTGCTATAGTTCTTGTTTAGGCATGAATAAGACGTAAAATTACAAGGGTGAGAAAAGTATTAGTATTTGAATTATAAAGGTTCTGAAATGTGTATATATATATATATATATATATATATATATATATATATATATATATATATATATATACATATATATATATATATATATATATATATATATATATATATATATGCGCCATATCCTAATGTCGTAAGATAAATTGATATTTTAGAATCTTTATCATTCAAAATTCTTATTCTTTACTCTTTTCAGATAACCCTAACACCCTTGTAAATAATCGTCTTATTCTTGTCTAAATCAAGAACTCAGACTGTAAATTATTGATAATTTATTACCTCCCTCCTAGTTATAAATTTTCCTATTTCGCGGTTACTGGTTTTCTTTGTCTTCCTTCTTGTATCGTTTCGGTTAACTTTTCTCCTCTTTCTATTCATCTTCATTTTGTTTCGTCACCATTAACGTTTTCTACGTTCCATTACGGGAGATATTCATGGCCTTTATCGGCAGGAGTTCGTTCACGAATGAGTAATCATTGCCATCAGCTGCTTCTCAGGAAGACACCTGTTGCTTAAGATTAAGTATTGATATGAATCGTCCAGATCAGGAAGAATGTCGTTTCCGATACCTCTTACCTACAGTTGACTGACCAATTAACCGCCACTCGGTAATGTGAGGCTAAAACCTATGACCGTCGAAACCGACTAGATCACTTATTTCACTTATTGAAAAGGTTTATATCTATGAACAAGGAAAACAGAGAAGAGAAACGGAGAGGAAAGAAAAAAAAATGATGACAGAAATCTTCATTGTTGCCTCATCAGTTCAGCATCTTACTGATTACTCAGGCTGCAGAAATCATAATGCATAAAGAATAAACAAAGTCCATTTGCCGACGCCACTACACTTGTTGCAACATTTCTCAGTATTGCATCTTTAGGACTCAATTTTTCACTTATTTCTGTTTGTTTCATTCGCTATTTTTCTTTTATTTCTTTTTTTTTGTAGGGATTTCGGTCAAATCCCCCAGCGAAAGGTGAAATGGTGTAAAGGTTGGGCTTTCATATGCAGGGTAATCCTTATCCGAACAGCCAAGCGGCCGAAGGGTCCAGTGCTTCAATGAATAGTCCTTGACTAGCCCTGGTTACGGAGCAATGGCAATCACCTTCACGGACTCATAATTCATTTACGATTTTTCCCAAGGAAGGTAGAAAAGCGTTGTCAAAGAGAATGGTGAATTTGAACCAAATTTCTCCTGTGAGGGAATTAAAACATTTCAAAGGGAATTTTAAGTTTAAGATACTTTTTCCACAAACAATTTCAGGGACCCATTGCCAAAGAGAATATTAAATTTAAACATCCGTTCCTCTTTAAAGGGAGTGAAAATAGTTTTCTGAATAAAACTATTCCAGAAAAATGGATAGCAAAACCTGATTGAATATAAAGTGCATTTTAAATTATCGTTTAGGAATATAGAGCTTAAACTCTTATTTTTCTGCTGTAATGCGTCGATCGTAGAATATACAGATGAACTTTTCTGAAAGAGCAAGTTTTTCTAGAAGTAATGAATAATGCTGAGGTTTAAACATTTCTACACCCGGGGATCCAAGTCATTTTGAATTATTACAAAAATTACCATTCAACTACTATGGAGATTTCAGACTACATTGTCATCGTTTCTAACAAATAAACACAGACCCACATACGTACATAAACTCAAACATACTCACGCACACACACCTATATGTGTATATATTATATATATATATATATATATATATATATATATATATGTGTGTGTGTGTGTGTGTGTGTGTGTGTGTAAATATATATGTATATATAAATGTACACACACATATATATACTCTTATATGTACATACTTATATGTGTGTATGTATATATGTTTATATATGCAGAAAAGTAACTATACACCAACGTATGAACAAATCTACGTTTTTTCTTATCCACATACTGTGCAATAATGATGCCATATCTACCATGTCTCTTGCATTGCGTGATTGTGTGGGAAGATATTCTCGATAAAAGGCGCAGAAACAATCCGACTCCGTTGTCTCTCCTCTCTGTTTGGTTTATGGTACTTCATATTCATAAGAGGGCTCTTACAAGGAAGCGTCATGTTATTTCTGATATGATTTGTTGAACATATATATATATAATATATATATATATATATATATATATATGTGTGTGTGTGTGTGTGTGTGTGTGTGTGTGTACGAATATATCTTCACACATATATATTATGTATACATGTATATATATATACATACATACATACATACATGTATATATATATGGCTCATTACATATTCTGGCACAGCATTACACTTCCTAGAAATGTATCATAAGCGACAGCATAGAAAACCTCCTTCCGGGTGGCGATGTGAGTGTTTCGATTGGAACGTAAGGTAGCTAAATGTTTGCGTCTGAAGACGAGAACCAAAGATTCCATATTTCATTTGCGTGTCGTGTGGACACGAGATGAACATCAAGGAAACATCTGTGAACATCGCCGCAACATCGCTGAATGCGAGACTGAAATAGATGCGGGTGAATAATGAACGGTGTTTTTTGTTCATGGCGGGAAGTTGGAGACGAAGTCTCGTAATCGACACAAGAAATTAGTTTTGATTCAAACTTAAATACATAATACATGATAGTAATAATAATATCTAATGTCAAAAGAATACGAAGACTAATACATACACACGTCCATCCATACATTCATAAATACATAAAAGTCATAGTCACCGATAATACAAAAAGAATAAGAAGAGTACTGTGCATACATACGTAGGTACTCACATCCATACCTTTAGACGCGTAGGTAATAGTTTTATAATATAATATCAGTGAAAAGGACAAAAGATTACTTTGCATTTCTCTCCCTCTCCTCTTTAATAAAAGATGACTTCTTAAGCTCGTTATCGGACGAGCACGACGCAGTTAACGAATAATGCACCAGGCCAGGTCAGGAAATTAAGCTACTTAGTCATGAAAAATAGTTGTGCCACTATTACCTTCAGTATTAACCTCTAGAACTGTCTGGCATAAATATTAAGTATTTAAGTAAAATTTTCCTCTTCAGCTTCTTAGAGAGTGGTTCATTAATATGTCGTTCATTTTTAGGTTTGTAAAAGACAGCTATCGTGATGGCTTTTTCTGTCCGTCCGCCCTCAGATCTTAAGAACTGCTGAGGCTAGAGGGCTTCAAATTGGTACGTTGATCATCCACCTTCCAGTCATCAAACATACCAAATGGCAGACCTCAGTACTTTTGATTTCATTTAAGGTTAAACTTGCTCATGATCGTGCGTCTGGCACCGCAACAACACAGACCACCACTGCCAGCTGAGAGTTTCATTCAGCATTGTACACATTGCAGCAGAGAACTGAAACCTTTCTCTGAATGACTCAGGCATTGTCTTACAGCAAGATTATAAAAAACGCGATATATCTACTTTGCTCTTGCAGTTTCTCAGGTCCTTCAGCCTTAGCTGCCATTTTTCCATGCGAGACTGAGTTGTATTATCAGGAAAATGATCATAGAAACTTTTTAAAAAATAGGATTCGTAACCGTTTCTTGTCCTGAAACTCTACTGTGAGGCTACGAAGACTTTTCCTATAGGATATGAGAATCACCACGATGACACATTCAAAATCATAACGGAAAATGATGACTTAGTTGCTCAAATCTTGTAGAAATTTCAGCCATTTGGCTCGTTTGTTGAGTGACGTATCGACAAATCGTCGAAAATTGGACGGTACTGTCGAGCTCTGATGTATTAATTTAGTTCATTGTAGTCATATAGATTTAATATAGAATTATGAATTGACAAGGCTGTTTATGGAATAACAGTTCTTTTTAGCTCTCTTTTTTAATTACTTTTTTACCATTATACTTTTTGTACAAACAGGAAAATATTAAAATGTGGAGAAAGTAAATACAATTATTTAATGGAACTGTAAAGGAATAGGAGAACGATACGAAAATAGCAATCTAAATCTAATCACATCAAACTCTGTATTAATTGGTAGCAGTGAATTAATTTTATACCAGGGCTCTCTCCTTACTTCTTTTATCTAATTAAATGTTAAGACTCTTCCTTATATTGCTGAGAAAATACGAAGGCAGAACCTAGGAGGAACAAAAACGGTATCCAACCGAGTAAATGAAATGTGGGTAGTAAATTCCGTAGGATTTTAAAAAATCTCCTTCCCTTCCATGTTTTGTGAAGTCTCGTAATATGTTCCACAAAGCTAAAATGATTAGGTCCATTTTTCCTTCAGACTAGCTATCTACGTTGTATACACACAGGAGAATATTAAGAATGAATTAGCTGATACAGATATCAAATATTTTTCTTTATTAATGACTTCCGTTTCCATTATATCACAAAATATGCGTAACACCTACATATATTCAGAGGAGCGTTTATTGTATGTATGTGGGAGGTATCCGTTGAGTTAAAGGAATCCTAAACGTGGCTATAGTGTTAGGGGATCAAATGCACCCTTTCATCCTTTCATGGATTTTGTATAAGGCTTTTAAAGCCATCAAAACATGGCAATGACATTGGTCTTTTGTAGTACTGATTCTGACTTAGTAAACGATGATATACAAAAATATCAGCTCGTAGTAAAGTTTTGTTTTGAGCAGTCGTAGCTATTCGTCCAACTTTTGTTTGTAACTTCTATTATCAAATTTCCTGTTCGTGTCTCCCGTTTGTTTTTATATCTGTTTAGATTTAGGTATACAGTTATTTTGAAGCTTGTTTGATTAACCTTGGTTTGTTCCATGAAATATTACGTTTATAATGATAACAATACGTTCTAGGATTATTCATAAAATATCTTACATCTATAGAAGTGATAATACATTTTAGCAGGATCCATAAAATACCACAACCATAATATAATAATAATAATATATTATATAATTATTATTATTATTATTATTATTATTATTATTATTATTATTATTATTATTATTATTATTATTATTATTATTATTATATCTTACTGAAAAGAATTGCAGTTAACTGAATTTATCTTGTAAAGAATTTCCTCTTTTTTTATAATTCGTAGTTCATAATCACATAATCAGCGAGACTGCTAAGTAATTGGCCTATGTTCCTGGTATTACTGTGGTATTTTGAATGCCAAAATACCCGAATATACCATGAATATAGGCCAGTTACTTAGCAGTCTCGCTGATTATCAACAAGGAATTATCAGAAAAATAGAGAAAATTCTTTATAAGATAAATTCATTTAAGTAAGACATGTATCCGAGAAGGTCTGCTTCATGCTAATAATAATAATAATAATAATAATAATAATAATAATTAATAATATAATAATAATAATAATACCCACTGATATTTTAGATAAACTATAATGCTTGTGTACCTTGCTTTTATTCTAACTGAAATAGTGTACATGTTTATATACATAAAATTGCCTTTCGTTTTATATTTCCTTTTTATATTATTTTCTAATTGCCTGTATCTTTTATTATTTTTTTAAATGATTCTTTGTTTAATGATTATTATTAAAATTTATAGGGTCTTTTATATAAAGTTCAGCATCATGACCTAGTTGTGGCGATGCTAAATTGTTATAGTAATCAATCAATCAATCTTTGGAGCGCGTATTGCTGAAATTTATAGCTGCATCGGCTGCATTCAGTTTATATAGTTGTCTCTGTCTTTCTGATTATTGCTTTTTCAGAATTACCACATTTTACCAGTAACTCGGGTAGGTTTGTCGTTCTGTTTTCCTCTCCAAAGAATGACGAATATCGGTGGATTACTGGCAGAATGTTGTACACACACACACACACACATTCTGTTATTTCTTGCTTCACCTACTCTGTGATTCACTTCTTTCCTTCACCCTATCATAATTTAAATATTTACTCCCAAATTCCTTTACGAACCTACTATTTACGTTCTCTCACTGTCCAAGTTAACAGTAACGAGAACACACACACACACACAACAATCATCAGAAAGACTACGAAAATTCTAAATAAACGGAATAATAATGATAATGATAATCTCTTTTGGCTAATATACGAGAAATATATAGATGAATATCGAGAGCTTGTCCTGTTCTTGATTCTAATCCGTCTCGAAAGCTCTGAATAAATTTTGATATATAGCAGACAATATGATTATTCTAGTTTTCATTTATTATACCGACCTTGATGTATAATACTAATAATAATTGTCATCATCATTATTATTATTATTATTTCACATCTTATACGTCAAGGTCAGTATAAAAAAAACTACAATAATTTTGTTGTTGTCTGCTATCTATCGAAATCTGTTCAGAGCTTTTCGAGAATTAAGAACAGAAGATGTCGATATTTAACTATAGATTCCATGTAGAGTAGCTAAACGACATTATTATTATTACTATTATTCTTATTAATGCACGAAAAGTACCGGAACCTTTTAATATTGCCTGATCAATCCATTAAAAAACTATGTACATACAGGTAATTATGCTTAGTCCAGCCATCAGAATTTACATTTTACTGTTTCCTATAAAGCAAATTCGTCGCAAATGATAACAAAGCTTCCATATAACTTCTAAGCCTACAGTCGACCAACCTGGACGCCAACACCATTCAAACACGGTAGCTAAGGGGAGATCTTTATTTTATATTTTCCGATTTAAAAAACAGCTGTATTTTCCATCTGGGAAACTGTTCTTATTACTTGTGATTAATTTTTTTAGACATCATCAGGGTTATCTCTACAGGTTACACTATGTTCATTGTCTTCAGAATAATGCTCTTGTTTGTTGTTGTTGTTGTTGTTCTTCTTCTTCTTCTTCTTCTTCTTCATTCTTCTTCTTCTTCTTCTTCTTCTTCTTCTTTCAGTTTGTATTTTAAAAAGCCTAATTAACTAGATTATGTTTATCGTCGAAGGAATGCTCTTCTTCTTCTTCTTCTTCTTCTTCTTCTTCTTCTTCTTCTTCTTCTTCTTCTTCTTCTGTCAATGTTTCATTTTCCAACCCTATTTAATATATGGTGCTGTTTATGAGATCTAAATGCTGATACTCAACTGTCACGATCATTTCTATTTTACAAGCCTTTTTAACTTATATTCGACAGTTATGAGATTTAAATGTAACCCATCCATTTAATGATAGTCAATCATCGCAATGAACAGTCAAATGTTTACAGTGTTGCCTTTGTGATCGACTTCTCTTACGTCGTAAGAACGACCACAATTCCTTTAGCCCTTCACCCACGCACAACTGTTGATGCGCCCAGTGCACCTGTAGCCCCAATATCTTTTTAGTGAAAACAAATAGTGTCTCTTTCGTGGGTTCTTTAATCAATTTAAATGTAGGAGCTTGGTAAAATTGAGCATTTTACAAATCATCACATTTACTTCCTCAGTTTTTGTGAGCTTCGATTCATTTTATTCAGTGGGATATTGCCTGGCAATGACTGAACTGGTAAATGAGGACGTTACTTAGGTAAATAGTTAACCTTTGGCAATGATTTTCCTTGGTCAGAGAGAGTCATGGATTTTAGAATCTTTCAGTACAGGATGGGAATGAAAGGTATACAGAAAACAGTGAAGCGCCATATTTAAATCCAATGTCTTCTAAATGTCTGACAAGAAACGATTAAGCAAGGAGCATTTTTATAAAAACCTCAAATCCGACTCTTCTCTTTGCAGTCGTCCGACCAAAATTAGTCTTCTACTGATCCCTTGGTGAAATGAATTCATCATGTTTCACTAAAGGTTTCCTTACCAGTATTATTGCCAGTGATAATAGTAGAACAGGATTCCACCTACAAGAGCCCCTGGAGGTATAGGCCTGTGCTGTATAATATTACGCAGCCGCGTGGACAGATGAAAATGAAGGAGGCTCAATGTTATCGCAAAGTTATCTTACAAGAAGATAACATTTTTCGCCATCGGTATTTCCAGTATTAGAGACAACTACAGTCGCTGTGTTGGATAATGCAAACTCTTATTCTTCATAAGAAGCAAAATCAGTGAAGGTTAGCCTCCTAGTTTAAATGAGGAAAAGAGGGGATCCCAAAGGCTAATGTATTGCTCCTTCCAAATGCTAACAAGTAAAACAGTAATGAGCAATAGGAGACTACTGGGATTAGCTGGGATTTTAGATACAACTTCACAATTCAGTAAACATTTTATAAGTTACAATTTTACCATTTCGACTCCATAAGAATGGTTATACAGTAATTCATAAACAGGCCAGAACGACAGTTATGTCCCAATAACTAGCGATAAAAAAGGAATTAAACCTATTTCATGTCATTCTATCCACATGTTTTTCTTCCCATTCATTTTCCCCTCTGTGGCAGATGCATAAATTTTCCTTTGAAAGATTGATTGTCAATCCGTCCTCTCGATGGTCGATGTAACCTTGATCTATTTCTTCCACCTTAACGAAAATGACCAGTTTCGCCAGTTTCACAAAATAGCCCATAACTGAACTAATGCAAATGACGAAATAAGTAAGAAATGCGCCGAAGTTTTTACGGCGCAATTGAGTTTTCTGTACAACGTATAATGCTGTATGAGCCGCTACCCATGAAACTTTCATCCATGGCCCGGTGGTGGCTTGTCCAATAGCGTTGTCAGACGCAAGACAATGGTTAACTTTAACTTTAAATAAAAATAAAAACTAGAGGGCTGTAATTTGTTATGTTTGATGATTAGAAGGTGGACGATCAACATACCAAGTTGCAGCCCTCTAGCCTCAGTGATTTTCTAAGATCTGAGGACTGACAGACAAATAGCCATCTCGATAGTTTTCTTTTACAGAAAGCTAATAAGACCAACGTACCAATCTGACTGAATGTAGCAATTCATAAGTAATATGGGCCTAAAACATAATAAACTTAACGCTCTTTGCTAGTCAAATATTTTTCCTAATAATCAGATTGTTTGTTAAACGTAGATCTGAAACTAATTATAAACAATCAGATTGGTTGTTAAACGTAGATCTTTAACTAATTATAAACATTATTTTTGGCCACTACTATTCGCAGTACTAATCGCACGGCGTCCGTTTCACTAGCTCAAGTTTGTTGAAACCCCAAACTGTAGGTGTGAATAAATAGAGACTGGAAACATTTCATAAATGGATTAGTTCATTGGGAGTCTACAGAATTGTTTTATTTATTTATTTATTGTTTGTTTGTTTGTTTATTTGTTGTTTGTTTATTCATTTATTGATTCTTCTTTTCTTTTATCTTTTTAGTGCCAGTGTTCCGAATCAAGATGGAAGACTGCCCCTTATCTCCCAACTGAATAATAATCTCAAAAAGTCGAAAAGCACAAAATATAAATCATATTTTATTTCCTTTTTGAGTCATAAAATCATTGTTTTTTTTTCTATCTGCAACTGATTGCATTAAAATCTTTTTATCTGAACGTACATGTGAAGTTGGATGCAGATTCATAGTCATCATATTCGCCAGTTTGATATTCGCATGTTCATTCACACACGGTCACCTTCGAAAAGTGTTTTAATTTCAATAAGTTGAGCTCCATTTTAATTGCGACATGTCGGTTTCGTTCCAGTCATCGTATGACGTAGCATCTGTGTCAGACTGTTAAACGGCCTACACACAGTCGATGCAGTCAACAGACTCCAACAGGTACGGACAGTAAATACTGATTATACTTGAACGTTCTCTTCTCTTCATGTTTATTATGTTTCCTTGTAGGATGTTTGTAAGCAAGGTTTTTTCCATATGATAAGGAATTTTATCCTGAGCGAACCACGAATGAGAATGGAAGTGAGGAAAGTGGTAGTGTAATGAAATTTACTAATTCAATGAAACAGATATCAGTTTTATCATTGTTCCAGCCTCCAATAGGAACTGTCCCAAAACTTAGTAAAATAAAAAAAATATTTCAACCCAGGCAAAATGGGAAAAATTGAAAAATTGGACGAAATTCAGTGGACGAAATTCAAATGAAAGAGAAAGCAGGTAAAATTAAGAGTAGAACACTATCCGCGCCCACGAAGTTTTCTGTTATCGTAAGCTCGGTAGTGTTCTCTCCTGCCAGGCAAGATGTCTCAGGTTCAGCTCAGGCTGAGACGGGAGGACTGACGCGCTGCGTTGAAACCCTCTGTGCCCGTATTGATTTTAAGAGTGATCATTTATGAGGTAGTTAGTCAACTGTAGTGGCTACAACCAGGGCTGAAAAGGACTTAGGGGTAGCACGCTCATCCCTAAACAATTGTCGAGAACCGAAATTCAACTGTTTGTATTCAACTCTTTCTTGTACTGTCTTTTCAGAGGGAAAAATACGAAGGTATATAATTATGAATCACGAAGATAGCTTGTAAAGGACCGTGGTGTTGAATTGCCTAGCAACCGCCCCGTTATATCACTTTTTGTCTTCGTATTTGCATTATATACACACGTATATATATATATATATATATATATATATATATATATATATATATATATATATATATATATATATGTATGTATGTTTGTATATGTTTGTCTGTGTGTGAGTGCATGAATTTTTGTGTGCATACATATATTTGACGGGAATAAATCCTTTAAACACCAGGTGTAACAACCAAAATGTTGATACAGATGGCCTTGATATATGCTGCTTTCCGTGTAGCGCAAGTTTCGCAAAGAAGTCGACAAACGAAGTCAAAATCTTCACGGTCTGAGAAATTCTCCATGCCGTTGTGTTTTGAACTGAAGGGGCTCCCAATGGTGCACCAGCTCCCATCTCCCCCCCCCCCCCCCCCCCCCCCCCTCGCAACCCAGAGGCATTTTAAGCAAAAACTGCCGCGAATTTGATGTTCCGGCAGTCGTAGTTCCCAGCCTTGCCACGACATCTTGGCATGCGAATGAAAAAGTGAGAATGAAGGACTCACCCAGGGGGTAAATACCCCTCTCCGTTAATTGATTTTTCTCATACATTTTGTTCCTTTTATCCGAATTTTTTATTAGATTAAAGTAATTTCGCATATATACACGCACGCGCAATAAATCAATATATATATATATATATATATATATATATATATATATATATATATATATAACATATATATATATGTGTGTGTGTGTGTGTGTGTGGTGTGTGTGTATTTTGCGCCTGCGTGTATATAAACGAAATTATTTTAATCTAATAAAAAAATTCGGATAAAATTAACAAATGCATGGAAAAAATCAATTAACGGAGAGGGGTATTTACCCCCTGGGTGTGTCCCTCATTATATATATATATATATATATATATATATATATATATATATATATAGATATAATATATAGTATGTATGTATTATATTATGTTATGTATGTTGTATGTATGTATGTATTAATATATTTGTATGAGACTCGTAGAAACAGAGGGTGTCCCCAGGAATCTATTTCACTTTTCTCGAATTTACTTGACCTTTTTTAAAAGACATTAAAATTTTGTGAAAGTATAACGCGAATTCTTATGAACTACCAATCACACAATTACTTTGTGCCTGTTTGTACCTCGCTCATTGTGGTTCCTGCTGAAATAGAAATCTACTGTCTGCCTAATGAAAATATATCAGATTAACTTCTGTCGGATTTCACAGTAGCTTCCTAGCTATCCAAAAAAAGTTATGAAGCGAAAATAATTAATATCAATCCAGTTGAAGTTAACATGTATATGAGCCTTGAAAAGTAAGCTTTACATTATTTCATAGAAGGCAACACCCGAGGAACTTTCATCTGTACCTGGGCAAAGTAACTTTATGTGGATGAAAAGGTTTAAAATGTTTGCAATTCTATCAGGTTTACTTCTCAGTAACCAGTTACTGTTCCAGAAAATACTGAATTGCATAGGCGATATCCAATGAGCGTTATTTCCAGGAAATCAGTATGTTTGAACACGGAGAGGATATTCTAAACGGCTTCAAGCCATATAGTTGTGGTTTATAAAAGGAACAAGTAGACATACTTTGAAAGCCTGTTGGTCCGGGCAGAAGGAAAACTAAGATATATTATCTGCTTGAAATGAAGTGGACATGCTGATTTCTTCATGCCAACTGACTTCTTAAATTAAAACTGAAAATTAAAAAATACGTTGATTAAGATTTAGGAAATGTCCACTTTCTGTACATTTTCGAACCCTTCGCATTTTAGAAGTACGATGTATTGTTTTTTATAGGAATATAAATAATACAGACTTTCGTAGGACTTATTTGAGCATAAATTATAGACTCCAAGCCATATGAAAGTGGACAATATCGATTGCTTTTGCCGTCAGCAATATTTTCAGTGTGTCAAAGCGCACTAAATCATTTCATACACTTCTGCTTATTCTCGTTTGCTTTCAATTGAGTTACTGTCATTATTCTGCTTATTATTCTTCACGAAAAGATATTTCACTTTTCCGGAATATGGATTTGAAAGAAAAACGAATTTCCAACTGACTAATTTTGTAGAATTATAATATTATAATGTTGCATTGTCTGTGGAGCAAAGTTCTGTATGTTAATGTTAGAGTCTTTCATTGAACCATATATATATATATATATATATATAGAGAGAGAGAGAGAGAGAGAGAGATAGAGAGAGAGAGAGAGAGGAGGAGAGAGTTTAATTTTGTGTGTGTTCTGAAGCAGTCCAGCTGTCGTAATTACAACAGTTGAAATATTAAGTTTTATGCTTTTGAAGTATCATAAACCGCAATTACGAGGTAATTAGTGTTCTCATATAAAAACTTGCGTAGCATTATAATTAGGATTAATCTGGCCATAATAATGCGATGATCTTTTAAGAAATGCGTCAGCTACGCTCTCTAGGAACTATGCATGCAGTGCTAGTCGTCTGAGTGGGATAACGATACCATTTCTTGTCGAATTGCTGATAACGAAAAACACGAAACCGAGATAGATATTTATTACCTAAGACCTGTGATATAATTTCGTGATGTAATTCCATAAATGAATCTACGTTTTCACCTTTTTCCTAAATTCATTTGACTTTTCATTTGTTTAATAAAAATCCTATTGTTTAGTACGTGATGCTTTCCTTACCAAGAAAAAGCCGTTAGAAAAAGTTAGAAACTCTCAGAATTTAAACGAATAATGTAGCCATGATTTAAAAATTAAACATGAAATATTAGAGCAACAATTTTAAAGGGATTAGTTCTACTGACAGTACATATTATACTGACATTTGGTTCTGTAGAGATGTGCTTTTAATAAGCAAGTGATTCGTGTTAAAGAAAGCTTGTTTGGTATTTTGTTTTCGGTTTTATTGAATCGTTTTAAAGATATTAATATTCATATTATGGTTTTTACCCAAGACTATCGCTTAATATTTGTTTGTCATATTCAGTTCTTTTAGCACAAGCAAACTGATGCTTAATAATTACAGAAATGTCTTTTAGACAACGAGAGTTGTAATAACAAAATTGTAAACTCTTTCTATGGATATAGACTCATTTACATTACAAAATCAATATGTTCAATACAGTGCTATGTTGTAAAAAAAAAAATAGCAGTTACAAAGTACATAATACTGATTGACTGACAGACTAACATTTCTAATTGGTGTTAAAATTATAATATAATTATATATCTTAATATTAATATAATATATATATATATATATGTGTGTGTGTGTGTGTGTGTGTGTGTGTATGTAATGTATGTATGTAGTAGTGATGTATGTAGTGTAATTTAAGATATATTATATTGATAATATATAGATTATTATTATATATTATTAATATTAAATTAGTTATATAATAATAAAAGGACCCCATAAAACCGCCAACATATGCAAATAAGTGCTACATTTTAGAGATTGCTGTCACTCTTTTCTGAAATATAGTACTTACTTTCTATATTTTGGCGTTTTTATGGTTCCCTTTTATTAGATGGAATTCTGATGTAACAGAACATTTTTACCAATCATATATATATATATATATATATATATATATATATATATATATATATATATATATATATATATATTCGTTTCTTTTCTATCGTGCGTGGGATATTCTGGATTAGAAATATGGTAAGCAAAATGTTAGCCATTTATGTCATAATCTCTCATAACTGGAATCTCGCCCCACCTGTATAACTTCTTTCTCCGAATGAAATATAGTAGGAAAACAGAAGAGAGTAAGAGATCCGAAGTGCAGGAAACCGACGGGGAAGAAAGACATAGTCTAAATAAAAGAAAGACGAGAAGTAGGGGCTATATTCATTTAAATTGACTTGAGTATCGATGCTTATTGTGCAGGTAGCATCCCACGCTGTCTTGGAAGAGTTCACAAAAAATCATACATCTTCCTGAACAAACTGCAATCAAGTTACAAAATGTTTCAACAAGCGGAAATAACCCACCTCTTCTGAAGGAAACCCTATTCATGGTAGCAATGAATATATTTATTGCAGAGGAATATATTCATCATCATCATTATCAGCAAAGAGGCCAATGTTGCTGACGACCTTTGACCTTTCGTGCCATTTCAGGGCTTTATTGTCGCTGCTACTATCCCTAAGATGGTATCTCAAAGGAGAAAGCCCGCGACATTGACGTTCAAAAATACGTTTTTTACCTCTTTGGAACCTCCGGCATTTCCAAGAGAATTTTCCTCACTTACAAAAATACGACTCATTCGGGATATGTTTTGAGAAATCTCATTTCTGCATTTCTTTCAGAATAATAACACAGTATTATTCTAGATTGACCCGATTATCTGCTGAAGGGGATTCATGTATTGTTATCAGTCACTTCAGTACCGTAGTTTTTTGCAATATATATATATATATATATATATATATATTATATATATATATATATATATATATATATATATATATGTGTGTGTGTGTGTGTGTGTGTGTGTGTGTGTGTGTGTGTGTGTGTGTGTGTGTGTGTAGATACATATAATATATAAATATGTATATAGCTATGTTGTGTTTTTCGTTCTACATTTTATTCTTCGTTATATTTTACTAACCTTATTTTAATACGTGGAATATCGTTGAAGATATGCCGACGTTATATATAAAACTAAAAATGTGAAATCCAGGGCTGTTTTTAGTACTAGTTCCTGGGGGAATTACATGTCCCTGAGTGCATATTAGTATAGCACTAAACACGGCGAAACAGCGATTTATCTAGTGTTTCGCCGTGTTTAGTACTAGTCCCTGGGGTGTCAAATGGGTTTCGCCATGTTTAGTACTTAGGGACATTTCATCCCCCAATGGCTAGTACTAAACATGTCCCTGGAATTCACATATTTACTTATATACAAAGGTGACAGTTTAGAAAACCTCAAAGACACCAAAGAACGGAATAGGTAAATAACAGAAGACAAACATGAAATCGATACGAATCCAAGAGTCTTTTTGAGAGCGACACACATGACACACCCTCTTGAACACAATCAACTTTTGTGCTTTCATCTTGAAGAAAAAAACGCATAAATGACCTCGATGCGGAGACCGACGGGACTCGAACGAGCAAAGATTTTAAATTTGGGCAAAGGAAGGACATTATGGTATTGATATGCATACGTAACACGTACTTCTTCATACCACAATGCTGTAAAACAGCTCAAAGAAAGGTTATCCAAAATTCACTTGTCTCAGGTCGAGAAGTTGAGATCGTACAGTCTCCCAGGGGAACTTTGGCTTGACCAACAGGCGTGACGAAGACGAGTCTTTTTTTTCACTTGCAATTGCTTTCTCGACCTTAACAACCTCCTTTGGGCAGGGAAGGTTGTAAGGGCCTCTCAGGGGAATGAATCGCTTTTTCCGATGGAAGTTAAGACCTAGGGGAACAGCGACTCAGCTTATATCCTTGCGGACATCGGCCACCAGGAACATTTTAACGTCAATAATCGGCGTTTCTGTTCGGTCATCCCCTTATTTCGAAGGATGGTTAGGCCATTCAAGTTTCTGAAGAGGGGAAAATGAGCTAAAGTGTACTCGGTTTCTCACAATCTATTTGTAAATTTTCACAGAAGAAAGCCAAGGAAGACAAGACAACCAAACGGCAGCATCCTTCTTAGACCTTAGGATAATATAAATCGCTGAGTGACAAGCATTCTGATCCTAAGGGCGGTTACAGGATTCGGTAAAATCATAATCTCAAACTAGATTTCTAGGGGTGCTAATCGGAGAAGAGAAACCGTCTCCGAAGTGAGTATGACAAAAATTCCTGTCCTCTGAAGGAGAAGTAAGAGGACTGATAGCAATGTCGTCTTGTGGAAGTTCAAAAGCCTTCCGAAGTGGACCCACTGCCAGACCTCAACGAGACATTTTTGATGAAGGAGCAGTAAAAGAGGGAACATGAATTGTGCACCCACCTACTTTCGTAATAAAATGAAAGGGAAAATGATCAGTGGAAGAGTAGAGGACAGGATCTTCGATGAGATTAACTGCTCTCGATTCATTCTATCATGGCGGTGAGGAGCAGACTCACCCGAAATATAGGTACGTGATAACAGAGCTACTGGTCACCTTTTCCAGATATGTGTAATGTAAAAGCTGGCAGACAATGAACTTTGAACTTCTCTATTACCTGTTGTTTTTTTTAGATGCGTTTCCACTGAAAACCTTTAATCCAAATTTAAGAATCAATAGAAGAAACTCGACCATCAGGCCAGGAATCTAACCATGGCTGAGAGGAATAGCAGTCATTCGTGATTACGTGACTGGTTCAGTGCTGGACCTTTGTCATAGCAGAATAGGCAGAAATCAGTTCCTGATTACGTGAACTGGTCAGCTGCTGGACCTTTGTCATAGCAGAAGAGGTAATCTGCTGCCCAGATGTGTGTGTGTATATATATATATATGTGTGTGTGTGTGTGTGTGTGTGTGTTTATGTATATGTGCGTGTAGTCCAAACCTTCCTTAAAAGAAAAGGCAACTACAGAAGAAAGTATTAACTACAGAATCGAGAACGAAAACCTTAACGGCATCGATTGCATCATATGTCCACACGGATGGTATGCTCATAGATCAAGTACAATATTCATCACTACTTACATATACAATATCTAGAAATTCGGCGGTGGTTCCGTTACCAGTGAAAAAAGCGCCTTCATTTGTCCTCTGGTTTTATGATCGTTATTATGTTCGACCGTTGTTCGATAGGTTTTGAGCGTGAATCAAAGTTCTATTGAAATGTTCAAAAGAAAGCCATGAAATATGTGTGAAAAACGTATTTCCTTGTGGAAAGGTAGTGATGTCGACTTTGAATTATAAATAG
The DNA here is from genome assembly GCF_015104395.2 of Macrobrachium nipponense. Taxonomy (NCBI): domain Eukaryota; kingdom Metazoa; phylum Arthropoda; class Malacostraca; order Decapoda; family Palaemonidae; genus Macrobrachium; species Macrobrachium nipponense. The sequence goes on along the minus strand of NC_061107.1, from coordinate 138,631,989 downwards.
AAGACTGCCCTTTTTTTTAATGATGATGATAATGATCCCTAACAACATCTGTAATTTCTTGTAAAATGACCAGACCGGCCAAAGCGCCAATCATTCAAACAACAAACTTTGACAAAATAGAATATCCATCTATTAATATATGCAAAAGACCGTTAGCACTGCAGAAAATGCAACCATCATTCATGTTGAAAAATAATCTCTCTGGGTTACACAGTAGTGTACATTTCAACCATGGACAAAATGAATAAATAAACAAATATACAAATAAAGAAATTAAAACTTTTGATGCCGAAATGCTGGCTACTAGAGTTCGTCTTTTTGACACATAATCTGACATAGCTGTGTTCCCTATCAGCACTACACATACATTATGACTAGTAAAGATGAGAACGACAGTTAGTACCCCACTCATTTGCCCAAGTCTTCTTGATCAGGCAATTGTGGCTACTGTGAGTGATATTAAACAATGTTTAACATTAATCATTCATAGAAAGACCTTATGTTCATGCTGTCCTAATACATCAGTATTTTGTGTTGTAAATATTACATGATTTTGCTTATTAACCCGTAATTATTGTGTTCATGCTTCCTTCATAACAATAACTTGAAAATGACAAACACGCAGACTCCAAATCCGGTCTTAACTTAATTGCCAACCGTATTTTCGGCTTTTATATCTCTTCCTAAGTCGGTTTGACTTCGAATATCCTAAACAACCGTCGTGTAGATATATTATCCCCCGAGCACCAATTTTAAGTATTTTTATCTACAAGCTTTTCTCTCTCCCTTTTATTTCCCCACTCACCCCCTCTCTCTCTCTCTCTCTCTCTCTCTCTCTCTCTCTCTCTCTCTCTCTCTCTCTCTCTCTCGTCCGTTCTAAATTATTGCCCAGAAAACGTTCCACACCTTCGTTCACGTTTCATGGGCGCAGAAATGTCATTTTCTTGAGCCATCTTCTACCAGTCCAGTCCACATAATAATCAGCCTCAGTGAGAATTGTTTTAATTTCCTTTCAGTTTTCATTTCCTTTCAGTTTCCTGCGTTCTCTTTGACGTTGTGTTAAGCTTTCATATTATTATTATTATTATTATTATTATTATTATTATTATTATTGTATCATTTGTATTATTATTATGATTTATACTACATATGTAATGGTAATGTTGCAAGCAAATAACAGACAATGAATATACAGACAGCGAGGGAACACAATTTGTCAACGAAATATAAATGCCAATTTAGTCACTACGCTACGGCTAAATAATAATTCTGCAAGAACTCAAGAGATGGCGGTAGGATGTTGTTCACGGAAGATGTCACTGAGGATCTGGTGTCGTTTAAAAAGCAGGTGATTCTTTGATCGACTCGAAGCATGCTATTGCTGCTATAATTACCCTTTAAAGTTTTGCCATTGATGCTTAATCGCAGCTTCGAAATTGTTGGCGCTCCAAAGGCTTCTAATTACAGTTTAGGCCCTTGGGAATTTAAAAAGTACGTTCAGCAGAAAGCAGCTTCACTGACTTCCACTCAAGAAATGACCTCTTCGAGGTATGGCAAGAAGAATCATCTTCCGAAATCATTTTAAAACAATTTCATTCGGGTTTCTTTCATACCATGCAAGTGTTGGACTAAATCTATGGGAAAATGACGTTTTTACGAAACATTTCGCATAATTATGAAAAGTTCCAGGAGATTTACATATAAAATCCATATATACCAATAAAAGTTATGTACTTACATTGCAAACTTATGCAACCATATTTCCATCTATAATAATATTAAGTCGTAATAAACTGTCCCGGTTTCTTACCCGTGAAACATTCAAATATAAACAAAATCATTACAGACATATCAAATAAGTCAAGGATTGCAAGATAGATCATTAGAATCTAATTACCATTCATTTCAAGCATACCATCGTATATTGTTTGCCATTTAACTCGATGAAAGACCATGTCCTTGAATGCACCACACATACTTTTACTGAGTTTTTGAGGAACATTGGCCTTGGCCTGGCGGTCAGTGTTCAGGTCAGACTAGTCATTTTCAGCTATATTTCTATATACTATATCAGGATATGTGATCTTGTGAACGTGAGTATCATGTTATGTATTGTTTGAATATTTAATTTTTTGCCCCATATATATATATATATACATATATATATATATATATATATATATATATATATATATATATATACGTATATACATATATATATATATATATATATATACATACATACATATATACACACATACACATACACGCACACACACACATATATATATATATAGATATATATATATATATATATATATATGTGTGTGTGTGTGTGTGTGTGTGTGTGTATATATATATATACAGATAGATAGAAGCAGATGTTAATGAATGGATAGCAGAGCAATTAATGTCGTAGAAGTTTCACTGCTCAGCAGTTGAAATATGAATGGGGCAGTCTTATTCACTGGAGCCATCCCTATTTAATATTTTAGAAAATATAGTTGGGCATAAATATAAGCAACTGCATGTCCAACTTCTTCAACTTGGATGATGATTATTTTTTAATTGGTACTTCTATTTCGCAAATAGAATCGCATCATAAAAACAGCCGGAATTCTTATCCTCCAACGACAGTTGTCGCGAAGTTCTTTTTCCCGACCGCAATACTGAATGAGGGAGAGCTAATGAGTGTAACTAGAATTATAAACAACTGCGTCTGTTGCAAACACTGACATGGTTATAAAAACAACTGCTTCTCTTGCGAACGCTGACTTGGTTATAAACAACTACATCTGTTGCAAACGCTGACATGGTTATAAAAACAACTGCTTCTCTTGCGAATGCTGACATGGTTATAAACAACTGCATCTCTCGCGAACGCTGACATGGTTATAAAAAAATGTTTCTCTTGTGAATGCTGTCATGGTTGGAAACAACTGCGTCTCTCGCGAACACTGACATGGTTATAAACAAATGCGTCTGTTGCGAACGCTGACTTGGTTATAAACAACTGCGATTCTTGCGAACGCTGACATTGATTAGACTTGGTAGCGTTGCAAAAACAGTTCATGTGGAATTTCTTCGGTTCATTGATCTTTCTCTTCCGAAGACTCGGAAAGATTTAAAATAAGCAAAATTATATGGATTTGTTATATAGAATTTCCAGGTTTATTACGATTAGCTTTGTAACAATTCAGCCTGATATTTCATTTACTGTCTCCTGCCACCTACACAGACTGACTGGTAAAAATGTTCTGTCACAAAAGAATTCCATATAATAACAGGAGCCCATAAAAACGCCAAAATTTAGAAAGAAAGTACTATATTTCAGAGACTGCTATATCTCTCTTCAGGTAGGTAATGAATGAGAAAAGTTACAGAAAAGGCGGTATTTATACCAAGAGATCCATCCACAGTTGAGCCATTTTAGGTCACTCCCGCTGACAATTCCTCTCTCTTCTCTCTCTCACGTCTCGTCTCTCTCGTCTCTCATCTACTCTCTATATATATATGTGATATACATATATATATATATATATTATATATATATATTTATTATATATATATATATATATATTATAATAATATATATATGTATATAATATCTAGTATCTATATATATTTATTTTATATAATATATATTATATATATATATATGATAATATATAATATATATATATAGTAATATTAATATATATATATGCTTTCATAATTCATAATCACATCATCAGGGATATCTACAACAATCAAATACAACACATTAATATAAAATTAAAAGAGCTACATACAAGACTATAATTTTAAAAGCGGGCGAAGGAAACTGATAAAAACAGAATAAAAAGATAAAATTGTTAAGAACAGACAACACACACAAACGAAGACGCACTTGGAAACAAAATAGTAAAAGCCAGGCAACATACTTAAATACAGACACACTTAAAAAAATACTTTTTAAATTAAAAGTCTTTTATAAACCTCTTTTAAGTTTATATTAATGCGTTGTATTTGATTGTTGTAGATATCCATGATGACGTGATTATGAATCAGAAAAGCTTGAATAAATGGATACTGTGTCATCTGCTTCTGAATTCCTGCCCTTGATCTGGATATATATATATATATATATATATATATATATATATATATATATATATATATATTATGTGTGTGTGTATGTGTGTGTAGTGTATAACTTTTTCATTCATGAGCGATATTAGGTGAGATTTGTCAGCCTATGTAAATTATCTGTACCGTATTATCTCCATCCCATCTGCTGCCGTACGCACTACAAATCGTGATTGCATGGAGACCATATCCCATGAATTCTTTCAATCTAAAAACTTTATTTCATCGGCATACGCACCAAGATATTTCTACTGTTACATCAACTGGCGTGGCTCTCGATGTTTGCTCTCATACTGGTCAGCTGGTATGATGGCTAGTGTCGTGGAATGTCGCGGGCTGTGTATTATGCTCAGTTACTGCTGCAGTGTGGGGTCTTCGGTGGGAGGTTGAAGCCAACATTCATTAGAAGCTTGAATTTCAAGTCAGTGGCCCTTGTGTGATAGTTCTATGTGAAAAGGTTTCATCTACTGAAATGATAATACAGATATATACAGGCATAGTCAGTCCATCTAGCATGCTAAAACATGATATTAAGTTGGGTCGTGTGCAGGGACATCGAAATTCTTCTTAGAAGCGTTTTCGTGTCCATCCAAAATAAAGGTACTTTGTAATGACTGAGAAACGCCTGCAGAAAGGGTGATGGAATCGAGAAGTCAGGACACAAGAACAACGAACTCCACTTTTCGATTTTCAAGTATTTTTTTATTCAGCAAAATCCTTGAAATTCCAGATTCTCAAATCAAAACAAACAGATCCCCGGTAACCCCTTAGGATTTTAAAGAAAATCAGCAAGTTCTTCGTTAGACGAGTGGATGACGTGCTCGCTTACCGATTCGGTAATCGCGAATTCTATTCCCTGCTCTGCCAGCAAGGATTCAGAAGAATTTGTGTCTATTGATTAGAAATTCATTTCTCGATATAATGTGGTTCGGATCCCACAATAAGCTGTAGGTCCCATTCTAGGTAACCAACTGGTTCCTAGCACGTAAAAATATCTAATCCTTTAAGCCAGCCGTGGGAGAGCTGTTAACCAGCTCAGTGGTCTGGTTAAACGAAGATATACTTAACTTTTCAGTGAGAGCAAAACTTAACATCCGGCCACTAGGCAGTGTTGAGTGTGGATCTCACCGAGCAAAGCACAGCTCATAGGGACACAAACCTCGAATTCACACAAAATTTAAGCAAACTGAAACGACCCACCATCACAAGTATCGTAAAATTTAATCATAATATAGTCTTACTGTATTTGCCAGTAGTAGATTTTCCACTTTCGTTTCACTTTTTTTGTTATAAACACACACACACACACACACACACACACGAGATGATAAGTTAGTTACCTGTCCGTCCGCACATTTTCTGTCTGCCCTCAGATTTTAAAAACTACTGAGGCTAGAGGGTTGCAAATTCGTATGTTGATCATCCACCCTCCAACCGTCAAGCATACTAAGTTGCAGCCATCTAGCCTCAAAAGCTTTTTTTTTTATTTTGTTTAAAGTTAAAGTTCACCATGATCGTGTGTAAGGCAACGCTATAGAACAAGCAACCACCGGGCCGTGAATAAAAGTTTCACGGCCAGCGGCTCATACAGCATTATACACTGTACAAGAAACTTGATTGCGCCGAAGAATCACCGTGGTTTTTATTTGTTTTTTTTTATGAAATACGAGACACCGATTTATGCCAAATCGTCTCCGCTTGCTTGTACAGGAGCACAAATTACTGCGAACATCAAAAGGTTAATTATCTGACAGCCATTACCGTTCATGTAATGAACATTAATGTCGACATAAGCGTTTGCACAAAATTCAGTGGCTGTCTGAATTTGCTGCTACAATTCTCTTGTGACGCATCCAAGTGTTAGCATCCTGAATTGCGAGAGAAAATGCCGGAAATAAATATGCTTCCCCAAGATTTATTTCCACGGGACTCGTTTGCAATTGTGTTTGACTGTGTCATTGCGAAAAACAGTTTTGTGTTCACTTGAACTCATTGTGATTTTCGTTGCCTTTTCTGAATGCTTTTATATTCCAAAAACTAAGCTCGCTTTACGTTCAACAACGAGAATGTCTTTTTTCAGTCTTGCCTCAGTCATTGGTGAAATAGGCTTGAAGGGATGTTATACATACGACAAAAAAAATATAAGTACGTTACCTCTTTTACTTGACTGATTCCAGAAACAAAAGCCAATATCAGCCACTTTGAAAACACAGAATAAGCAATTTATATCATTGCTAGAGTTTACTTGCAAAGAACTGAAAGTTTCTGGAGGTACTCTTTGTACAGTGGTTTCACTATGATCTGAACACCAGGGATCAGGAACACTGACACCGAGTGCTGGGACCTTCCCTGAAAGAAGCGGGACGCCAAAGCTTAAAAACTAACTATAGAATCTTCTTAAAAATAATCTCATTATTTTTCCCTCACTCAAGGTACCGACCTCACTTAACCTAGGGGCATGACAAAAAAAACAAACAAACAAGGGTTGATGCATCCCGGACGAGGCAACCGAATACACACTCAAACACGCACGCACATATTTTCACTTTGTTCACTTTTATTCCAGGCAAATTAGACGAAAAAAGGGGCGAATAGGGGAAAAATAATATATTTTTTTATATTTGGTATAAATATTCTTCAAGGGCCCTAAAGCAAAGATCTAAAGAGTTCCCCTCCGTAAGGGGGTTGCAACCCCCTTTTATGGGTGGGAAAATCCCCCTTCGGAGGGTAGATTTCCGTATATTTACCTATTTTTCTCCAAAACGGTGCACCGGACGGATAAAGGATATAAGGACAAGAAAAACAAAGAATTACATTCTTCAAAAGTTCATTTATATTTTTTTTTTCCTCTAAATATTACAATTTCGACGCAAATGAGCCTGAAAGTAGAGGAGGCGTTTTCGCCGAATTGTAGAAATATGCAATTTGCCCCTTACATCCCGTCCAACTACTCTGAAATCAGTCATTTCTTCTAAAAATACTGTATAGGCGACATTGGAGAATGAAGATTCCTCTTTCATTTGGTGGCTTTGTTTTCCCCAAATATTAAATCAATGACGCAAACGAAACAAACATCTATGAAATTTTAAATTCATATAAATGCGTATCTATTTATTTCACATCATAAGGTTTACAAGGAAAAGCTTATGAATAAAATCTTACTTTGCACATTTTTATTTCTTAATTGGCGATAATATTTTTTTCGGAGATGAATGGAATAATCATCATCAGAAGGGAATGAGTCCGAAATTGACCATGGCGTCAAGAGATGAATTGTGATTTTGCTGTTTGTCACTGACATCAATAGCAACTTCTTGAAGAATGAGTATTGCTAGTGCACAGTATGTCAGCATAAGAGTTCTAATAGCCCGAGTATATGCTTCCCTGACAGCATGTGGGCCACTGCTGAAGAACCATACACAGTTGACCATAGTTCTGAAATCCCGCTGCCCTTCATTGGTATGTATCTAGTGGACCCGAGATAGGATATAAGGATATGAAGTTCTCCCAGCCTTACAATTACATTACTAAGCTCACCCTCTGGACTTGAAAACACTACCCATGGCTTTGATGTAGAGTGGTTGGTCAAAAGTGACAGCACGTACTTGCTTCGATTTTATTTTCTCGGCAGCATAGCCTAAAGCACTTAGCTTAGCATTGTGTTATACTCAGTTGGCGGCAGTGTAATGAAAAGCAGTACAAGAATTTTTGACTTATCAGAAGAATGAGTCTGTGTTGTAGCCTCCATGAAATGCTATGAAGGAAAGGGCCGGGTTTGGAGAAATTTTCCGTACAGCCATAAAACATCTTTTGTTGCTGGAGGTGAAACACACTGTACAGACTCACTGTTAGACAATTTTCAGTTTTAGGGCATTCTAACCTTCTTTTTGTTTTCTTCCATACTCTTTTATCTGGATTTGCCCAGCTGCTGCGATCTCGTTTGAGGATGGAATGCTCTGAAATTTATAGATTTCTTGAGTTTGCACAGTTCTTGATGGAGTTACGCACTTTATTCCGCCCATTGAATGAAAAGTTCCTTTGCCAGTTAAGGTTTTAATATTAAAGTCAGCATTATCCAAAACATATTGACAACTCAAAAAGTGCGACATCATTACATGCCGAACATAATCCCAAGTGTGATACTGTGTTGATGGTTTTAGAGCCAAGTTTCCGAATTCAATGCACAGCCAAACCAGACAAACATTATCTTGGACGCGTTGCGGCAATTATGACATGGGCAGTTGCTTTACATTTCTATGTTAGTTTTTCCTTTTCAATATTTTTATTCTTTTGAATGACAAAGTCCATAACATCTGCATTATCTGCAGTGTTGTAAGGACTTGTTCTTATGTGCTCGCGAACTGTTGTTGCTGCAGTTTTTACAATTCTTAATCTTTCATCTTCACTTTTTTCTCTTTCAGTATACCAAAGCCACGGAAACAAACTGCTTTTGGTCTTTTCTTCATTTGAAAAAACATTACTTGGCCTCCATATGCGTACATTAACTTAGTTTTCAATGTATTCTTTGTTACTGCTGAACCTTCTGGCATATTTTCTTCAAGATTTCGCCATAAATCATGTAAAGTGAAATGAAATTCCTCCGAATCATCAATGTACAGTTTTTCAAAAGTTGTGTCATTGTAGTATTCATCCTTTGGACGGACGCCCTCTTTGTGTAGCACACTTCATGATCACGCGCTTCCTCAGCAACACAACATATGACACGGTTAACTCTTTTGAATTTGTTCTCACCCCACTTCTTTTCTTTGTTTAGCAAAGTGTGAAATTCTCTTTTTTAAATGCAGAACTTTAGCTTCCTAAATTGTTTTCCGTTTGCGCACTTTCCTTTTCTTTTCTGAAGCAATATCACAGACATCACCACAGAACGAGCAGTTACTTTTGAAATTAAATTAATCCTCTGATCTCAAGGACAGCTGCGTTTCCCGTGAATTTTCACTTTTCTTTCTTGCATGTCTGGCTATAGTCTTGTTTTATATAGTCACGCCTACGTATCTTGTGCAGCGTCAATAGTCAACATTCTGTATCATTTCTAAATTACCGTCTCTTCGGATTTCACTAACACGTCTCAAATTATGGATGCTTTGTTACACTTTCACAATTTCACATTCACTAAATGTCTTGTTACAGCAAAAACATTCCATCTCTTGACGCCATCGTCAATTTTGGACTCATTCCCTTCTGATGATCATTCCATTCATCCGAAAAAATATATAATCGCCTATTAAGAAATAAAAATATGCAAAGTAAGATTTTATTCATAATCTTTTCCTTGTAAACCTTATGATAAGAAATAAATAGATACGCATTTATATGAATTTAAGATTTCTTGGTTGTTTGTTTCGTTTGCATCATTGATTTAATGTTTAGAGGAAAACAAAGCCACAAATGAAAGAGGAATCTTCATTCTTCAATGTCGTCTATACAGTATTTTTACACGAAATGACTGATTTTAGAGTCATTGGACGGGCTTATTTGCATCGAAACTATAATAGTTATAGAAAAATATAAAAGCAGAGAGATGAACTCTCCAAGAATTAATTCTTTATTTTTCATGTCAATTGACCTTTTATCCGCACGGCGCACTATTTTGGAGAAAAATCTGTAAATATGAGAAAAGCTACCCTCCGAAAGGGGGTTGCACCCCCCTACGGAGGGGAACTCTTTAGATATTTGTTTTGTGACCCCTGAGGATCATTTCTGCCAAATATAAAAGCTTACTATTCATTTTTCCCCCTAAAAATGCTAATTTGCTTGGGCTATTTGTTTGGTTTTTTATGTACAGCCCTCCACAGGGATGATTATCTCTCTGGCGGGCTCTTGTACCTGTTCAAAATAAGTCGATTCTTATATTTTATAGAAGTCTTTTAGTGTATTCTCGAGTGTCGTAGCTCCTGCAGATAGGAGTCTCTAGTCCTCTTTTAAATTTGCTTTCTTCTTGTATGATCTCCACTTCAGGCGGTATTTTGTTCTATAGTACAAATGCTCTCTGGCCTAACTTGCAGTTTGTTCTAGGTTCAAATAGCCTACATGCTTCACTTGCGTGTCTGATTGCAATATTCATTACAGGTCTAAAGAAGCTTATGCAGTTTCTCAGCCCTGTTGGTTCGCCATATTTTAGTGCTTTAAAGACTGTAAGAAATATTTTGTTATTCTATTCTTGCTTTTACTAGGAGCCAGTGTAGCTCAGTTAGTTCTGGGGTTATTTGTTCGATGGAACATAGTCCTTTCATTCATGTGGCGGCCCTATTTTGTAACCTTTGCAGTTTTCTTAGAAGGTAGTTGGGGAGAGCGTAGAATATGAAGTGCCAGTAGTCAACCCTCGAAAGTATTTGGTGCAAATTGCTGTTTTGAGAGTATCTTCGTTTAGGTATTTTCTAATAAATGCCATGTTTCTAATGTGATAGTCACAGGTTTTTACAATATGCAATAAATGGTTCTTCACTGACAATTTATTATCAATAAACACTCCCAAGTTCTCACTGTTGCTACAATATGTATTGTTGATGCGCTAATAGTTATTCTTTTGAAGTGTTCATATTTTCGTAGTGCATTGTCAGATCCAAATAACGTACACTCAGTTTTGTCTGCATTAAGTTTCAATTTCTTCGCCGACTTCCATTTTTTTATATCTTTCATTATTGCATCAGTTAGACTCATGGCGTCTCTAACGTTTCTACAGGAAAATAGAAATGAATGTCATCAGCATACAGTTGATACGTAACCTTGTGCTTACTTAGAATTCTAGATAGTTCAGTTGTGTAAATGCCAAACAGCATTGGACCCAGAACGCTGCCTTGGGGCACTCCTTTTGGTAGGTCTTTCATTTCTGATTTCACATTTGATATAACCATTGTAACCTTCCTGTTTTCTGAGTAGCTTTTATACCATTTGTGTACATCTTCGATGCCTACTGCTCTCAGGTCTTCAAGCAGTAGATTGTGGTCAACTGTGTCGAATGCTGCACTTAGGTTGTGCATAGCCAGGATGCCACATTTTCCTTTTGCTATAATTTTTACCATATTCATTTATAAATGCACACAATGTGGACTCTGTTGACTGATCATCAGGTATAATATTCAGCTATTTCAAGTGTCTCCACGTTTGTTCGTAAACTACCATTTCTATAAGTTTCGTAAGTACGGTAGATTCGATATTGGTCTACTGAAGCTTAAATTTTCTTTGTCGCCTTTTCCTGTATAGGCCGGCTATATACAAGCTAGCTTTCCGTTCTCTGGGAAGGATGCCTGTGCTCAGCTCATTATTACATTATCAAAATATAGCTCCCGCAACTGATCCAAGTTTTTTGCCTCTTTTAAATCACTTATGGGAAACGGGTAATTTTACGTACAGTAGGTGTTTTTTTTTTTTCTCATTTTTTTTTTTTTGAAAAAGTCACTGAAATTCAGCTATGTAAATTTACTGAATTTGCTGTTTCTTATTGTGATCACCGGGAGATCTGGATGGTCCTCCTTATCTAAACTATGACAGATTCTTTCAATTTTTTCTTCAAAGTAGTTCACGAAGTTATCGGCCATGTTTTTGTAGTCACTAGATACATCGGGTAGGACTTCTTCTTCCTTGCTAAGTTGTCATGGATTTTTCTGGGAATTTTCTCTTCACTGAACTTTTTGTTGTAATATATTTTCCTGGTTTGCATAATCAAGTCGTTGTTGTACTGATTTCTGGCTGTCTTGTGGTGGCAAATTTTCACTACTTGATTCTTTCAATCTTTTCCATTTTTCTTTTTTCTTTTAGCTTCACGTCTAACCATTTGGCATTTTCTTTAGCTATTATTTGCCTTGGCACTTCTGGACATTTATCATTTTAGTTTGACGCCAATGTACTTTTGCTATAGACTGTAAAACAGATTGGACATACTTGGTCGCATGTCAAGGTATTCCTCAAATTACACCTGCACTCTTGGCGTTATTCTCTTATTTTCGTTATGGCTCTCAACAGTAAATTTATCAGCTTTAAAGTTGGTTTTGTTTCTGTAGACGATAGTTTTTTCAGCGCCGTAAAGCCATTCCAGATATTTATACTAAATGTAACTAGCTTATGTGTTGGAGATATCACGCATTCAGGCTCAGCTTATATGGCGCTCACAATCTTGTTTTTATTTTGTATCAGTAGGTCAATTGCGTGGTTCAGTAATGATGTCGGTTTTCTCATAACATTTACGAGGGCATGGCTTTCAAGTAACACTATAAATTCTTTTACATATTTGTCATCGTTATCATCTATATAGATGTAGGTTGAAGTCACCACAAATCAGTATATTTTTGTTATCAGCTAACGAATCGAGGTCACTGAATTCGTCTTGGAACGATTCTCTTACTTGTGCATGGTGGTTTATAAACTGTTATGATTTGTATGCGTTTGTTTACTTGCGTAATTTTGGTGTTAATGTATTCAAATTTACTGAAGACATTTTGGTTGGTTACAGATACTTATTCTACTTTTTTTGACAAAGATTCCCATTCCATCACCGTTTTTGTTTCCTCTCGGTAAATGGTCAAAGTTGTGAGACCCTGGCGTCATTTCGTTCATTGGAGAATAATCACTTACTTTATTACTAAGCCAAGTCTCCGTTCTCATGTATATATATCTAGATTGTGGTCATTTATACGATTTCTAATCTTTCCAGATGTATTAGTAACACTAAGTTTTTTTACTTTAGATATTCTTGGTGATCGCTAATGTTCATAATCACTGCTTCCACTGCTGGACCATAAATCTCACTCATCTCCAGCCTCTCTTCTCATAGATCTCATCCATGTAGATCTGACATTCCAACACTAAATAGCACTCTTCTCCCTGGGATTCTGCGCAGGACGTCTACAACCCACCCAATCTCCCTTTCATCCATTGCTCATCAACATATGGGACTTCAGAATTCCCATTATGGTATCATTTTTAACTTTTTTGCCATCTGACTTGTAATACAGTATTCTTCATGAAGCTTTATTCTTCAACTTACAAAATCCTTTAGTTAGTTTTCTTGGCATATCATTATTCATGCCCATATTATACCAATAAAAGTTGCACTAGATATTGAAAACCCATCCCTCCCTTTTGACATGTATTTTCCTTTTTTTTTCACATGGATATTTCATTGATAATTTTTTTTAACTACCCTGACACTAAATGCTGCTTCATAAGTACGTAGTATGTGGTTAGTACCCCCATATCCCAACAGTAATTCTTTTCCAGTACATATGTAGACTGATATACAATCATTGATTGCTTGTTTTCTATAACAGCAAATGTTTTTCTACTTGAAACTACAAAAGCCTTCAAAGAATGCAATGTTAGGAATAATCCACTAATTAATATAAACTGTACTACTTACTAGTTAAACTGGTGAATGTTGTACCACGATCAATACTGAAAACTCATTTTCCAGTATTTTCAGTCTTGCAATGTTCACCAAAGTGATCTAGGAGGTAACATATATATATCTCTTGCATTTTCAAAATTTGCAAGTCAAGTATCATCATTTTTCTTTAAGAAGTGATTAAGATAATCATTTAAAAGTGATTAAGATTATTAACGGTTAGTATCTCTATAACAGGTATCATTACTGTAAACAGTTCGACCAAACAAGGCGTTAAAATATTCAACTTATATGGCTGGGTCAGTTTTAATTTTATCCAGTAACTTGCAGTTTTTCAAGTTCCATTAGAAAAATTGAAAATCATGAAGATTCTGACAGAATTCCCCTAAATGATTTATTTGCAAAATTTGACATTCACAGTTGACTGAAGCTTGGACATTCGGTAAATGTACAATTGATAGTTGTGACCTGAATTCTTTCTACAAGAATGGGGGTCATGTGGACTCTATCACATACCCATGGGTCAAATGAGTTTAGCCAATTCAAAGATTAGAACAAAAAATTATTTACTGTAAGTATGACCTTTTTTGGTACATACTATAAACATCATTCTTCAACCTCGAGTTTGATCTGCTTAAATTTATCAGATTGATTATTCCTTAGTCTACCACTTAAAAAAGGTGGTAGGTTTTAGAAATGTTAAATAATCACTGATTAGTTTGATCTGGTCACACGTTAGTAATTGCACAAATTTAATTCCATCTTTACTAATAATTGTAATTTTCTAGTCTGTCCCAGTTCATTTCTTACAACTATGGGCAACCAAAATTCCAAATACTTAATGACCTTTAAAACTCAAAACTTTTTAAAATGTAAGGACTGTTAAAATCTTGATATGTCTCAGTATAATAGACAGTGAGCTATGCACTTGCCCAGCCTTTTGACCAGTATGCAGTTGAAATCCTGGCTCATGAATGGTCTTCATGTAACAGCTGAATCTTCATGAAAGCCAGTAGAAGAAAAATGACAAATTAAATTATATTAATGTACAAAAATAGCATGAAAGCCTCAAAAGATTGTCTAACTAAAGTGGAGAACTAAAGTGGAGCATAAAATTTTTAAAGCATAATGGCAGTTAATAGGATAATAATACAGAAATGATACATAACAAGTTTTACTATAATGTTTAAGACCAAATTCTGGCTTTCACAATACAATCCCAAAACTAACACAAGATTTTTTTATTCTTTTACCTTTTAAATAACAACACATACTGTAATACAGTAAACAAGGCAGCAAAACCATGAAAAGACATCCCTAATGAGCACACCATTTCCAGCCTTAGCACTGCTGAAATTCCCTGACCAATGAAATAATAAAAAACAAAAACAAAAAGGGAAAGGATCCATATAAGTTAACAATTCTCATACAGGAAATAGTAAAAATATGAGTAGCAGTGAATATCCAATGTAATGAAGAAGAACAAGCACATGTTGACAAAAAAAGGGAGGACAAAGTAAGAGAGAGAAACTGAAGAACAATTTATAATAGAAAAAATACAATAATATAATGGAGTGCCTTCTCTTAATTCATTCCTGTTGTTTTGCTCCTTTCACCTTTTTTAATGTGACTTAACACAAATGGTGGCCATATTAGCACAAGTGGATTGTATAATAATGCCAGAACCTAACTTAACTATGGCAATTATTGTGAAGTGGTACAAAACAAAGGGTCACACCTTCAAACATTTTTGTAATACCACTGTAATATTATGCCACCAAGAAATAGGACGTGCAAGTTCCTTGAAAACAAATGCTGATAAATTGAATATTAAATGGCACGGTTTATCTAGAGGATGGACTGTCGGGAGGAACATGTCACAATCTATCCACTCATTCAGCTTAAAATACATCATTGTATTGTATATCTCTCTCAAATAAGCATCATTAGACTAATCATACTGCATTATGTCATTTCGTACACCAAAGGTATTGTACCGCAGAGTTGGAACTACACTACTTTAGATGGTATTTCAATCCCTTTCAGTTTCAAAGCTGTATGTCATACATAATTTTTCACACAATCCGTGCTCAAATGTCATGAACTCACTCTTTCACCATTTCCAAGACCTATGATATACTAATGGCTTTAAAAATACCATACACTGTACTAACATAATGTGCATGAAGTATAATACACATTAACTATTGGACAGGGGACTATATCTGCAATATATACTTCATATCAAGGCACTATATGTGATATAAAAAGCTATCATAATGCACTGCATTATGTAATAATGCTCTTGGTTAACTTAGGATATTATTATACTTTCACCTCAATACTAATCAAACCTTCATGCCTACTGATAAAGCTAACAAGCTAACAACTAAATCCAGTAAACAGTGTAAATCCCACTACTATAATTACCAGCATTTACAAAAATATTTAATTGTATGACCCTTTGAATAACAAGAATAATGAATTTTACCCATTATATGCTAAAACATTTAGTGACAATACTGAAACATAACTGGTGGCACAAATAGAGAAATAAGGAGTATCAAATTATTCGAATGGAGAGTTTATGTACGTACTTCAAAATCTACCTAACATTTTAACACATCAAATTCACTTCAACCAAATAAAAAAGAAATTATTAGCACCATCAACTATATGCTTCCTTTCTATAAACAATTCAGGGTAAACACCATAATGCCACTATTTCAGTGTGCACCCACCACTAAAATAGGTGACAACTTTTAACTTTTATCAAATACAAAACCCACATAACAAATCCAAAAGAATTAACAACAAAGATCTTTATACATTATGGTAACAAAAGTAGTGTCATCAAGAGTGGAAACACTTCCTAGGGAGGCTTATTAAAAGCCACATCCCAAAAACTTACTTACAAATGACTAGAACACATAATTGGTGCTATTCCTTAGTTGTGCAGCCATAATAGGTCAATACACCAGTGCTACCATCTGTGGTGCCTTTATGATAGCAGTAAAAATATATGTGCCATAGTCTTTAAAGGGTATGTATCAGCATAATCACAACTACAATATTTTATTATACACCTCGGCAAACTACCCCACCATTTCCATTCAGGCAAAGAACCATCGCTTCCACACCTTGTGAAGTTTTTCTGAAAGCATCTAAAGACAAGTAGTTAACTTCCTTTTGTATTGATTTTAAGTGACTACTTTACTGTGATGCTATGTAATTAATCAGTATTTCAAGACAGTGCAGCAGAGAAGATAAACTCCACACAAGGTGACTCAGCTCTATTAATAAGATCCACATAAATATAAGATGTCAACCAGACTGGCACAAAACTTTTTTCAACACTAACAAATTACAATTCTTATGCATAATCCTTTGATTATTTCTGCTACTTCCCTCTTACCATCTATATTACTAAGCCAAGGTTCTAATAACCCTCTAGAACACACTAAGGATGTTCCTTGTTGAAAGTGATTGACATAGCATAATATTATTTCCACTGAGATAACATAGATTATGCTCTAGTGATATTCAAGTGCCATGTGAATGTGATTCCCAGCTTGATAAAACGTCAATTATCGATACCTAAAAAAGCATGTACTGGCTTCAGTTTGTGAGCATACTTCTACTGAAACACTTAAATAAATGTACCATAACTACCATACACATATCAGCAAAAATATTCTTTTCTTCCACTAGTAGTTTAAATTGAGGTATCAATGTTTTTTTGGGGGATAGCACGGAATGACCTGGAGCAGGGCCTTATTAAAGTCTTTTACTTCCACAAATGTATAAAAACAAAAGAAGAAAGAATTTTTGAGTCTCCCAAACTATTTTATTTAAAATGGTGTGTGAAAACAAATTCTGTCATCCATATGATTAGCACTGCACAAGATATTAGATTTCTGTCAAATGGGAAAATTGTCCTTTAAAATCAGAAAGCACATCAATACATAATTACATGTATCTGTGCTAATTTTCAACTTTTTTATTCCACATCAATACATAATTACATGTATGTGTGCTAGTTTTCAGTTTTTTATTCCACATTTCTTAGCTTTTACATCCTAAACAGTAAAACAAAAGGTACTATGAAAGCTTCAATTGCTAGCCTAAGCAGACACCTTAATGAGGAAACTTTTGTATTGTAGTTGGCTTCTTTTCATTGAAACATACATGACAGACACTGACATTAATCGCCTTATAGGTTACCAAACTACATCCAAATTCATCATCCCCATCCCCTCTGGATGTCCAAGAAACAATTGCAGTAGACAGTAGGCACTCCACCTTGACAGCTGGAATATCTCATGGTAAATATGAAAATGCTTGCAAATTTAAAACAAATTTTTGCCATACATGCTCATTCAGTGGGGTTGGATTCAGGTAAAGGCATCTAGGGGCAAGTCCCTTACTTGTCCACTGTACATCTAGTACCTATGAAATAATAAGGGTCAACACTTCTATTCACCATAAGACAAAAATGTCAGTAATGCACCAGGTAATCAGTATCTAATACATTACTCCTGTAATTTGTAACCCAAGAATGCAAAGTATTTATGTTATATGGACCAATTATTAATTTTGGACAATTGGATATTTCTAATTATGCAGCAAGGTACACTTCAGTCACAAAATTACAGAACTAAATAAAAACACTTCCAACTTCTTTACCACATTATCATTAATTTGTTTTATCAGACCACCAAATAAAAAACAAATTATGTACACATGCTTAATTATGATCATGATAAAGGGTAACCAACTTCATTGCTAATAAATCTGGAAACCTTCAATAAAAGTTCTGATATATAAACAACCTTTACACAAAATGCCTAGAAATATAAAATCACCTTCACAACAAACATGCCCATACATAAATATAAATACTCTCAGCAAACAACCTAATGTGGGTTTTTAAAAATTTGCTATCTAAAGAAGTATTTACCCATTAGTTGTATAAGCAACCTTCTTCATCAATATGCATCTAATGTCTAGGCCCGTCCCTTATGACACTTCTGATTGGCTATTGATAAGCCAATCACAGGGCTGGACACTGTCTCTCTTGAGAGTTCAAACAGGCAGGATGTATGTTCCACCTATCATGAGGGATACTTTTGAAAGACGTATCCCTCAGGAGAGGTGGAACATACATCCTACCTATGTGAACTCTCTCAAGAGACTGAGAGTTTCCAGCCCTGTGATTGTGATTGGCTTATCAACAGCCAATCAGGAATGTCATAAGGGACTGGCCTAGACATCAGATGCACGGTTGATGTGAATCTACTATAGTCCTGTAACATAAGGAAACCAATCAATTTTAAAATGATAATGCTTGATGACCATTCACAATCATCCATAAAATACCAACTTTCATCTTTATATCTACCATTGCTTTACTAGAAATACGCTTATCTTTATATCTAGCCTTGCTTTACTAGAAATATGCTTATCTTTATATCTAGCCTTGCTTTACTAGAAATATGGAGACTGGATATTAAAGTAAAATTATATGAGGATTTCAGCTCCAAGTGGGTTTACTGCAACTCACACACCAAGAATGATGTAAGATGACTTAAGTCAAAATCGATGCATTTTTTGGTGTTTGCTAATATATTTCTGGAGACAGTAGTTGTTCACAAAAATTCTATGCCTCTTAAATTAACAATTGTATTGCTCTAAGCAAACAGAAACAAACTCATCATAAGATAAACTCTTAACCTGGTACAGTGGACATTTTCTTTTGTTGACTTCTGAAATTTGATCAAATACTGACATTTGATCAAATAATACTCTAGTGGTTTCTTTCCAGTTTCTGTCTCTCCTAAAACAAGTATATTGTAAGTTGAGCAACTAGAAGGTATATCACACTTTCTACCTTTTCAAACCCAAAAAGTAAGCGAATTGAGACCAAAACTAAGTAAATAACTGTGCTTAGATATTATTTACCAGGAATTTGAACAGATACAGTATTAAATACAATGTACTATACCAGCATAAAAAAAAACCAACACATACAAACTTACGATAATATTTTATCTTTTCTATTACGTAACCAAGTTTATATAATCTGACTCCCAGGACTATCTTTTCAGATATCCAGTCTTGATCACGACAAATTTGAATCACTGATCAACAAATAATTTTCTTAAGAATGCTGTCTTCCTTTGTACTGAAAGCTAAACTTCCTAAAAACAAGCATTAGAGAGAACCATCATCTAAATCAGTCATTTAACGAGACAAAATTCAAACTGATAAGAGTTCTGTAAATCAGTAATATACACCCAATACTTACAAACAAAACTACATAATAATTCAGCCTTAGAACAACTGAAAATGTAGTTTACACAGACCATTTCGTCAATATTCTCCAGACTTAGGATAACCGAACACAATTCGTGTAACAATTAAAGACAAAAATGTTAACAGAACCCAGCTTTTGGATAAAGTTAATAAGTACAGTACAGTATTAATAATTAAAGTACAGCAGGTTGAAAACAAAAATTTGAAACAACTTCCTTTCAGAATTTTTATCCAAGACATACCATTCATTGTTGAAGATTATGACAAAATTTCTTTTACATTTACGTATTCAAAACTTGTTTTATTGTTAACCATTCTGACAAAAATCTTTTAATTTTAATCACTGTACCTGTATCCAAAACTCAGGATTCAGTCAACTGTTCTGACAAGACACACTAATGGATTTGTGTACATAACACTTTACGATTAATGTTCTGCAATCTACGCTCATTTAATGAATTCCTTAATGTGGTCATCAAATATCTATGGGTCAAACAACCTTGGTCAGTTAAATGAAGGAATTTTATTTAATAATGATTAACTTTTATTACAAGGTATTATCCAATGATATGTTTCAACACATTTTCATCATCCTCATTCCATATATGTAGTGCAGTCAACTATTTATCTATTACAACAGGATGTGGTGGTGCTTCATAAATATGAGAGATGTGGTCTTGGCAGATTTAGTTTGGGTTTCACTACTAATCTACTCGTGCATATGTAAATCAATATAATTAACGCAACTCCAGCACACAAGACATCAAGAACTGAGCAAAATATTGAAAGAGTAATTATCCTAGACTAACAAGAGAAACAAATAGAATAACCTAATGCACCCAAAATTGGTCCCTGTCTCACCTGTCTAACAGCTTTATCAAACAACTGTGCAGGATTCTCCATGATTGGCCAAGCTTCTGGGAGCAAGAGCACTAATTAAAGTCAAGTGCGATGAAAGTAGTTCATCATATAACTCATAAGGAGACTAACTACTGCAGAAGCACCAACCCCACAAAAAGAGATGCCAAATCTACAAAATTGAACCTAAAACTGTTACTAAAAATTACTTAATTAGCAATGAAGCACCATGAGGGAAATGATGATTAGGCCTGTAATTACCATTTAGTAGTTCACCAACCACTTGAGGAACATGTAAACCAGTGACATCTAAAACAAAGTATGAAAATAAATTAAGTGAATTTATTCAGAAGATATACCACATAATTAATTTGATAAAATGGTTCAAATTAATACCCCACAATGGCTTGCTGAATATGTATCTACAGTATTATACAGTACTATAACAATTTTTCATATGGCTAGAAATTTATTCCGATATTTTCAAAATGTTAGGAGGGTTTCTAACTTGCCTAATGTTATTCCTTATAAAGTAGTCAAACTGGCCTACATTAATCCTTCAACAAATTGAAAGTTCTGTTATTTTCTGTTAATTCTACAATATTCTGACCTAAGTTTCACTCACACCTTCAATTCCCATGTAAGTAAAATATAGTATATGTATTATATTAAGAAACTTTTATGTTAAAATGAATGTTTGTACTGTAATTATCTAATCAAGTAAATGTCAAATATGCATGGGTATTCTGCACTGTGATGCTGGAATTTTAGTCTTGTATCTTGTGAAAATCTACATAAACATCAGAAAACCTAAAAGGAATGTACAAAATGTTACAACAACAGTACAGCACATATCCGTAAATAAAGATATAAACATGAGGTAAGGCTATTGCTATTAAATTATTACTAAACAAACTTGTAGCAGCCAATGGCTCACAATTGTGCATATTTTTATGAACAGATCTATGTGGCACCAGACAAAATTCTGAAAGAGAATTCAAGTATGGCTCCACTACGTAAAGGCAACTGAAAATGGAGGATAGAATCCATAATCTTTATGAAATTCATAATTCAGCAGAAACTTGAAATTCTACATTTTGCATGATTTAAAAAGACTTGACTGCAAATAAAATGGTTACATCTCCAAAAAATCTGGAAAGCAAGAGCTGACTAACACTGAAAGTTGCCACAAGAATGCAATTTTTATAAAAAGAAACCTCTGAAACCATGAATATGTTCCAACATTCATCTTTTATTAAAATGTCTTACAACAATGATTGACTTTATCAAGTGAAATAGCCAGACATAGTTCTTGTAAGCTCTGTGTGCCCTGAATGTGTTAAATATTCAGGATTTACACATGACTTGAACCTTCCAAACATTAAAAAAATTACCAGTACATATGTATTTTTAATTCTTCCACATGGCTTAACTTCTAAATATTCTGGCTCCTGTACAGTAACCTATTACAGCCTTGTAAACAGTGAAAGACCTTGAACTTGATACATTTGAACACAACATCAAACACTGATAGTTTCCCTAAAGTATTCTGAACATTCAGATGTTCTGCTGAACAACAAATTACGCTATAAAGTCACATTTTATTAAAATATAACATCCAGAATTTGTGGCATTATACATCAAGATCTGTTTCTGAGAAGCAAGATACCTCCCAGGTAAATTAGAAAATTGACTCTCACAATTATCAGTATGGATTGAAAAATCGCAAAACCTGTGCCACTTCTCTATGCACCATCAGCTTAACCTTCATCAGACATAGAAGAGACGAACTTTCGATGTCGACACTAGTAAGTCATCATCAAAGAACTTTGTTTCTATCACAACATTCCCACTGCAAATGAATATTTTCTTTAAGTAATAAAAAGATCATTCTTATTACCTAATTATAATGGCATTGTGGAAAGACGAATAAAGGACCTTAATTTACTGTTTGGGTAATTAAATTAGAATGAATTCTGAAGTTTTCTAAACAAAACAAAAAATTTATTACTTGCATGAATATTTGTCAGCATCTAATAATATATCAATTTTATAGCTTAACAATCAACCATAACATGATTAAGCAGTATGGGCCCATTCTGTTGGCATCTCAAGAAAGACACTGTGACCTACTGCCACAGACCCCTAATTCATTCATTCATAAGGGCTGCTAGTATATGTTTCAGAAGCAACTGCTTTTATATTGGCTTATTTTTCCTTTAAAGGCAACACAACAGCCTCATAATCAACAATCCTCATTTACCTGTCCTTGGGCAGTACCAGGGGTGGGAGTGAGGGCAATTAGAAAGCTCCAGAGGTGTTACTTAGCAAAGCCTTTTAGGATGAGGTTGCTAGCCCCATGTTCATCCTCTGTCCAAACAAATGGCCATGGGAGCTATACATTACAACAATTGACATCAATTTGTTTCATCACAACTGATCAATCATACATAGCCTTTACCTAGCAGTACTGAATCTTCCAAGGCTCACAATCTTTTGTCTGCTGGATGGATAAAGCAATTTGTCATTCATGAGCTACCTAAATCCACAAGAAGGAACTGTCTTCCTCATTGTTGGAAAATCTGTAGAGCTGCTAGAATCTATAAAAATTTTTCTAGATTTTTCTGCTTGGGAATCTCAACAGTTATCCATTTATAAATAGGTATAACAATTTTATGATAGAACAAAATTTTATAAATACTTACCCAGTACGTAATTACTTAGCTAAGAGTGTCTACTTGATGGCAGCTTGAATTTTCGAAATTTGCTGTAGGGATTCTTTTGTTTTGTAGGTGACAAGACCTGCCCACTTTCGGGGCAAGAAAGAGGAGCATCTCTGCTAATAGCTCAATGTGTTTATGCTTTAATGTCCAAGTGCGTGGAGGAGGTGAGCTCCATTCATAATTACTGGGAAAGTATATTTAAGTAACTTACCCAGTAATTACTAAGCTGGTTCCATAATGAAGGAAGTGGGAAAATATAGACTACACTTCATTATACATTTATAAATGACAATGAAATTGAAAAAAATACTAGCATTGGGACAATGTTTGTTGTTCCTCACCTGTTGAAGGAGCTACACTTAGATACTGCCTTTGGTTGGTGCTCCTCTCAACCTGTAGTGCTTGGTGGTATAGCCTAGAAGCGCCTCTGCTGACATGGGACCTTGCAGCAGAGGAGTACATACTCCAAAGGCTGACAAGGTATTAAAAAGAGCTTTCTGACGAAGGTGATCACCGAAGGCCAACATGCACACAAAATTGCCCCCGCCCAGGGCATAGTACCACAAAACAAAATACCAAACAAATTTGTCACCTAAACATACAAAAAAATTTTGTAATCTAGAAAAATGACCACCACCCAAAATTAAGACTGGTGGGCACTCCAGGTATTTTGTACACCCAGGTTCCCCAAGAATTCAACATCATGTTTCAAGACAAGAGATGGCAAAGTTGGAAGGAACACTTCTCACCCAACACTACACCAGCTACAGACATCAATCCTAAGGTATGTACTACAATTCTCATTGCTTCCACGTCATGTAGGTAATGCATTATGAATACTGATTTGCACTTCCAATACACTGCTTTTAATATGGAGGAAAGAGATAGATTGTGCCTGAAAGCAACAGGCATAGCAATTGCCCTGACATCATGTGCTCTAACTTTTAAAACTTGTAAGTCATCCTCCGTTATCTGGGAGTGTGCTTCTAAAATTAGATCCCTTAACCCTTAGGAGCTGGGGTTAAAAAAAAAAAATCAATATGCAGCACGCCAGGCCAGGGAAACTTTGAGGTCAGCCAATTTAAGAAAAAGCACATCAGTGGAAAGAGGAATACAGTGGAACCTCGGTTTTCGTACATTTCGGTTTTCGTAGACTTTTTTTTGTCTGAAATCTTGTGTCGGTTATCATATGCTTCCTTGGTTTTTGTTCAGTAATGCTCCATCTAGAGCCCAGTGCGTGACCGGGCTCCATTTGAAGCGCCCAAACAAAGACCCATTCTGGTTTTGTTTCCCGCCTAACAAGCATCTCCGCACTTGTAGTCTGGATCACCGCACAGGTTTCTTGTGTTGTGTAATATTTTCCCATAAAACTCATTGCAAAGTAGTCATCATGGGGCCCAAGAAAGGTGCATGTGCCACCTCTTCAGTGAAAAGACCAGAAATATGATAGAATTCAAGAATGAACTTGTAGCAAAGTATGGAAGTGGAACATGTGTTGCTGATCTCACTAGGATGTCCAGTCAGTGTTGACAATCAGCTCTATCCTAGCAAAGAAAGATGAAATCAAGGCAGCTGATGTTACAAAAGGGGTCACGCCATAATCTAAACATAGATCACAACTAGTGGAAGATGTTGGTGTGGATCAACGAAAAAGAGTAACAGTTAGTGGGGGATAGTGTGTCTAAAGCGATCATTTGTGAGAAAGCGAGGAAACTGCATGCTGATTTAAGAAGAAAATGCCAACAACAAGTGCTGCTTTTGGTGATTTCAAGGCCAGCAGAGGCTGGTTTGAACAATTCAGAAAGCGTACGGGCATCCATAGTGCCAGTAAAAAACAAAGTGGGGAAGTAACCTCAGAAGTGGATTCCCCTTCCAAACAGTAACCTCTTCTCCTCCCTCTCCCCTCCTATCTGTCTTCCATAAAGGTAAGTGATGTTAAATGTTCATTATTCATTTCACTATTAATTTATATTGATTTCTCATTCTTTTCTGTATGTAAAACTGTGTTTATTCCTTGTAAAATGTATTTTTTGTTAATATTTTGGGGGGTCTGGAAGACATTAATACTATTTATAATATTCCTTATGGGAATTATTGTTTCAATTTTCATACGTTTCGGATATCATTGGAGGTTTCAGAATGGATTATGTACAAAAACTGAGGTACCACTGTACATATATGAAAATTTACATGGTCTAAGAAAAAAAAATTCTAAAAAATTTTCCTTGCCTTCCAGGAGTTGAAAATTAGTATTTACAACTCCTTGTGGGTCTTCTTTTACAAGACAATTGTAAATTTTACCAAGTTATATATGTTTTTTTTCTAATAAGTAAATTATTTTATTTTGTAAAATTATAATTACAGCTCATACCGTATCAATACATAATAGTCTACTAAAAAAAAGGGCAAAACTTGACTTGAAAGAGTAATGGTGAGAATCTAATGTTTTTCCATTGTTTCGATACCCTTAGGGTCTGGAGAGTCAGAAAATGCCGAGTGACATCTTGTCGCCATTAGGGAATTTTTTTAAACGACCAATAATAAAATAATCGTTTTTGGCGCAATTTTTTTATTGGTTCTGATTTCATGAATTGTTTTTACGAAATGTATTTTCCAGGTAGCTCATAAATATTCGGAATGTGTTTGATATGCGGTAGAAATTATAATTATGAATTCAGTAATTCATAGAACTACAGATTATAATTTTTCTTTTTCAGATTCTAAGATAATGTGAAATTTATGAAGACAGTTCTAGTATAAGGATTACTTTTAAGAACTTTAGATAAGGGTTGGTTTATCAGGCTTTTATGAATTATCAGCTGTTAAATATATTGTTAAATATATTCCTGATATAGGCAACATTTGTACACCTTTCTCTTTTATAACTTTAGTATATCAGCTAGTGAATTATCACCATTCAATTTTTCATGAGCAACAAATTTCAGAAAAAATACAATTCTTTTCCAGGATGAACCATTATATTTTTAAAGATAATCATTTTTGTAAAGGCATTTCAACTGATATTAAGGAAACATCAACAAATAGAATTATCAGATCAAGTAAAAAAAGAGATGTGATGAATTGTATCACAGCTTGGATCCAGATACAAGAGTGGAATCTCACAAAGACTGTATATCAACTTATACATCTCTGCATATTGCCCGATACTTAAAGAAACAGAGGCAATCACCCATTACCCCAACATCCCCTAAGAGAAAGAAAAGGAAAGGAACAGGGCAATTCATACTTAAAGAATATTGTACATTTTGTGTAAATGACTGTCCAATTACACCCGATCCGTGCCATCCTGAAAGGTGGGACAAGGCATCATTATTGCACATCAGAGCTATATTAAATGTTTGTAAATTATCAGTGGGGCTCTGAGGTAGAACTTAGACCCAGTGGAGCAACAACAGATCTTGCTGCAGATGGACGATACCACCGAAAATGCTATTAAGCAACCAAAATATTGTAAAACAGAGAGCTCTTCTTCAGATATGACTGAGATGGATAATACTCCTGCACTGCATGCTTCCTTAACTGAAATGAAAAAAGACTATTCACAGATATGAAATTCAGTTAATCTTCATCCAGTTTATATTGCCCATTATAGAACAACATTATAGATATTTTAGAAAACGAGTACATAGCGCTATCTGCTTATAGTTACGTTAGTATTATTATTCATAAATCATGCAAAGACAACATACCAGATAAAGATTGCTACAAAAGCCATCTCAATAATGTGGGTAATAACATGGCCCAATGCAGGAACTGTTAGTGACTATTGTAGTGCTTATTGCTCATAGTCACTGGAAAGACTTGATAAGAGTGATGTATATCACTCTTACTTCTTATCGATACAATGAAGATAGTATCAAAAAGGGTACAAGAGTGTCAAGAGCCATGTCAGGTAGTAGAAAATACAAACTTAGTAAGATCAGCCCTCTCCCTAGTCAAAGTGTAACTCACTCTCTGTCACCAAAAGCAAAATTCAGGTAATTTAGTACAGTATTCAGGGACTGACAGAGAAAGTTGTAGAAAGAAGTCACAAAAATATGCTAGTGATCTCTGGGCCTTCTCCAATCCCCACTCTTATTCAAAATGGTCAAGAGGAACCACATGAGGACCTTCACAGCACTCAAGAAGAAGCTAATGTCATAATAATTCACCAGCTGCTCAATTTAATGAAGGCTGGAGTTGATAATATCATCATAATATGTGATGAAACAGATGTTTTTGGACTTTTATTACACCATTACCACAAGCATAACCTAAATTGTACAGTAATAATGGAAGCTACTCCTGGGGACGTGGTCAAATAAACATCAAAGCTACAATTAAAAAACACCACCCCATAGTTTTAAACATTTTAGCAGAACATTCTTTATCTGGTTGTGACACAACGTCCCAATTATATAGAATAGGAAAGGCAACTGTTGTAAATGTTTTAAGGCAAGGTTACCAGATTGCTGGGCTTGGTGATACTATAAATACAAACTTGTCGTATATAATACAATAAGCAACTACATTTATATCACGCTGCTACGGCATAGTGTCAAATCAAAAGCCTTTGACACTGTCTGACATTAGGTATGCGGTATG
>NC_061107.1:138534038-138603502 GCF_015104395.2 Macrobrachium nipponense | reverse complement strand
TTCAAACTTTTTTTTCAGGATGGAACCGAGAAGATTCCTACATGAACAAGAGATTTTCCCGTAATGGGGTAGTACTGTCAGTGCACTGTAAACATTACTTAAGGTTCTTTGCAACGTCCCTTTGGCCTCTGGCTACAACCCGTTTCATTCCTTTGTCTGTTTCTTCCATCTTACTTTCCACCATCTCCTAACAATTATTTCATAGTGCAACTGAGGTTTTCCTGATGTTACACATATCAATTTCCATTTCAGTGCTAAATAACCTCATAATTTAGCACTAAATTATGTATTCCATTTTATTCTACATAAACATGAGGGATTACTCCCTGTATCCCCACCCCCAACCATTGTAACACCATCTAGGTTACAATATCCTAACCTGAAAGCCTGGTAACCTACCTTACACTCTTGGCTTATGTAAGAGCACCACCATAGATATTGTATTCTAGTCCTATCCCCCCCTCCCCATAGCAACTCTGCTAAATTATTTTGTAGTATATGTATAAGTGCAACAATATCACTTGGGTAATATATATTATAATGATATCACCATTTTAAAACTGATATAGTTCAGTGTGACCATATAGTCACAGTCCTGGACTTATATGTGGTGCACACTTGAAGAGTGTTTAAACAAGAGGTGGAATTTTCAATATTTTTAAAAGAGTTGGGAGGTAAGATGTAACTAAAGGAAACTGATGAGAAACCAGTGGGAAATAGTAATGCAGCCAATGCCAAAGGAACAGTATAAAGAATTTAATACTACTGTACGTATACAATACTCGTTGCAAGGCCATGGAGAGAGTGCCTCCCTCCCCCAAATGGATCAAATGCATAAAAGAGCAGCAAAAATCTTTTTGGAGAGATGTGTTTGTTCCCAGTTGCAGAAAATATTTGTTCACATAAAACTGATGTTTGCTGTAGTAAGTGAGAATCATGATTTTACTTACATTTTCACACTATGGGATTATGGGCATCATTTGAACGGGAGGGGGGGGGGGGCACTTGCCCTGCTGAAAAAACTGATGGCCCCACAAAGACTGGGTTTGCCCCCTAACCTTTAAAATAATAATTATAATATTATGTGGGTGGGTGTGCCACACCTGTTTGCTGCTTATTAACTCAATACAGCTCTTATGTGCTGCAAAATGTTCCAAATTGCATACAGATTTTCAAAAATTTCTAAGGGGCCCTACAGCCCCCTTTCCCCCAACCCCAGTTGATAGGGAACCACCCCACCCGTGTTATTATTGCTAAACCTTTGCCCCTCCCCAAGGAAATTCAAGGGAACATTGCTGAAATGCCAAATTTTTTATTTTGGTATTGAGAAAAATCATGTCATGTCTCTCACTGGGTGGGGCAGAAAAGGGTTAAATGTCTGTGCAACAATTTGTGCCAAATTTATTTAAGGAAGTACCCGTAGTTCCTCATTGAACGGATGGGTTGTGTACTAGCCTATCAGTCGGGTAGCCCGAGTTTGCTCCCCACTGCCGCCAATGCAGAACCAGAGGAATTTATTTCTGGTGATTAGAAATTCATTTCTCAATATACAAGCAGTCCCCGGGTAACGACAGGTTTGGCTTACGACGTTCCGAGGTTACAATGCTTTTCAATTATATTTATCAAATTATTTCCAGGGTTACGATGCCTACAACGCTGATATTGCAGAAGAAATATGACTCCAAAAATGCAAATTCATCAATATTTGAAGGTTTTTTGTTGTTGAAAATGCAATAAAAATGCAGTTCACATAGTTTTTGATGCACCCAAAGCATTAAAAGTAAGATTTTCTTAGGATTTTTGATGATGTTCCGGCTTACAATGATTTTCAGCTTACAACACATCTCAAGAATGGAACCCCATCATAACCCGTGACTGCCTGTAATGTGGTTCAGATCCCACAATAAGCTGTAAATAAAAATCTAATTCTTCGGGCCAGCTCTAGGAGAGCTGTTAATCAGCTCAGTGGTTTGGTTAAATTTAAGGAATTCACCGAGTTTATAGTTTGAATGAGGTAAAATCAAATAAAGAAAAAATTGTTGGTTTCTATACACATCAAAATTTATGGAATATATATATAGTGCTAGATTTGCCTCTCATACTTGGGCTCTATTATTTTATTTGTACAGCATACTGTAATTACTAGTTTGAAAGTGAGTTTAATTTGGCTTTTCATTACCTATTTTAATTTTGTCAGGCATAGGGTTGTTAGCCTGTCAAGTTAGATTTCTTATTAGTCTGCAAGCAAGCATAAATAATGAGCTTTAGTAGTATGTATAGAAACTATCACATATGTGTACTTAATCCTTATGGGTTAATGAGCTCATAATGAGGTAATTATGATCCTCCAGCTAGTTCAAAGCCTAGAAGAATGAATTTCATCAGTAATGGCACATTAAATGTTGCAAGACTCAAAACCATTAGTGACACAACCTGAATTGTCAGACTACCTTTAAATGGGCTACAGCTGTTAAGAATAGTATCTCTGCTTAACCTAGAGCTTAGATGTAGATACAATGGAATAATGTATGTAAGAGATCAACTGCTTCTCCAGTGAGGATTCCTTCCTCACTTGAAAGTTAACTTTTGCTAATACAACAGTTTTAATTTAGTAAATGATTTAAACTTTCTAGTATATTTTATCCTTAACTTATTATGCAGTAATTGGATGAACCTTCGAGATGCTGACAGTGGCAAGATTTTGTGGCAAGGAACTGATGATTTGTAAGTGCAGCATTACAGTGTACTGTAAGGTCATAAGTAATTTTGTTTTCAGCACTTGAAAGTAAGGCATCAAGGAAATTAGGATGAGTCATTTACAGTATATGTTAAAACTTAATTTTTTAACAAATCTTACCAAAGATTTTGAGATTAAGTTAGCTATAGCTTGGTGTTCCTAAGATTAAGTTAGCTACAGCTTGGTGTTCCTTATATATACTCCTTGGTGCTTCTTTTAATTTCTTTTTGAATAACCATTCCTTCTCTTTGATTAAGTGTGTGTGCCCCTTTGTTTAGATTTTTAAAATATTTTGTTAGTGATTTTATTTAATGTTTTACTGCCAATTTTATTTGCTAAATGCATGTTACTGTTTGGTTTCAATAGCTAATTGATTGTAATGCCTTTCATTTTTAGGCACTGATGAGTGCTAAAACCCCCATGTTCCTGAAGCCAGAGTGCCAAGATTTTCCACTCACATAGATAGCTTGTCTTTGGGTTGGCAGTAGTCTTACACATTCTAAGGTCACAATGGTTTTGACCACATAAAGAAAGTAGTTCTGCCAGATATATTTATTCCTGTAAATCATCCTAAAACTTTAATTTTGTCTTTCTTATGTTTAACTGAAGTTTGTATATTCACAAATGACATGAATTTAATTTTTTTTTTTACAGAAGATATATTCTTATTATTGTACATTCATTGTTTGGGTGATTCTTGAATTAACACAGTGTTAATTGTATATGCTGATAACTAACTACGTGAATTAGCTTATTGTGATCAAACTACCTATATTTTGAGAAATTTTCTCTTCAGGCTCTGGTAAACCTATGCTTTTATTATAATGAGATATTTGTTACTACACAAATTCATCATATGCCTTACTTTAGCAATCTTCAAAAGTGTGCTTGATTTGTTTTACCTTTCAGTTGGAACTAATTTTGCTTTAGGGCTGAATTTGCTACATCCTTTGTTATTGTCAAGGCTTCCACCTCTTGCTTGATTATGAGTGTCTTCTAGATACTGTAGGGTACTGGCTTTTCTGTTTTTGTTTTCACATTCCCTTGTGTTATTTTAGATGCCCCTTTTTTTTGTTGGTATGGAATTGTAGAAGAGCCTCATACTGTGTTTTTCACCTCACAGCCTTCTACTTCTTATTTTCTTTGGCTTTCAGTGTTTGTGGTAAGATTTTTGTTACATTATTTTTATTGTTACCTGCTTTTCACTTCCTTCACATACTTTTGAATATATTGAAGGTCATTGCTACATTCCAATTGTATGTTGTGCCTATTTCCCTTTCTGTTTTTCATAATAGTATCTGCTTGTTCTCATGTACAGCCAACCACATACCTGGCCCCCAGCCTCCAATCCTTGAATTGAAGTCATTGTGCCTATTAATAATAAAATCAGTTGACTGAGATTTCATTAGCATTGTAATTCAGATATCCCAAGGAAAGTCTAATCAGTTAAAATGCTGGTATCAAAGTACTAATACAGTGTCTTCTAATACCAGAATCAATTTTGTGAAGTCAGAATAGCATGCCAGGAAATTCATGGCTCAACAAAATCAATTCTTTCATCATGTGATGAGGTTATTGGAAAGTTCATGATATACAGGAGCAGTATTGATGCTAATGGTAATCAATAGTTTATTTAATCATAAAGTGAAATTAGCCTTGAACTATTTCTCCAGATTTCACTTGTAGGTTTTAATCACTCATTTATTATAAAGTTCCTGCATTATGATAATAATAATAATAATAATAATAATAAGTAATATTATAATAATAATTAAGAATGCTAGCATTCAAAGAAAAACAGGGTAGTGAGGGATATACTCTGAGGTGGCAGTTTTGCAGTCTAGAGCTGGGTTCAGATAACATTACAGTGGTAC
The DNA here is from genome assembly GCF_015104395.2 of Macrobrachium nipponense. Classification (NCBI taxonomy): domain Eukaryota; kingdom Metazoa; phylum Arthropoda; class Malacostraca; order Decapoda; family Palaemonidae; genus Macrobrachium; species Macrobrachium nipponense. The sequence continues at coordinate 138,598,891 of NC_061107.1, read as the reverse complement.
CTCAAAATACGAAATTAATCCGTTCCGAGGCGCCTTTCGTATCATGAGGTTTTCGTATCTTGGACCACATTTTACATGTAAAATGGCTAATCCGTTCCAAGCCCTCCAAAAACACCCCCGTAAATTTCATAATAAAGCTAAATTGACTTAAAAACAATGAAATACTACAACAATTTGGACCATTCAATACCTAATTTGTTCATGAAACTTACCTGTCAGATATATATATAGCTGTATTTTTCCAAATCCGACAGAAATTTAAACACTTACGACACACGCAGTGGGAGTCAGGTGGTTAGTACCCATTCCCGCCGCTGGGAGGCGGGTATCAGGAATCATTCCCATTTTCTATTCATAATTTTTCTGTCGCCGGTGCTGGAAACACCTGTTTGCAGCACCTCCGTCCAGATTTTGGAAACTTACTAGCTACTTGAGTATCCCTTTTGGTTTTTCTTTGGTATCTGAATTGGATCGGTGGCTTGGCACACGTTGACTTTGGTTTGAATTGTGAATTGGTATTGATTTTTCTTTGATCAAGATGTCAGGGTCTAGTTCTGCTAGCGCTAGATTTTGTTCCATGTCTGAATGTAGAGGTAGGCTACTGAAAGCTTCAGTAGACCCACATTCTGTTTGTAAAGTTTGCAGGGGGAATGAATGTACGTTTGAAGTCGTTGTAAGGAGTGTGAAAGACTAACAGAGTCGGAATGGAAGGCGTATGAAACCTATCTTAAGAAACTTGAGCGAGATAGGTTAAGGAGGTCTTCCTCCAGGAGTGTTTCAGGTAGGCAGATTTAAATTATTCTCCTGCTAACCCTCCTTCTGTAGATTATGCTCCTACCCCTGTAGTGTTGCCTCCGGCCCCTGAGACAGTGTCGGTAGAAGGTAATACATTTTTATCGCTAATTCTTGAATCGATTCGTAACTTAGAATCAAAAGTGTTAGCTCTGGAGAGCAAAAGTGAAGAGAAGTGCAGTGAAAGTGCCCCTTGTGTAGTGGAGGGTGCGTCAGATCGGCCTCATTTCGCCTCTAGACCTAGACCTCTGCTTGACTCCCAGATTACGGGGAGAGAGCATGTCGAAAGTCGAAGGAGGGTTACGAGGAACCCCCACCGATCTGGCGTGCCTTCAGCAGCTTCTGACGAACATACCCAGACTGCAGAGCGCGCGTGCACGTCTTTTTCAAGGAGTGCTTTTCTTCTTCTGAAGCTTCCTCCCGCGCAAGGGGTGGAGCTCTCATACCGCATCACGTCCGCTGAAAAGGACGGCTCGCGTTCGGGACGCTTCACGTCCAAGTTGTTCTCCGGAACTTTGCTCGTCGCCTGATAGTGCGTTTGTTTGCTGCTTTTCCTCCGCAGAAGAAGCGTAAGGATTATTCGGAGGCGGAGTCTTCCCTAGATGTTTCTTTCGAGCGCCGCAGTCGCTCTAAGGTGCGTGAAGCGGCGGTTCCTGGGAGTAGCAAGAAGGCGTCCCCCTCGCCGCTCTCCTGCTCACAGGATCAGCCCCTCCCCAGAAAAGGAGGCTTCACCTACAAGCAAGATTCTCCAGTCTCTTCAGCAGCAACTTCGAGATGTTTTTCCTTCGAGAGAGACTGCTCCACGTCGCCGTAAGGATGACAACCTTCCTGTGAAGAGGTCGAGGCGTTCTCTCCCTCTCCCTCTCCTCGCTCGTCTCTCTCTCCGTTTGAGTCTCCCTCTAGAGTTAGTTCTGCTCCCCAGCAACTTTCTAGAGGAGGCGAGAAATTCGTTTCTCGCTCTCGTGAAGCGGTTGTTTCCGCTGATACGAAACTTGTGGATAAGAAGCGAGTTTCTTTAGATGCAGAGCGCGCTTCTGTGAAAGTCAAACGCGCTTTAGTGGACGCCGAACGTAACTCGGTGCAAGTTTCGCGAGCGCCAGTGGACGCTCAGCGAGTTTTAGTGGACGCTCGGCGCGCACCAGTGGACGCTCGGCGCACACCAGTGGACGCTCGGCGCGCATCAGTGGACGCTCGGCGCGCATCAGTGGACGCTCGGCGCGCACCATGGACACTCAGCGCGCACAAGTGGACGCCAGGTGTACACCTGTGGCGTTTGAGCGCGCTTCTGTCGGCGCCAGTAGATTGGCTTCGGAACGCCAAACGCGCGCCTACGGACGTCAGTTTTTCCACTTCCTGCAAGCACAAGCGGAGGCGGGAACTCTTCCTGTTCGCCGTTCTTTCTCTTTTGAGAAAGCTCGGGACTCTTCTTTACTTCCTCCGACTTCTCCAGTGTCTGAAGAGGAAGTTAGTGACGCTTTCGTCGAAGTGGACGAAGAACAGCAGTTGGCTCCAGTTTCGACGGACTACAAGGTTTTGACTCGTTTACTTCAGTCAGTCTTTGCAGACACCTTCCAACCTGAAGCTCCACGTACTCCTCCCTCTCAGTTTTCGTCTTCCAAAGCTGCTAAGATCTCGGGCTTTGTGAGAATGAAGAAGTCGCTTTCTACGAAGCAAGCTTTTTAGAAAGGTCCATGATTGGATGGAAAAGAGGAAAGCTTCAGGCAAGACTTCTTTCGCTTTACCACCTTCAAGACTTGGTGGCAAAGCTGGTATGTGGTATGAGACGGGAGAAAACGTCGGAGTTAAGCTTCCAGCCTCAGCTCAAGGAGACTTTGGTAGCATTGTAGACGCCACCAGAAGATCTTTTTTGTCTTCCTCGAAGGTCTCGTGGACACATAGCGAGTTAGACTTTCACCTTAAAGGCCTCTTCAGGACACTAGAGGTCTTTAATTTTCTTGACTGGTGCCTGGGAGTATTGGATGCCAGGTCCAGGAGTTCTGATTCCATCACTCTGGGGGAGCTGTCCAGTGTATTGTCTTGCATGGACAAGGCCGTCAGGGATGGTTTCTGAGGAATTGGCTGCTCATTTCAGCACGGGACTGCTTAAGAAAAGAGCACTTTTTTGCAATTTACTGCAAAAGAAAAGTCGGTCTCACCAGCGCAAAAGCGGATCTTCTTTTCGCTCCTTTCTCAGAACATCTCTTCCCCCAGTCTATGGTAAAGGACATAGCTGCCAGTCTCCAGGAGAAAGCAACTCAAGACCTTCTGGCACAGTCTTCTAGGAAGCCTGCTACTTCTTCGTCTTCTGGGTCCTCTGCTTTGAAGAAGTCGAAGCCCTTTCGACCCGCTTCTTCCTCGAAGCCAGCCCCTCGAGGAAGAGGCTCTTTCAGAGGCAAGACTCCCGCTCCTTCCAAGAGCAAGAAGTGAGAGGGAAGTCCTTCAGACACCGGTAGGAGCCAGGCTTCTACATTTCGCGAAAGCTTGGGAAGAGAGAGGTGCCGACGCTTGGTCTCTGGACATCGTCAAGAAGGGGTACAGAATTCCTTTCCTGTTGTTACCCACCCTGCTGTCTTCGACACAAAGGAATTTGTCTCCGTCGTATCAGGGAGAAAAGCAGAAAGTGCTTCACGATCTACTAGATCAAATGATCGAGAAGCAGGCAGTGGAACAGGTCTTCGACCGGAGTTCTCCGGGGTTTTACAACCGTCTGTTCCTAGTGCCGAAGCAGTCAGGGGGGTGGCGCCCCGTTCTGGATGTCAGCAGTCTGAATCGCTTCGTTACCAAGCAGAAGTTCAAGATGGAGACACCTCAATCCGTGCTTGCAGCTTTAAGACCGGGGGATTGGATGGTCCCTCGTTAGAACCTTCAGGACGCATACTTTCACGTCCCCATCCATCCCCGTTCAAGGAAATACCTGCGGTTTGTCCTGAAAGGGAAGATTTTCCAATTCAGGGCACTCTGCTTCGGTCTCAGCACGGCGCCGATGGTGTTCACACCGTTCTTATGAAGAACGTTGCGAGGTGGCTCCATCTTGCGGAAATAAGGATCTCTCTCTACCTAGACGACTGGCTTATTCGAGCCTCATCGCCAGACAGGTGTCTGAAGGACCTTCACACGACTCTGTCGTTAGCGAAGTCCCTGGGACTTCTGGTGAATCTCGAGAAGTCGCATCTGACTCCTTCTCAATCCTTAGTCTATCTGGGGATTCAGATGGACTCAGTGGCTTTTCGGGCTTTTCCGTCCCAGGGGCGACAACTTCTTATGCTGGACAAAGTGTCGGCCTTTCTGGGGAAGGAAACATGCTCGGCGAGGGAATGGATGAGTCTGCTGGGGACCATTTCCTCACTGGAGAAGTTTGTTTCTCTGGGAAGGTTGCACCTCCGACCACTTCAGTTCTTCCTCTCAAGCAATTGGTCACGCAAACAGGATCTAGAAGAGGTCTTGTTTTTGACGGAAGAAGTGAAAAAGCACCTCAAATGGTGGTGGATCCAAAGAAGCTTGCGGAAGGACTTTCGCTCAAGCTTCGGAACCCCGACCTAGTGTTGTTCTCCGACGCGTCCTCCACGGGTTGGGGAGCAACACTGGGAGGGAGAGAAGTGTCAGGCACCTGGAGAGGGGAACAGGTGTCCTGGCACATCAATCTAAAAGAACTCTCAGCGGTTTACCCTCGCTCTGAGGTTCTTCGAGGAGGAAGTCTCCAGCAAAGTGGTTCAGATAAACTCGGACAACACCACAGCCTTGGCATACCTCAGGAAACAGGGGGAACTCACTCTCATTCTCTGTTCGTCATCGCGAGGAATATCCTGATTTGGGCGAAGTCGCAAAACGTCACGATTCTGACAAGGTTTGTGTCAGGCGTGGAAAACGTGCGAGCGGACCTTCTCAGTCGGCAAGGACAGCTTCTGCCGACGGAATGGACCCTTCATCAGGAAGTATGCCAGGCGCTATGGAAGCTGTGGGGACGTCCTCATGTGGACGTTTTCGCCAACTTCCCCGAACGAAGAGACTTCCGCTGTATTGCTCCCCAGTTCTGGACCCGGGAGCAGTGGCAGTAGACGCCCTACTGTGGAATTGGTCGGGACTAGACGTTTACGCTTTTCCCCCATTCAAAATCCTCGGGGAAGTAATGAGGAAGTTCGCTGCATCAGAAGGAGCGAGAATGACCCTCATCGCCCCCTCTGGCCAGCGGCCGAATGGTTTCACGGAGGTGATGTCCTTCCTAGTAGACTTTCCGAGGACTCTGCCCCTAAGGAAAGATCTACTCAGACAGCCCCACTTCGAGAGGTACCACAAAAAACCTCCCCGCTCTGAGTCTGACTGCGTTCAGACTATCAAGAAGTTGGCCAGAGCGAGGGGTTTTTCAAGACCTGTGGCAACGGCGATTGTCACCGCAAGGAGGCCCTTCTCAATCGCAGTTTACCAATCAAAGTGGGCTGTCTTTAGAAGTTGGTGCAGAAGGAAGGGCATTTCCTCCACCTCAACCTCTGTGAGCCAGATAGCAGATTTCCTTCTTCACCTTAGGAAAGAAGCGAAACTAGCCGTTCCCACGATTAAAGGCTACAGAAGCGTGCTTTCTGTGGTCTTCAGACATAGAGGACTCGACTTAGCGAATAATAGAGACATTCATGATCTCATTAGATCATTTGAGACTGTGAAAGTTCCCAACCTAAAGTACCATCGTGGAACTTAGACGTGGTACTGAAGTTTCTCATGTCGAGTCAATTTGAACCGCTCCATTTAGCCTCGCTTAGGAATCTTACTAAGAAGACCATTTTCCTAACCGCTCTGGCGACGGCGAAGAGGGTTAGCGAAATTCAAGTCATAAGCAAGCATATTGGGTTCAAGGATCATAGTGCAGTTTGTTCCTTAAGTCCTACGTTCTTAGCAAAGAACGAGAACCCTTCCAACCCTTGGCCGAGGACGTTCGAGATCAAGGGGTTGTCGGAGCTAGTGGGACCTGAAGCTGAGAGAGTCCTGTGTCCTGTCAGGGCTCTCAAGTTTTTATTTGCAGAGAACCAGAGCATGCAGAGGTTCTTCGGAGAACTTGTGGTGCTCTGTGAAAAAACCAGATCTTCCGATGTCGAAGAATGCACTGGCGTTCTTCTTAAGAAGTACGGTTAAGGAGAAGCCATGAAAAGTGTAGTGAAAGTGACATGGAGCTTCTGAAAGTGAAAGCCCACGAGTTGAGGGCTATTGCTACTTCGGTGGCTTTTCACAAAAATATGGCAATCAAAGATATTTTGTGCGCCACTTATTGGCGAAGCAATTCGGTGTTCGCTTCACACTACCTGCGGAGGTGAAAGCAACATACGAAAATTGTTACTCGCTCGGACCATACGTCGCTGCAGACACTGTTTTGGGGGACGGAGAAGTAGCGCTCATCCTATCCTTTAATGGTTTAGGGGAGTTTTTAACTTGTGTTATGGTTGTGGGGTTGACCGCCAGCGGCGGATCTCCCTTCCATTAGCTTAGTCTATGTGGGATACTTTTTGGTAGGCTAAGCCAGGTGGTTTGGTTTTTACTTCGTTGCCCTCATTTGTATGGTCAATGGTCTAGTCACGTCGTGGTCTCGCCCCTGGTTGACAGATCATCTGGAGTGCACCAGCTATATAGGTCTCTACCTCGCTGGCAACTCTAGTAGCACAAGCAGACTTACGCGGCAGTAACCACGAAGTCAGCTATGCTAACAGGTAAGGAATCAAGATATCAATTATCTGCATATATATGTTTCCTAAAATCTTCTATTCTGTCTACTCCCACCACCAAAGGTGGGATTCAGCTATATATATATCTGGACAGGTAAGTTTCATGAACAAAATGATATTGTAATGATACAATTAAGTTTGTTCATACTTACCTGGCAGATATATATAAATCAAGTACCCACCCACCTCCCCTCAGGAGACAGTGGAAATAAAAAATTATGAATAGAAAATGGGAATGATTCCTGATACCCGCCTCCCAGCGGCGGGAATGGGTACTAACCACCTGACTCCCACTGCGTGTGTCGTAAGTGTTTAAATTTCTGTCGGATTCGGAAAAATACAGCTATATATATATCTGCCAGGTAAGTATGAACAAACTTAATTGTATCATTACAATATCATATTAATAATTTGGTTACTGCTAATTAACCTATAAAATAAAGTTGTTTTATTATGTACATGGTATACAAGAAATACTGTATGTATGTAGTAAAATGTGAAAGCTTACCTTTCGAGTGAGGCTATCTCCAAAAGTGGCGACAGAGGAGGAGGACAAACGGCAGATACGTACATAGGTACACTAACTTTACGAAACACATAAAAAAATGTAAGGAAAACTAAACTAAAATTTACGAAACACAGTTTTTAACAAAACTGTAACACTTAACTTTACAAAAAACTAAAATTAAAAATTTTTTTTAATACTTTTTCATACTTTAGTTTAATTTTTTTTTTTTTTTTTTTTCCCCTCAAAATTTCAACTTCATCACCACTTTCAAACTTTGTTTTTTAGTATCACTTGGTTCTTCCTTTTTACTTACTCCTGCCAATACTAAAGCCTCTTTAAAAAGTAATTACCCAAGGAAGATTGCTTCTGCCTACTTTTCACAATGTTCCTGAAACGACTCGGGCAAACGTCATTGAACTGCGCAAGCATACAACCTGTGTGAGCCTTTTTGGGGTGTCTTTTTTTTCTACAAACGATTGCACTTTATGAAAAGCGGCTAGAACATCCTTAATTTCTGCCGTTGTCATAGGGTTGTCCTCCTCCTCGCCGCTGCTAGAGAACTCCTCTTGAACGACGTTATGTTGCATGGTCTCCAACTCCTTCAGGTCATCCGCCGTAAGCTCCTCTTGGTGCTCCTCGAGAAGGTCGTTGATGTCGTCCTCATCGACAACCAGCCCCATGGACTTGCCAAGTCCAACGATTTCGTCAAGATCTGGTTCTAAAACAGTTTCAGGATCGTCAACTGTTTCTGAATCTGCAGCACCAGCTTCGCCCATGTCGAATCCCTCGAAGTCTCGGGTGGATACGGCATCAGGCCAGAGTTTCCTCCACGAGGAATTCAAGGTTCGCCTCGAAACCTTCTGCCAAGCTTGGTCGATGAGTCGGATGCTATGACGATTTTGAAATGCTTCCTTCCAAAATTGACGCAAGGTGAGGTTTGTGGTATCGGTGATGTCGAAACATCTCTTGAAAAGATGTTTCGTATACAGCTTCTTAAAGTTCGATATCACTTGCTGGTCCATGGGCTGGAGGAGAGGGGTGGTGTTAGGCGGAAGATAAAGAATCTTGATGAAGGAATACTCTGCTAGGATATCTTCCTCGAGTCCAGGAGGGTGGGGAGGGGCATTGTCCAACGCCAGCAGACATTTCAGAGGGAGGCGCTTCTCTTCCAAGAATTTCTTCACTGTCGGGCCGAAACACAGATTTACCCACTCTGTGAACAAAAGCCTCGTTACCCAGGCTTTCGCATTAGCCCTCCACATCACTGGAAGCTTCTCCTTAAGCACTTTGTGGGCCTTGAAGGCTCGAGGAGTCTCGGAATGATACACCAGTAGGGGCTTCACCTTGCAATCCCCACTGGCGTTTGAACAAAGTGTGAGCGTATGCCTGTCTTTCATAGGCTTATGCCTGGGTAGCTTCTTCTCTTCCTGCGTGATGTACGTCCGACGAGGCATTTTTTTCCAAAAAAGGCCAGTCTCATCACAGTTGAAGACTTGCTGAGAACTTTAGCCTTCCTTGGTCATCATCTCGTTGAACGTCTTTTTAAAGGCTTCGGCCGCTTTCGTGTCCGAGCTGGCAGCCTCCCATGCCGCACCACCGAATGGATACCAGTCCATTTACGGAATTTCTCGAACCAGCCATGCGAAGCCTTGAACTCTGGGGTTGGTGTTGATGTCCCTTCTCCTCCGTTGTCTTCTGCCTGGGCAATCAAATCGCCGAAAATAGCGCTGGCCTTGTGGGAGATTGCCATCTCCGTTATTGTATCGCCAGCGATTTCTTTGTCTTTTATCCAGACAAGAAGCAGCCGTTCCATCTCGTTGTGCACGTGGGTCCTCTTGATGGACAAAATAGTGATGCCCTTGGAAGGTGTAGCTGCTTTGATGACATCCTTCTGCTTAAGGATGGTGCCTATTGTTGACAGATTTCGGCCGTATTCCTTGGCGATCACACTCAATCGCATACCAGCTTCATACTTCTTGATAATCTCCATCTTTGTCTCCAAAGAGAGCATTCGCTTCTTTCCATGAATTTCAACTTTCTTGGGACCCATGACTACGTTATACTGTGCGTAATTTACGTATAAGTAGAGTAAAGTTTTCACACAACACGATAAAGTACGTATACTGCAACGAAATCGCTAACGAATTTACGTTAATAAACGAAATCGTTAGACCGAACGAATACCGTGTGCGTACAATAACGATGCTGGTACCGAGCGGCCGAAGAAGCACGCCGCTACGTAGATGCATCATGGGAGGGATGCTGACCAATAGGAGAGAAGGATCTCATGGCGGTGACTAGCATCAGGAACCAATGGGAGAGCAGGAGGATGGTGGCAAGTCTACTCAGTTGGCGGCGCACGAGTTTCAAAATTGTTATCGGTGGTTCGGGCGAATCTCGGACTTTACAGAAACCTTTCGTATCTTGAAAACTTTTCGTATGTAGAGGCGTTAAATTTTTCATGTTAGCTTTTGTATCTCGAGTTTTTCGTAAGTTGAGCCTTTCGTATCTCGAGTTACCCCTGTACAAGGCTGAAGGAAAAAAATATATCCAGACAACTAAGACTTGACTTCCATTGGTTTTTAAGTGTCTCCACAAGGATTATTGAGAACTATTCCCTTAATTATCCACATTTGCAACTCGGCATTATCTACGTGCAATTGCAATCCCCAAATTTATATATGTAATAAATAAAAATGAATCAAGCCCTCAGTTTGGTTTGCAGTGCTGTGGGTGGAAACTGCAATTGTAATATTGTTAACAGTTCAAATAGCACATTTCAGAAAGGGTTATGGCCAGAGGGGGGATGATAGACCAGGATAATCTCATTTTGGAGGGGGGACCTGAGTGGGAAGTACTGGGAGGGCCCTTGTCTGCTTTGGAGCTCTCAATAGTACTTTCTGGCTCAAAAGCAACAACATACAAAACATAATTTTTTATCATCCTTGAGTAGCTGATAGAGATGTTTCATGACAACAATAAAGTTATAGAAGTTTTGTTGCTGGGAGAGCTATCTTGTGCTTGGGAGTGCAACTGTTATTGGCTCAGAAGTAACAATATCATGTGTCATTTTGTTTATTGCCTATGAGTGGCTGAGAGAGGTGAGTCGTGACTGTGTCATAGAAGCTTTGTTTTCTTCATTGGTTTTGTGTAGATAAAGCTCTCTGCTACTCAAAGTACCTCCATCTGACCATATCCCCTACCTCTGATGGATAACTCTAATGTTGACAATAATTTATGAATGCTTAAATTTGAAAAAGTGAAAACAAAACACCGAATTTGTTCCGATACGTAATCACAAACCATCGGTCCTTTAACAATAGGAAGTAGCTAGCGGCCAGATGGAACGGTCGTAAGCTTCGACGGAAGGGGGAGAACGTAGTTAACTGCTTGTCCGATCGTCGCGCGCCGCGCGACTGGGAGGTAAACAAATCACTTTTGCTTTCGGCGTGTGTGGGAAGGACGTGTTCGCCATCGCTCTGCCCGCTTTGTCGTTTGCTTCAACTTTGAGTATTTGTTTTCTCTTTCTGTATATCAGGAGTGATTGTAAGTACTTTTTCTCAATTCTATTGGATTGCAATGAGTGAATTAGAGGAGATTGAATATCACCCCCGCGCCCTCCAGTCGCCCGTGAGTGTGTCCCGGGCTGGAGTGGGGCGTAAATGTGGGGGGTTCAGGTCATTCGTTGAGGTGGACCCCCACGAGGTTTGTACTCGTTGTCGGGGGCGAGAGTGCTCCCGCAACGAACCATGTGTGGTTTGTATGAAACTGGTCCGAGGGCGCAGTGGGTGCTGTACGAGGGCAGGAAGAGACTTAGGCCGGCCAAGAAGTCATCGGAAAGTCCAGTGACTCCTTTGGTGACGGACACTTCGTCCTCTTTCCTGCCTCCCGGCCAGCCCCCACGTTTCGCGCCTTCCCCTGCGGGGGGGGGTAGCGGAGTTCCTTTTCCTCTCTCGATCCGTCGAGTGTGGAGGATGCGCCCGCTACCCGGACGTACAGCTGTACTCGGGGTCTTCCGCCCGCTCTGGGGGGGGTGTTTCGCCCCCCAGGCGCGGGGAAGCCCCTCCAATTAACCCGACTGTTGCTTCCGCAGGTGTGCCATCAGCGAAGGACGACTTGGACAGGTGTGGGAGTCGCTGGGACTGCAGGAGTGCCCAGCATCCAGGGGTTGCTACAGCGGTTGGCGGGGTCGGCCGTGGTCACTCATGGTGCGGTGACCACCACTACTACCACATTAACTACCCCAGCGTATGAGATGCCACCACATCTTGTATATACGCCACATATAATGTCGGTGACACCCACGGTATGGCAGTACAAAAACCTAATTGCCGCCGTTCCAAAGAGGACGATGCCACCACCACCTGGATTTTTTCCTTTGCCGACCCCGGACTTCCGCTGCCCCAAAGAGTACCCCCCTGGACCTGCCGCCAGTGCCACGGATGACGGTGACTGTCGACAGGAGCCTGGCTCTCCCGTGGTACCTGCCGTGCCTGCCGTACCTGTTGCCGCTCCAGCGACTCTTTCCTTTTTCAGGTGCACATTCATCCTTTCAGATGTTCCTGCCGTTCCTGCTGTTCCCGGACCTGTTCCTGTCGTTCCCGCTGCTGGTGTTGCTGTAACAGTCTCAGGTCCTTCCGGACAGGTGCCAGTCGGGCCCTGTTGCTTCGGCAACTGCCCCGGCTCCCTCCTGGATGGAAGACCTGACGTCTGTCCTGCGGAGCCTGGCGAAGAAGAAGAGGAGAGGAAGAAGGTGTCGTCGTCGTCTTCATCGTCTTCTTCGTCGTCTGCTGCCTCTCCTTCCCTTCGACTTCTAAGGCCAAACAGCCGAAGAAGAAGAAGGCTGCCATCCTCCACCCCCCCTAAGAAGACTCCTTCGGGATCTTCTAAGGGCCCGGACTCGCTCAGGCGAGCTGGGGAGCTCTTCTGCTGGTCCTCCTGTTCCTTCGGGTACAGGGCCCGTCGCTTCTTCTGCAAAGAAGAAGTCGACGGGGACCAAGAGGTGCATCAGCCTCGGCTCTGTGTCCTCACCTGGTGCTAGTGGTTCTGCCGCTAAACCAGGTTCCCGTCTCGGCCGCTTCTCGTTCGCGAGAAGCACCGAGTGGACGCTCTTCCAAAGAGGACCGTCCAGCCAAAGTTTTGACGTCCGAGCTCGCTCGCCGTCAAGACAGCGGCGCGGAGCAGAAGACTGGCGAGAGTCGTGCACACGACTTCTCGCCAGGCCAGTGGACGCTCTCGCAGCGACCAACCGGCTGCTCGGGCTGACGTGACGGTCGCTGACCCGGGCCACGGGTTGAGGCGAGGAAGGAGTCCCCACGGCCGCCGGTACCAGCCACGGCTGGTACCAGCGGTTTTGACAAACGCGCCGAGAGACGCTGGCCGGTCTCGACGCGAAAGGGAGCCTAGCAGGTCACCCGTCCCGCCGCTCCCGATGGGACCGGTCGGAGACGGTGACCAGCGGCAGCTCGCCTGACGCTAGAGATCGGTCTCGACGTTCTCAGCCGAGCCAATCGCCCCAGGCGAGCGGCGACGCTAGGCCTACTGCTAGACCGTCACCGCGGGTTGACGATCGGCAGCAGCCCGCCCACGCACGCGGGTTCCTGCCAGCGAGCGGGGGGGGACAGCGTCAGGTCTGCCTCTCCGTACCTTCAACCTCCTCGGGCTATATCCGGGAGGAGCGAGGTACCAAGGAGCGATCACAAGAGGTGCGCCGCTCGTGACCAGGCTATGACGCCGTACGGCTCAGGCACGGTCTTAGGACCGACCAGGACGTACGCGCAAGTAGTTGGAGGCGACCGTCAGGGGTCTGTCGCTGTTCCTCCTTCTGAAGGAGGAGTATCGAGGGATATGCTCTTGCTGGAGGGACTGGACGGTCCTACTCCACAAGACGCTGTGACGCCCGAGATACAGAGGAACTTCGCAGAGGTCATTAAGCTGATGCGTCTTGCATAATGACCTCGCGGAAGGATCGCCGCTACCACCAGCAGAGCCCACGTCCCGGCTCGAGTCATTTTGGGGTCCCAAGAGGGAGCCCAAAATGACGAGGGTGGGGTTGCCACCCGATCAGAGCTTGCGGACTCAGTCCTGGATCAGGTGGAGAATCTCGTCTCAGGACGGGAGGACTCGCTAAAATCCGGACGGTCCTCTAAGCTGCTTCCTCCTCCTCTACAGCGGCAGAGGCGATTCTACGTGCCATCGGAAGACCCGATACTGCCGAAACAGGTTAACCCGGAGTTAGCGAGGCTGACTCCAGGTGTGTCCCTGCAGCAGCAGCTCCTGTCGGAGAACCTATGGTTCTCGCAGCAGGAGGCACTTGCCCTGGAATCTACCGCTATGGCAGCATTCCAGGCAGTTTCCTGGTTGGATTTGTGGTCCCTCACAATATCCAAAGTAGCGGCCGCTCCGGGAGTTTCTGCTCTCGAAGACGACGCTTCTTTTAGGAGACTGTGCCAGTCTGGTGGAAGGAAGAGCAATCTCTTACCTCGCCCATCAGACTGCTAACCTGTGGGGCCAACTTGGTTCTTTGACGTAGGGACGCAGTCCTTACCCGAGTGACCAAGGGGGCTGGGCGTGAGGCGGCACTCGGGCTACGAAATGGACCTCTTAGGAGTTCCCCAGCTCTCTTTCCTGGAGAGATGGTGGACGCTGCGGTGGAACGGCGGCGCACTGACGAGAGTGACCGCTTAGTCCACCAGGCAGTCTCGAAGTTTCTGGGCAACCTCGAGTAACTGCGGCCAAACCAAAGAGCTTGGCTAGCGCTTCCACGGCGGCGAAGACGGTTGCACCGTCCAAAAACCCCGTGTGAAGACTCCAGTTGTTTCGACTTCTGCGAGAGGAGGGCCGCAACCAGCCCTCCTCCCAGCCCTCCTTTCCCCGAGGAGGTGCTGGAAAGAAGTCGAAACGAGGAGGGAAACGCTAGGGACGGCGTTTCCCCTCCACCTGCTGCCGGAAGTGGGGGGGTGCCTGGCGAGCCATTGGGCGACTTGGCAGCGCTACGGCGCCGAGAACTGGATAGTAGACGTCCTTCGGGAGGGATATCTACTACCCTTCGAGTCTCGCCCCCCCTCAATCTCCAAACCGGTCCCATCTACAGACCTATGTCCGGGGATCAGCAAAGGACAACGCTCTTCGACAGGAGTCAAGACCATGCTGGCGAAACGAGCTGTAGAAATCGTGTACCACCAGTCACCGGGCTTTTACAGCCGCCTCTTCTAGTGGAGAAGGCATCGGGGGGCTGGCGCCCGGTGATAGACCTCTCTCCCCTGAACCGCTTCGTTCGCACGACGCGGTTCACGATGGAGTCGGCACGCTCAGTGCTCGACTTCGATCAGGGGGAACGATTTCATGCTTTCAGTGGACCTGAAGGACGCGTATTTCAAATACCCATCCATCAGTCCTCCAGAAAGTACCTCCGCTTCATCTTCGACGGGACGGTGTACCAATTCAGGGCACTTTGTTTCGGTCTCTCAACCGCCCCACAGGTGTTCACGCGAGTGTTCACTCTGGTGTCGGCTTGGGCCCATTCGAACGGGATACGTCTTCTGAGGTATCTCGACGATTGGCTGGTCCTGGCGAGCTCCCGCTCGCAGTTGCTACAGGACAGAGATCGACTCCTCAGTTTTGTCGCGATCTGGGGATCGTGATAAACTACGAGAAGTCCGATCTCGAACCAAGCAGAAGATGAAGTACCTGGGTATGCCTGATAGATACGGTAGCAGGCAAGTCTTTCCCGCAGACTTGCGTATCAGCAAATTCAGGGAGGCAGCCGGCCGTTCCTGTCGCGGCAGGAACAGGCAGACACAGCAATGGCAAGTCGTGATCGGCCATCTGTCGTCACTCGAGAAGTTAGTCCCTCACGGGCGTCTTCACCTACGGTCTCTCCAGTGGAGGCTAAGGAGAGTTGGTCTCAGGCCAGGGATCCTCCTTACTTTCCCGTGGCTATCACGGACAAGGTGAGGCAGGACCTGGCCTGGTGGCTCGACGACAAGAACCTCTTAAGAGGAGTGCCTATACGCACTCCCCCCCCGGAGATGCTTCTGTTCTCAGACGCATCGACCGAGGGATGGGTGGGGCGGCACACCTGGAGGAGTTGCTGACTGCAGGGTGTGTGGGACCATCACGAAAGCACCTTCACATCAAGTGTCCCTGGAACTCAAGGCGGCGTTCAAACGCTCCCAAGAGTTTCGGGACCCGCTTGGTGGGACACTCAGTGGTGTTGATGTGCGACAACACCACAGTAGTGGCATATGTCAACAAGCAGGGGGGGCTAGTGTCTCTTCCGCTCCATCAGTTGACGGTGCAGGTGCACGAGTGGGCCACGGCTCACTCGATAGAGCTGTCAGCACGCTACATTCCAGGCAAGAGGAATGTAGTAGCGGACAAGCTCAGCCGTCGGGATCAGGTGATAGGGACCGAATGGTCTCTACACCAAGATGTGGCGGAAAGGCTCTTCAACCTGTGGGGGCGACCGTCGTAGACCTGTTTCGCCACCCGGCACAACAGAAAACTTCAGGTTTTCTTTTCAGCTGTGCCGGACCCATGGGCAGCTGCAGAGGACGCTCTCCAACACCCCTGGGACAACCTCTTCGCTTACGCCTTTCCTCCCTTCTGTCTGATTCGGAAAGTGATCAGTCGAGCGCTGGTCACTCCCAATCTCAGAATGATCCTGGTGGCTCCCAAACGGCCTCAGGCCGTTTGGTATCCGGACCTGCTGGCTCTTCTTGCGGACGCACCGAGAGAGCTACCCACCTGGCACAACCTTCTAGCCCAGCCACACGTAGAACGGTACCACCACGCAGTCCAGTCCCTTCAACTTCACGGCTGGCTGTTATCCACCATCTCTTGCGAACGAGAGGCTTTTCTCGTAGCGCAGCAACAGAGATGGCTGGACACGTCAGACAGTCCTCTGCAGCTGTGTACCAGGGGAAGTGGGCCGTCTTCTGTGGTTTGGTGTCGTAGACAGGGTTTGTCTCCTCTCAGAGCCACTCTTCAGCAGGTAGCGGATTTCCTCGTGTTTCTTCGCCGAAGAAGCTCCTCTCAGTACCCACAGTTAAGGGATATAGAGCCGCCCTGGCTCTCGTCCTAAAACTGAGGGGACTGGACATCACGAATTCGTTCGAGATATCCTTGCTAATGAGGAGCTTCGAAAGGTCTTGCCCACCCAGGGAACTCAGGCCCCCTGCGTGGGATGTGACTCTCGTACTTAGGAGTTTGACTCGAAGACCCTTCGAGCCACTCCGAGAGTCGTCAGACAGGGATCTGACCCTCAAGACCCTCTTCTTGCTGGCCCTGGCATCGGCGAAGAGAGTAGGGAACTACATGGCCTTTCTTATGATGTTAAACATACCAGAGGCTGGGGATCTGTGACGCTCGATTTCGTCCCGAACTTCGTAGCTAAGACTCAGAATCCGTCGATCCCTGACGACAGGTTCGAGTCTTTCACGATCCCCTCCCTCCTGGACTTCACCGATAACGATGCGGATGAGATGCTGCTTTGTCCTGTGAGGGCGCTACGGCGCTATCTGAAGAGAACTCGACATCTCGGCTGAGTGTCGACGCCTCTTCGTTAGCACTGGGGTCACCAACCAAAGAAAAAGTCTCCAAGAACAACGCTTTCTTTTCTGGATGCGTGAGGTGATCAGGAGAGCGTACGAAGCTGATGGTAGCGACGACATTTCCATCCGTACGCTCCGTCCGAGAGCCCACGAAGTCAGAGGTATCGGACCCTCCTTAGCGTTCCGTAAGAACTTCTCCGTGGCGCAGGTCCTGAAGGCTGGTGTCTGGGCCAACCAGACCACCTTCACGTCCTTCTACCTTCGGGATATTGCCCACAAGTCCTTGATACTTTTTCCTTGGACCTGTGGTGGCTGCTCAACACGTTGTGTAAGCTTACCCAGCACCCGAGCAGGCAGAACAGCATTCGATTCCATGGTATGACTGGGAGAATGAATGCGTGAATGAGAGAGTGACTGGCTTCTCTTCACCATCTTTTTCTACCTCTACCTGTGGGCAGAGGGATACGTCGTTACCTTGCTGGAAAAGGAGTCCGATGCAGGTAAGCTATTCAACAGAGCTCCATCCTATCTCTTTAACTAGAGATAGGAGTAAATATCCACCACTTTCTCCAACAACGGGGAGAAAGTGGATGCCAACATGAGACAAACCCATTACTTTACATTTGCTCATGTAAAGGAAAAAAGTTCTTACAATGCTGGTACAAAGAGATACGCTTGCCTCTCTCTTAGTACTCGGCCCAGAGGTCTGACCATTGATCCTGCGGTGCACACCCCGATCAATCGGACAGGAGGCTTGGATCCCTCCCTCGCTCTTACGACCAGGGAGGCATTCCAGGGATGGACGAACACCATCTGTTCATCAAAAGACTCAGATTCCTCCCACCAAGGAAAAAGTGAGTCTTCCTATTGTTAAAGGACCGATGGTTTGTATTACGTATCGGAACAAATGACAATTTGTCGAAAATTGCATTTTCCTAACTATACAAACCTGAGGTCCTTTAACATAAAGTCCCTCCTCATGCCACCCCTCACTCTGCGTATTTTGCATGGGCCAAAAGCAAAAGTGATTTGTTTACCGCCGCGCGACGATCGGACAAGCAGTTAACTACCGTTCCTCCCCTTGTTCGAAGCTTACGACCGTCCAGCTGCCGCTAGCTACTTCCTATTGTTAAAGGACCTCAGGTTTGTATAGTTAGGAAAATGCAATTTTCGACAAATTGTCATTTTACATTAATATAAGAAATTAATGTTTCCTGGTGTCAAAGAAGCTCCGACCTTGAAGACATACCCCCCTTTTTATCAGCAAAATTCTTAAAACAAAAATAAGGTATATAGCAGCACTCATGAGTTATTGCCTTGCTTAAGTTAGTGTGCTGTGCACATTCAACTGCCTAAGTGAGTTGAAGTTGAATTTGGATGGCACAGCATATATTGATTATTGTAATTTTTCCTCATTTATTTTTAAAATAATTTCTCTTTTTATAGTTCATTGATTTTAATATTTAAGCTTTCAGAAGGCAACATACCAGTATTTAAGCTTTCAGAAGGTAACATACCAGTAAACTGAAAATCTTGAACAGATTACAAAACAATTTATTTGGTTAGGGCCAGTGCTAGGAATTGCAGGGCCCAATTAGAAAATTATAGAAATTAAGACTAATTTTCCAAAAGAAAATTCTGTTAACCCTCTTACGCCGAAGCCCTAAAAATCAAAACGTCTCCCGTATGCCGGGCCCGGTTTGGAGTGAGCGCGGAAGTGGAAAAAATAATTTTTTCAAAAAATTACAGCGCGCGTACTTGAAGATTAAGAGTTTCATTTTTGGCTCCTTTTTTTTGCCATTGCCTGAAGTTTAGAATGCAACCATCAGAAATGAAAAATTATCATATGTAAATAATGCGATATATGGTAGCGAAAAAAAAAAAATTCATACATATTGTATTCAAATCACGCTGTGCAGAAAACGGTCAAAGCTAACCAGTTACTTTTTTTTGTGTTGTATTGTACACTAAATTGCGATCATTTTGATATAAATACATTGTAAAACAATAAAAGCAACACTGGAAAAATATTATCACAAAATGATGTACGAATTCGTAACGCACGTACGCAAAAAAATATTTTTTTCAAAAATTCACCGTAAAATCACAATATTGTCTAGAGACTTCCAATTTGTTTCAAAATTAAGACAAATGATTGAATATTATGATACTGCAAGAGTTTTAGATTAAAATTGCAGATTTTGACCATTTCGGACGAGTTAAAGTTGACCGAATGTCGAAATTTTTATATATTTTTTTTATTTTTTTTTATATTGCACGATATTTCGGAAATGGAAAACAGCTACAACCTTTAATTATTTTTTGTTGTATTCTTCATGAATTTGCGCACATTTTGATATATGAAACTGTATAAAACAGCTAATATGAAAAGGAGCAAATATTAGGATAATGCGATCTACTTTGCGGATTTCGTATTTTCGGCCGCGAAGCGGCGCGCGGAGGGAAGAAAGATATTTTTTTCAGAAATTCACCATAAATCACAATATTGTTCTAGAGACTTCAAATTTGTTTCAAAATGAAGATAAATAAATGAATATTACTACGCCGTAAGAGATTTAGCTTACAATTATGTTTTTTTGACCATTTCAATTGGCGTCAAAGTTGACCGTACGTAGTATTTTCCAATTATCATAATTTATATGCAGATATTTCAGAAATGAGAAAAAGCTACAACCTTTAATTATTTTTTGTGTATTCTTCATGAATTTACGCACATTTTGATATATGAAAAACTGTATAAAACGGCCTAATATGAAAAGGAGCAAATATTAGGATAATGCGATCTATGCATTTCGGAGATTTTTGGCCGCGAAACGGCGCGCGGAGGGAAGAAAGATATTTTTTTCAGAAATTCACCATAAATCACAATATTGTTCTAGAGACTTCAAATTTGTTTCAAAATTAAGATAAATAAATGAATATTACTAGGCCGTAAGAGATTTAGCTTACAATTACGTTTTTCGACCATTTCGATTGCGTCAAAGTTGACCGTACGTAGTTTTTTTTTCCAATTATCGTAATTTATATGCAGATATTTCAGATATGAGAAAAGCTACAACCTTTAATTTATTTTTTGTTGTATTCTTCATGAATTTGCGCACATTTTGGATATATGAAACTCTATAAAAACAGCTAATATGAAAAGGAGCAAATATTAGGATAATGCGATCTACGCATTTCGGAGATTTTCGGCCGCGAAGCGGCGGGTGGAGGGGAGAAAGATATTTTTTTCAGAAATTCACCATAAATCACAATATTGTTCTAGAGACTTCAAATTTGTTTCAAAATGAAGATAAATAAATGAATATTACTAGACCGTAAGAGATTTAGCTTACAATTACGTTTTTCGACCATTTCGATTGCGTCAAATTGACCGTACGTAGTTTTTTTTCCAATTATCGTAACTTTATATGCGATATTTCAGAAATGAGAAAAGCTACAACCTTTAATTATTTTTTGTTGTATTTGCCATGAATTTGCGCACATTTTGATATATGAAACTCTATAAAACGGCTAATATGAAAAGGAGAAAATATTAGGATAATGCGATCTACGCATTTCGGAGATTTTCGCCCGCGAAGCGGCGCGCGGAGGGAAGAAAGATATTTTTTTTTCAGAAATTCACCATAAATCACAATATTGTTTCTAGAGACTTCAAATTTGTGTTTCAAAATTAAGATAAATAAATGAATATTACTTGGTCGTAAGAGATTTAGCTTACAATTAATTTTTTCGACCATTTCCATTGCATCAAAGTTGACCGTACGTAGTTTTTTTTCCAATTATCGTAATTTATATGCAGGTATTTCAGAAATGAGAAAAGCTACAACCTTTAATTATTTTTTGTTGTATTCTTCATGAATTTACGCACATTTTGATATATGAAAACTGTATAAAAACGGCTAATATGAAAAGGAGCAAATATTAGGATAATGAGATCTACGCCTTTTCGGAGATTTTCGGCCGCGAAGCGGCGCGCGGAGAGGGAAGAAAGATATTTTTTTCAAAAATTCACCATAAATCACAATATTGTTCTAGAGACTTCAAATTTGTTTCAAAATGAATATAAATAAATGAATATTACTAGGCTGTAAGAGATTTAGCTTACAATTGCGTTTTTTGACCATTTCGATTGCATCAAAGTTGACCGTACGTAGTTTTTTTTTTTTCCAATTATCGTAATTTATATGCAGATATTTCAGATATGAGAAAAGCTACAACCTTTAATTATTTTTTGTTGTATTTTTCATGAATTTGCGCACATTTTGATATATAAAACTCTATAAAACGGCTAATATGAAAAGGAGCAAATATTAGGATATATGATCTACGCATTTCGGAGATTTTCGGCCGCCATAAATCACAATATTGTTCTAGAGACTTCAAATTTATTTCAAAATGAAGATAAATAAATGAAGATTACTAGACTGTTATGTATTTTGCTTACCCAAAAATACCAACATAAAAAAAAACTTAAAGATATATATATATTATATATATATATATATATATATATATATATATATATATATAATATATATATATATATATATATATATATATATATATATATAGATATATATATATAGATATATATATATATATATATATATATATATATATATATATTATATATAATATATATATATAGATATATATATATATATATATATATATATATATGTGTGTGTGTGTGTGTGTTTTTCTTTATTTATTACATTTTCTGATTCTAGGTACGAATACATAAATAAAAGGAATGCAGGTGACACTTTTCTTTTTGCATACAATGAAATATCGTATTCATGCATAGATACTGAGATATAAAAACTTGAAAATAAATAAAAAAAATAAATATAAAAAACAAATGCAGAATACTCAAAAAAAAAAAAAAAAAAACTCCTAATCATGGGGACTCTTCGTTCCATTCTTGTTTTTTTCTCCTCCTCCACTGAAGAGTCTTGCATTTTTTTCCTCTCGACATGACGAGGTACAGGTGGAGGAGGGAGACGCGCGCCCTTACGGCCGCTGGGATAGGGCGCGGTTCCGTGCGCCCTCCCTTGACCGCCGCTGAGTCGCACTCCAATAGAAGACCGCACTGTGGTATTTGCGGTCACACTCCCCGAACCTGCATAGAGCTATCTTGCAGGTGCGACAGAAGCAACCGGGTGTCTCTCCTTCTGCCATTCATATGGCACACCCGGCACCGTTTCTGCCTGCGCCCTTCTAGGAGATCCATGTGTGATCCCCTGGCATCAGCCGACACGGAGGGTCCACTACCCACCCGAGAAGAAGCGTGGGTGGGGGCGTCAGCAGGGGCGGCGGCCAGGCGTCAGCAGAGGGGCGTCAGCAGCAGGGCGTCGGCAGCAGGGGCGGCGGCAGAAGGAATGACCGAAGTTAGGAACCACGAAGGTCTGCCCTTTCCTCTTATGGGTAGATCTACAGCTCTGGGCAGGGGGGGGGGCCAGACATGGAAGGCCACTCATTGGGATCAAAAGTTGATGAGGGCTTCCCCGGCTGCCTCGAGGAACTGTAAGTGGCCTCATCCTCCGTAGATCGGGACCGTAGTACCCACAGTAGAGTACGTAGGCATTTTGGAGGGCCAACTGCAGAATGTATTTCAGGAGCTTTTGGGTCCATCTCCTGGTTCTCCTGGGCAAAGGGAAGGGAAATATTTGGATGAGTTTGATCAAAGAGATCAACTCCTCCCATGTGCCTATTGTAGTGCCCAATGACGGTAGGGCGCTCTACACGAAAACTGCTCATATACAACTCGGCCCTGTCGACGCGTCTTCTTACCGCTGCACGATCTCCTCGTTTGGACAGGTTCATGGCTCGTCGTAATCATGGGACGAGTCGGACACCCTTCCAACAGATGACGAAGACAGCTCCCTTCCGCCGCCACTGTGTCTCTCCTCTTGCCAGATGTTGCTGATGGCTAGCGTACCTCTTGAGGGAATTCCCCGGCCCCACGCACCAACCGAAGGGTACCACTGACGTGAACACCTGCATCATACAGTTCCTGGGCCAGGGATACCGAGTTATAATAATTATCCATAAAACAGGTGGTATCCCTGGTTACGGAAACGATCCACAAGCCCGAAAACAGTTTCACGCATCGTGGAGAAGACCCCGGAATACACCGAAAAGTCCACGACGTAGCCAGTGTTGGCCTCGGTAATAAAAAAAAATTTCACGCCATATTTCTTCGGCTTCTTGGGGTTATACACTTTGATGCTTAGACGTCCTTTGTAAGGCATCATCCCCTCATCTAAAGAAAGGTTCTTTCCAGGAATCACAAGAGTTTTACAGCGTTCACGAATATATTCCAACTCTGGGCGCACTAAAATGAGGCGATCAGAGTTATTCCGGGGTATGGCCCTTCGGTTGAAGGCGTTGATGAAATATCTGTCCAACGCCAGGAAAGTATCACGGGGCATAATGCCGGCACATTGGGCGTACTTAAAAGAAAATTACGCCTCCAATACATCCTGACGTCAGGCAGCAGGAATCAATCC
Source organism: Macrobrachium nipponense (assembly GCF_015104395.2). Taxonomy (NCBI): domain Eukaryota; kingdom Metazoa; phylum Arthropoda; class Malacostraca; order Decapoda; family Palaemonidae; genus Macrobrachium; species Macrobrachium nipponense. Next base: position 138,575,796 of record NC_061107.1, on the reverse strand, counting down.
AAAAAAAAAACGTGGAGCCCCAAAAAATGCGCCATGTCAGGGAGGTTGCAGCCTCGCCAGTGATATGATAATGTCGTGCGTAGTTCATCACGGCAATACCTGGCGTAGTCCGCCGTCTCTGCTACCAGGTACTCCAGCAATTCCCGCGTAAGGAAAAGCTGAACAAAACCCAGAGCAGTCAGGGGAACAGGTACGTTGAGCCCAGGATTTGCCGTAAATGGATGCATGGTAGGTGGTGTGGGGTCCTCTGTCCACCCATCGTCGCTCTCGGACGACCCTAGGCTAGCACGACTATCCGACCTTCTACGTGCCCCTGCGCGCGCGTGCGCGCGGGCACGATTTCCCACACGAACCCCCCTCACTGGCCCATCTCCCTCACTCAAGCCTTCGCTTTCTGTATCCCCATCATCATCGCCAACAAAACTTGATCCTAAATCATCGTCCTCCCCCTCCTCAGATTCCCCCTCATAAGCACTATAACTACTAAATTCTAGTTCACTTTCGGGATGTTGACCCTCGAACGGACATTGGGGGCAAATAATCCTCGTCATCACCTATGATCGGGAGTAATGTCCTCATCACTGGATGAACACCAACCGCCATCAAAATGAGGACTTGCCAAATGCTCTCGATCGAGCTCCGATAAATAATCGTCAATGTCCCTTGGTTTGAGCCCTCCCAAATTCCTACGAATGCCCCTAAGGACGGCACGATGCTTCCTTGGGGTTTACTAACGGGCAAATGAGACACATTCGAAGCACTTTCATCGACACGTGGTCTCACAGAACGGCGTTGAGGAGTGAGGTCAGGTTGGGTGCTGGGTCCTTCGCCAGCATCCAAGTCCAAAACTCTTCTAACACGATCCCTTCCGACGGGTAAAACGCGCCTTTCGCGTGTCATACGACGGTCAGACATCTCTATGAACGTTCTGTACCAACACAAATGTTCAAAGTCTCGCACAAGCTCAGTCAAACACGATTGCGGCAAAAGATCGCTGACGGATGATGCTACGATGATGCTGGCTGGAGCGAGAAGGAAGGATTCCGCGCATGCGCACTTGGGTCACGCTTTGAAACAAAATAACACCTCGATCCGTGAACTCCCAGCATCCCCCAAGGCGCGTGATTCAAAAGTTTTCGGCTGGTAGGCCTATAAGTATTTTTCCGCGAATTTTAAAAAAACCTTTTTTGAATCGACGTATGGTACGTCCAATCGGCATACGGGAGACATTTTGACTCGACGTTTAATACGTCCAATCGGCGTAAGAGGGTTAATACATTGTACATTACAGTATGCATAATGTAAGGAAAAATACTTCTTCATTCTTCATTTCATGTTTTCGGTAGTAGTTTATATCTCTTAGAGTACAGAAATGGCTTCAAACAGTAACTCTTGCCCATCATGTCAATATGTATGTGTGCATGTGCATATGTAGTGGTACATGCATGTATGTAGGTACTTCACATGCCTCATGTTTAGGTAAAACTACAGTGCGCACATTGCTTTGCGTTTCCTTTCCTTTCTCTATGTGGGTTATTTGCTATGTTTCCTTGCCTTTCTCTTTCTTTATCCGGGTTATTAACTAGTACTTATATGGTATGGCATATGAAAAATGTATTAATCCTTACATTTTCCAAAACATATCATAATCTACTTCAGCTTATACTCACTAGTTGAAACCTTGGGTAAACAGTAATGCAATATTCACTGATAAACTCAACTTTAAATCACATATCATTAAGGGAAAATAACATGTAATAAGATAATCATGCACAGTACAAGAGAGAGAGAGAGAGAGAGAGAGAGAGAGAGAGAGAGAGAGAGAGAGAGAGAGAGAGAGAGAGAGAGAGAGATATTAATACAGTGAAACCTCGGTTTTTGTATGCCCTGTTTTTTATAGACTTTTTCTGATGAAAGTTTGTCTTGGGTTTCATACCTATCCTTGGATTTCATACACTCAGAAATGCCCCTCCCAGGGCCCACCATGTGACTAGGCCTCATATTGAGCGCCAAACGAAGCATCCCGTGTTCTCTCGTGACCCATTCTGGGTTGTGTTCATTGTTTTTGTGCTTTTTTTGTGTATTTTTATTCAAGTGCAACTGCTAAATAAGCCATTATGGGGCCAAAGAAAGTTCCAAAAGTTAAACCCTTCTGAAAAAGGTGAGAAACACTAAAATTTAAGAAAAACTCATAGCAAAGCGTTGGAGGGTGTTGCATGCTGATCTCGGTGTGAAAATGCCTACAACAAGCACTGCTGTTTGTGAATTTAAGGCCAGCTGAGGCTGGTTTGAAAAATTCAGAAAGCAAATGGGCATACATAATGTGCCTACTTCAGTGATTAAGGACATTTTTCCTAAATGGAATGATGTAAAAAATTTTGTGGAGAATTATTATCTCAACAAAAATGTAATGCATGTCTCCAGCGTCTTTAATGACCTTGCTGTTTTAACTTCAGCAAAATTTAAAGAAATGCCAGTGGACAAATGTTCTGAACAAGATTTGTTGTACGACAGGGGTGTAGTGGTGACTCTCAAGCTGGTCCTAGTGCTAGTAAAAAAAAGGAAGAGTGGAAGTAACCCAAGATATTAGCAGTAAAAAACAAAGAGAAGTAACCCCAGATAGGTCCTTGATACCTGAAGTCCTTCTGAAAGGAGATTCCCCTTCCAAACAATAACCTTTCCTCCCTCTCCCCTCCTCTCCATCTTCCATACGCTAACAAGTGTCTTCCACAATGGTAAGAGTGATATTAAATGTTCATTTATTCATTTCATTAGTCATTTACATTTATTCCTCATTGTTTTCTGTATGTAAATCTGTGTTTATTCTCTATGAATTGTATTTTTGTCAATATTTTTGGGTGTCTGAAACACATTATTGTATTTACATTATTCCTTATGGGAATTATTGTTTTGGATTTCGTATGTTTCGGATTTTGTGGGATGTTCTGGAACAGATTACGTATGTATGAAAACCGAGGTTCCACTGTACATGATTATATTAATATCCTTTAATTGAATGCGATATTATAAATTGCTAATCAGTAAATGTAGTGCAGCACCAAAGGCTTTAACCAATGATATGATAGTCTAAGCTCTAGTAACTAAGAAAATGTTTTGGATGGTGTAAAGATTTCATAAATTTTTGTATACCATAATAAAGCCCTGCAGACACACACACATAAGAATGTATATGTGCATGTGTGCATCTGTATACAACCTGTAATTGCTGTGTATTTGTGCACCATTCTTTCTCTCTCTCTGGATTATTCTAAAAGAAAGAAAGAAAAAAATGTCAAGTCCAGCCCATATAGGCAGGTTTGGTATTGCTCTGTGTTGAAAGAAAAGGAGGCTTTCAATGTTAAATTTTTCTAATATATTTTATATATAGTTTACTGCACAATTAGTTTTCATTTTGAACATAGTACATACTGTACTGTTTAATCTTTGTTGTTACAGTACTGTTTGTTTAGTGACAAAAGGGAAAAAAAGGTTATGAAATTGCTGTTTTATATACTTACGTTTTTTTTTTTTATCACCACAACTTTCCAATATTATCTGCAAGAGCCTTGGATGTAATTTTGTAGATAAAGTAATATACGTACTGTATTATTCTGTATTTATAATATAATTATTAAAACAAGACCACTGATTCTTATTTCTATACTCTTAAGGCTCACCTGAAGAATGTGTTTCTAAATAAAAATGAAAATTGAATCTCAATAGAAGTAATGAAATTCGAAAGCTGAAGGGGGAAGGCATCAGGTAGAATGGATGCAAAGTAAAGGTAGAAAGCAGTGCAACAAGGGATCAGAGGGGATGCTGCAAAAAACCTTTAGTATTATTTTTTTTCTTATAATTTAGTTTTTTTATGTTTATTTGTTATTATTATGTTTATGTTTTTACTTTTATTTTTGTTTTTTTGTTTTTATTTTTCATTAGTATTATTTATTTATTTGTCTTTCTGGTTTTGCCTACCGTGTGCTGTGCAAAGCACACTGCCTGTTGTACCCCATCTGTGGGGAGCAGGATTGTTCAAGAACTAGTTTTTAATGTCACTATACCATATTCCTACAGCACAAGTCCAGATGTGGAACATGAAGCAAGGGTACCAAGAAAGATTCTGAAATGCAAAGCTGTGTCTCGTGAAATTTCCTTTTCATCAGTTCATGCCATGGAAAAGTTTCGATTAGAACAACGAGTATATTATAAGGTAAGTTCATGAAAGTTTTTTTTTTTTTACCAATAAGAATGGGTTTTAGTTGACTGAAAGTGCAATCACACAAGCTTCTCTTTTCTTAAGTATTTTGCTACTGTTAATGAATATTGAAATTGTAATACTAGTTGATGGAAATCAACAAGTAAGTTGCCATAAGTGCTTTTTTCTACTTGAAGAGAAAGTTATTTATACATAGGTTAACACTGGTTAATTACCATATGTCAATGGTGTTCAGCTTGTAAATATCTCTGCAATCACAGATATCTTAAAGCATATAATTTCTAAATCTTTGTGGTTTAATCTTTAAAACCCACATAGTACTGTAATGTAATAATGTTCATGGCATAAGCTTAAGCTGCTATCAAAACTAACTGTTCCTGTTTTCTTACAGATAACAGAAACTTTGTTCCAAGATAGTCTCAAAATTTACGTTTGTTAGTACATACAGCTAATTACTCTTGATTATATATCACTGAAATTATGCAACTTTTTCTCCCAGGGTCGAATGTTGGAAGAATGGTTTTTTGAGTTTGGTACAGTGATACCGAATTCCACTAATACCTGGCAAAGTTTGATAGAAGCAGCGCCAGAGTCCCAAATGATGCCAGCACAAGTTTTGAGGTACAGTGTGTCTATACAGTACAGCCAGTTTTTTATGTTAAAGCTTGTTATAATTAATGTCACAAGTTATAAACAGTTAATGTTTATGTAACTTATCTTCTTGAATATTATTTGTTCTTATGGAAATAAGAACTAAAGCTTTTTATGTGAGTACTACTCCTCATTGTGTGCTGGAATCAAGTGCAGTCATTAAAACTTGATAACAAGGTGGTTAATTGGTTTACACCAGCACAATTTTGAGGGGGCTGTGGTCAAGTTAATATGCTTTGTTACATTATGAATGGAAGTCAAATTAAAGATACTATCAGTTTTTTATTGTATGAATGGGTTTGTATTTTGATCAACTTAAATTTGTATAAGAAAGATCAGCAGGCAGCAGAATGTGTGAAGGATTAAGTGGGTGTTTTGCAGCCTCATGTCCTCATATAGTAGTGTTTCCTGCAAGTGTGGTGCCTGTTCTCTTTTGCACTGGAAGGAGTTTGACAAAAACAGAAGGTCAAAGGCATTTGCTGGTATTTTCAGGTTGGTATTCTTCTCTTTTAAGATTTTATATTATTATTATTTTATTTTTTAATTTTTTTTGCTCTATCACAGTCCTCCAATTCGACTGGGTGGTATTTATAGTGTGGGGTTCTGGTTTGCATCCTGCCTTCTTAGGAGTCCATCACTTTTCTTACTATGCGCACCGTTTCTAGGATCACACTCTTCTGCATGAGTCCTGGAGCTACCTCAGCCTCTAGTTTTTCTAGATTCCTTTTCAGGGATCTTGGGATCGTGCCTAGTGTTCCTATGATTATGGGTACAATTTCCACTGGCATATCCCATTTCCTTCTTATTTCTATTTTCAGGTCTTGATACTTATCCATTTTTTCCCTCTCTTTCTCTTCAACTCTGGTGTCCCATGGTATTGCGACTTCAATGAGTGATACTTTCTTCTTGATTTTGCCAATTAACGTCACGTCTGGTCTATTTGCATGTATCACCCTATCTGTTCTGATACCATAGTCCCAGAAGATCTTTGCCTGATCGTTTTTTATCACTCCTTCAGGTTGGTGCTCGTACCACTTATTACTGCAAGGTAGCTGATGTTTCTTGCTCAGGCTCCAGTGGAGGGCTTTTGCCACTGAATCATGCCTGTTTTTGTACTGGTTCTGTGAAAGTGCCGGACATTCGCTTGCTATGTGGTTTATGGTTTCATTTTTCGTATTGCACTTCTTACATATGGGAGAGGTGTTATTTCCGTCTATCGTTCTTTGAACATATCTGGTTCTTAGGGCCTGATCTTGTGCCGCTGTTATCATTCCTTCAGTTTCCTTCTTGAGCTCTCCCCTCTGTAGCCATTGCCATGTGTCATCGCTGGCTAGTTCATTAGTCTGTCTCATGTATTGTCCATGCAGTGGTTTGTTGTGCCATTCCTCTGTTCTGTTTGTCATTCTCCTGTCTCTGTATATTTCTGGGTCTTCGTCTACTTTTACGTAATATTATTATTATTACTCAGTAGATTAAACCTATTCTTATGGAACAAGCCCACAGCAGCCATTGACTTGAAATTCAAGCTTCCAAAGAATATGGTGTTCATTAGGAAGAATTAAGGGTGAAAAGAAAACAATTATCAAATAAATCGATAAATACATATTAAAACGTAAGAAGAATAGTACTATTAGGGTAGTAATGCATTGCATCTTCGCATGAACTTCTGAAGTTCCTATTGCACGACATCTGGGAGGCTGTTCCGCAGTCCAATGGTGTGAGAAATAAAGGCTCTCTGGAACTGAGAAGTTCGACAGCGAGGCACATTTACTGCACATTGGTGCTGCTGTTCAGTGATTCTGGTTGCCCTAAGCAGCAGATAAAGGGGATCATGGATCAATTGTGAATGTGAAAGAGCTCTGTTATGTTGAAATATTACCTTTTTATGATAAAATAAGATTTTATGTATACTTACCAAGTAGTTACATAGCTATAGTTTTTAAAACCGTCGGCAGCTAGAATTTTTGAAATTCGCGGAAGCGTTAGTTTGTTTTGGTCAGGTGATACCCCCCGCCCACTATCGGGGGAGTGAGGAACCAACACCATCCGAAAATCAGTTGTTTATGCCCTATTATCCATGTGAGGGGAGGAGGGCGGGCTTTGATCATGTAACTACGTACTTGGTAAGTATAAATAAAATCTTATTTTTTCATAAAAAAGTCATTTTTATGTATGCGACTTAGCAAGTAGTTAAATAGCTGAATCCCACATTGTAGGAAGTGGGATCCATGGATATGCTCATAACTTTTTAAAATTTAATAAATACAAAATATATATTTAGTGCTAATATCCATGCGGATGCTTGTTGGTTCCTTACCTGTTAAGAGAGCTGAACAGTTGATTACTGCCTCTGGAAGTCGCTCGTCTTAACTCATAGGGATGTGGCGGTATAGCCATGGCTCTTCCTCTAAACAGTGGGACTCATGCAGCTAAGGAATGTCCGTGGCTAACATGGTCAACCAAAGGATGCCCCTGCCCAGGGCGCAGTACCAAATAACCAAATGTTACCAGAGTAAAAAACATATCACCTCAACCTTAACCATAAAATTCATACCCAACTCTACACTTGACTGAAGGGTACTCCTAGTACTTCCATAGTACCTCCAGGCTCCCCTAAAAAAACAACTCACAACCTCGTTTCAAGGCGAAGAAGAAATAGGCTAGAAGGTATGACTTCCTACACACCCTTACCCAATGTTGTGCCCGCCGCTAAATACGAACCCAGGGTACTGCAATTTTCATATACTGTTTCAATATCGCAAGTACTGCGAGGCGAACACTGATTTACATTTCCAGTACGTTGCTTGAATAATCGAGTCCAAAGAGAGATTGTATTTAAATGAGAGAGAGGTTGCCACTGCTCTTACCTCGTGAGCTTTCACTTTAAGTTTATTAAGGTCAGTTTCTTTCACTTGTGAATGAGCATCTACAATTACCCTACGTAAGAAGAACGTCAGGGCGTTTTTAGACATCAGGCGTGCCAGATTCCTTACTGAACACCATAAATGATCGGACAGGCCCCTAATTTTTTCTGTCCTTTGTTAATAACATTTCAGAGCTCTGACCAGGCAGAGTAACCTCTCTTCTTCTTCCGGTCCTACCAAGTCCGTGAGGATTTTGATACTGAACGAACGAGGCCACGGTTTGGACGGGATCTGGTTTTTTGCCAAAAACCCCAAGGTTAATGCGCAAACCGCATTACCCTGTGCAAAGCCTATTCTCTTATCCATGGCATTTATTTCACTCACTCTTTTAGCTGTAGACAGGGCTACTAGGAATAAGGTCTTTCTCGTCAAATCTCTCAACGATGCTCTTTGCAACGGCTCACACGGAGTTTTTGACAGCCACTTAAGTACTGCATCTAGGTTCCAAGATAATATCTTCGAACCTTTGGGTTTTTCTATATCGAAGGACTTAATGAGATCAGCAAGATCTCTATTTGACGCCACTTCCAATCCTCTGTGCTTGAAAACAGAACCCAACATCGCCTTATAGCCTTTGATAGTCGCAGTAGACAGATTCCTATCTGTTCTCAAATATAAAAGAAAATCTGCTATTTCTGTTATAGTTTATTTAGAAGACGAAACATTATGCTCTTTACACCAGGCTCTAAACACAGCCCACTTTGCCCGATAGACTTTACTTGAAGATTCCCTTCTGCACTGCTCAATAGCTCTCGCCGCTTGTCTTGAAAACCCCTTCGCTCGTAAGAGTTGTCGGACAGTCTGTAAGTGGTTAGAGACAGAGTGGATAGTCCTTGATGGAACCTCCTGAAGTGGGGTTGTCTGAGTAGATCTGTTCTCTGAGGAAGTAACCTTGGCCAATCCACTAGAAGATCTAAAAGATCTGGAAACCATTCCTGTGCTGGCCAGAATGGAGCAATGAGAGTCATCGAAACGTTGTGATGCGTTCCGAATTTGTTGACTTCTCTCACCATCTTGAATGGAGGAAAAGCGTACAAGTCCTTGTTCGACCAGTCCAAAAGCATCGCATCTGTTGACCATGCTTTCGGGTCTGGTGCTGGTGAACAGTAAAGGGGGAGACGATGGTTTCTTGCTGTGGCAAACAGATCTATCATAGGTTTCCCCCAGAGTTTCCACAATTCGAGGCATACCACTGGGTTCATCATCATTTCCGGTGTTAAGTACTTGCCTCCTGGGGCTCAGTTCGTCTGCGAGAACTTGAGTTTTCCTGAACGAACCTCGGAATTAAAATGGTATGATTCCAATTTGCCCATAACAGCAGGCTCCTTGCCGTCTCGCAAAGAGAAAATGAGTGTGTCCCTCCTTGTTTCTTTATGTAGGAGAGTGCTGTCCGAGTGTATCGCCACTACAGTGGTCCCCCTGTATTTGCGGGGATGCTTACCAGACGCCCCCCCCCTCCATGAATAGTTAGAACTCGCGAATGTTTGGAACCCCTATAAAAATGTTAAAAACAGCCTATTTTGTTAGTTAAAACTCAAGAAAAACCCACTAAAAATATTCATACTTGGTTTTTTAATAGTTTTATCACAAAAAGTGCATTTTATGATGAAATTGATAAAAAAAACCCAGGAATTTGTTGATATTTCTCATAGAAAAATACAGCGAATGTGCGAATTTTCCGTGAATAATGCGGGGATATGTTCCTGAGTGAAATCCGCGAATGTGTGAGTCCACAAATCTGGAGAACACGAATACAGAGGGTCCACTGTACTTTGTTGCGAACTTCAGCAATCCCCAGTGGATGGCGGTCAGTTTCTTCCGATTTATATGCCACTGTTTTTTTTCTGCATTCCAAACGCCTGACACTACTTCCTTTTCCCCCAGAATCGCTCCCCAACCTTGATCTGATGCGTCTGAAAAGAACACTAGGTTGGGGCTCTGCGGGAGGAGGGATCTCCCTTCTGCAAGTTTGTCACTTAACTTCCACCATTGCAGGTCCTCCTTTATTTCCTGTGTGATAGGGAACACAAAAGATTCCGGAAACTTCTTTCTGTTCCAATTCGCTCTGAGGAAGAACTGTAGGTTCCTCATATGCAGTCTCCCTAGTGTCACGAACTGTTCGATTGAGGATAGAGTGCCAAAAGACGATTCATCCATTCCTTTGCAGAGCATTCTTGGAGAACTAGAAATTTCTCTACCTTCTGTAGGCACGACTCGATTCTTTGTGGGGATGGAAAAGCCCGAAAACTCACTGAGTTGATCCTCATCCCCAAATAGACTAATTCCTGACTGGGAAGTGACTGCGACTTTCGTCTGTTTATTAACAGTCCTAGATCCTGAGCTAAAGTCAGGGTTTTCTGAAGGTCCTCCGTGCACCTCTCCTCTGTGACCAGGATATCCTTATCCCGACTAGATGTAACCATTTCGCAATGGGAGCTAGCACTGGGTGAACACTTGTGTGCGTTGAAAGCCCGAAACACAGCACTCTGAACTGGTATATTTTGTCCCCGAAGACAAAACGCAGAAACCTCTTTGATTTTGTTTTGGGTATTGAGATGTGAAAATATGCGTCCTCCATATCGATGGAGATCATCCAATCCCCTTGATGGTTGATGAAAGGACAGACTGATTCGTCTCCATCTTGAACTTTGTCTTTTGCACATAAAGGTCAGAGTGGCTTACGTCCAATACGGGTCTCCATCCCCCCGATGACTTGGGGACAACGAACAGACGATTGTAAAACCCTGGTGTTAGTGGCTCCTCTACTAACTCTAATGCTTTCTTTTGCAAGAGAGACGAAACCTCTTCCGAAAGGGCAATGAACTTCTTTGAATTTTCTGAGTAAGCTGTCAAAGCTATCGGAGAGCCTGATAACGGTGGCTTTCTCTTGAACGGAATATCGTATCCGATCCCAAGGTTCCGCCCCTCTTGCTTCCCATTCTTCCCAAAACTGGTGGAGCCTCGCTCCTACTGGCGCACAAAGGACTGATACACTACTTCTTGGTCGAGGGGTTGGTTGAGGATTTTTTAATTGATTTAAGGGTGAAACATTTTCTGCCCCTTGATCTTGGAAAATACCTACCGAATCCCCTGCCCCGAAAGGATTGTCCTCGGCTGGCTGGCGAGGGGCGTACACTAGGGATATTTTCTCTAGTCTGTTTAGTGGATTGCGAGAGAAGATCCTGTATTGCTTTCTTCTGCAATTCGGAGGCAACTAGCACTACTGTCTCTTCTGGAAACAGGTGCTTCTTATCCAAGGGCGAATACAACAAGGCAGACTTTTGGGTACGAGATACTCACTTGGGTGTAAAAGAACACCATATTTCTCTCTTCTTTAGGATACCTAACATGAAGAGAGAGGCTAGTTCTGCGGAACTGTCTCTAATCCCCTTATCTAAACAGGAGATCACTCCGAAATGTCTGTAAAAGCTTCCTCATTCAACATTGAATAGCTCTTCAGTTTACATCCCAAGGCTCCTACTGTCCAGTCCAGGTAACTAGAAACTTCGAATACCTTAAAGATATTTTTAATGAGGTGGTCTAATTCTGATGCCGTAAACATTATCTTGGCCGAGTTGAAAGCCGATCTTCTTGCTGAGTCAGTAAGCGCGGAGAAGTCTCCCTGGGCGGAAGCAGACACACCCAAAGAGAGAGTTTCTCCGGTTTCGTAACACAAGCGTCTCCTAAATGAAAGATGAGAAGGAGGGAAGCAGAAGTCGACCTTGCCTTGATCCCTCTTATCCTCAAGCCAAAGGTTAATTTCCTTTAACACTTTGCGAGCCGAAAAGGACAGTACGTACTAGTTTCGGTAGTTTCCTGGAGTCTTCCTGGTTGTCCCTCATGTAAGAAGGCACTGGAGACGTGGGGGTTACTGGTGAGAATGAATCTGAAAAATTGTCTACAAAGTAAAAAAGCAAGGCCTTGTAGGCAGTGAGAGAAGACTTTATCCTCCTCTCTTTCCTCTCTTCTTCGGCTGAAGAATAGGTGATAAGGTCTCTACAGGTTGGGTGGGGGCGCCGCGCAGAATGAATAAAGCCCAAACTGCTGTCTAACTTATTCTGGATGGCTGACAGAGAAGGATCGGGAGCAGCCATCACCTGAAGTCCTGTCGGTAGGCCCGAAGCTGAAATTGATGACATAGACTGTCCGAGTGCTTCAGACTGGTCTCTCTGTGCACTTGGTTGCATATATACCTGTGGATGCTCGGGCTCTAGTGGGCGCTCTTGGACGCTCAGGTGCTCGTGAATTCTCAGGTGCTAGTGGATGCTCGGTTGCAACTGTATTATTGGGTGCCAATGGACGCTCGGGAGCCAAAAGTTGTTCTAGCGTCGCCGCGGAAGTTCCGGGCGCCACAGGCTGCTCTGGCGTGTGGGCAAACTGTGGCGCCGATGGTCGCTCGGGAGTTGGCGGGTTCTCATACTCGAATGCTGAAGATGTCTCCCAGGAGTCTCCGAATTACAGGAGGGACTAATGGTAGTCCTACCTGTCCTTCAGTATTACAGGTGCAGACCGGTGCTGAAGGCATCTCCGGAAGTCTACTCTTTCCTGTACTCTTCACCTCTGAATGTCTGCTAGAGGAAGACTTTCTCGATGACGACTTCTACTTAGAGGATGTGATCCTCTCACTACGATGTCCCTCTCCTGCCGTATCCTGAGAGAGAATCTCTCTGGAGAGTCCCAAAAACTACATGAAGGCTGTTCTTTCCATACAGGGCTAGCCTTTTTACAGGGGACTGGAGAGGGAGCCCTCCTTTTCAATGGACGGAACTCGTCATGGAATCGCCACTGGCGCGTGGGAGAGGACTCCCCGGAGCTGGAAGCACTAGACGACAGCGGTACTCATTTAGAGATGCCTTTCCAATGGCGCTCTGTTGAAATATGGGATTTGTCAACAGAATCGCCTGAGGGGGCGACTGCTCGTGGGCAGACCCCACTAACCTCCCTTGGGCTACCAGTATGCCTCCTCCCAGGTTCTGGGGAGTTTGACAGGAACCTTTGCCTAGGAGAATCAGTGGGCCGAACAGCCATCTCCTCCACCACACTTACACTTGCACTCACTTCACCACTTACCTTGTCCATTAGGGTTTTCATGGACGCTCCTAATTTCTCCATTGCTTGGAGCATGATAGAAAATTTCGGATCGACTCTTGCCTCTAAATTGGCCACAACATCGGATATGGGTGTGAGAGAGCCAAGAGTAGGACTGGGAATGACAGGTGGAGGGGAAGGTTCAGAAAGAGACGAAAATCATTTGACAATTCCTGACTAATTAAGCTTTTTGCTTTAGTTCTAGAAGTTGCTTTTCTCTTTTTATCTCTCTCTAACTTATTTGTGTAACTAGTCAAGATCTTCCAAGTTCTTTGATCCCAATTAATACGCTCCCCACAAGTTTGATCTGATGTACAAGTCTGTACCCTACAACCTGTGCAAACTGAATGTGGATCATTACCCACTTAAGCGATCCTAGTATTGCAGCCTCTACTACAATACCTAATCCCAGATGAAATAGTGTCTGACATTATGTAGACCAATTCAAAACTAGTGAATTTCGGTACAAAAATATTTAAAACTATTTCAATTCCTAAATAGCTATCACCGAAAACAAAACTTCCAATATTCAGAGTACGTGCTTCACCAAATAACTCCAACAATGAGTGACAGCAAAGAATTCCAAAAATTCCACTGACTACTGAAACTGTGTTGACAGTACCAGCTGGCAGAAACAACTGATTTTCGGATGGTGTTGGTTCCTCACTCCCCCAATAGTGGGCGGAGGTATCACCTGACCAAAAACAAACTAGCGCTTCCGCGAATTTAAAAAATTCTAGCTGCCGACGGTTTTAGAAACTATAGCTATGTAACTACTTCTTAAGTTGCATACATAAAAACAAGAGACCATCTGTCAATGGTCCAAGTCATAACTGCTAGTCTGCTACTATGTATTAGGAAACAGAAACCTACCAGCACAAACAACTCTATCTAAAAGATAGAAATTTCTGGCAGAAGCAGACATCTACGCTGCAGGACAGCATTCCATTAAAGTAAAAAGAACTTAAAACAGGTTGCATTGATTTTATCACTGTTATAAATATATGAGGTTTTACAAACAATACCTAACTGACAGACTTTCGACTGTCAGTAAGCTCATCCAAGCAAAATAATTTTCAATCAAGTCAGCGGCGGAGTCGTTTGCTAGATGCAGTCGTGATTCCTCCTACAAAGTGTATCAGGCAAAGTGGTCAGTATTCAGACAGTGGTGTAGAAGACGGTATTTCGTCTTCTCGAACCACTATTGCTCAAATAGCAGATTTCCTCCTTTACTTAGTCTTTGAGAGGCCTCTCTGTGCTTTCTATAAAGGGATATATTGCGTATAATGTTAAACTCTGTTTTCCATCATAGAGATATTGATGTATCTGGTAGGACGTTGTGTCCTTAAGTGGTTGTTGAGTTCATGTTTCGAACCTCTCTGATCTTTGTTCCTAAGAGACTTGAATCGGAAGATTGTTTTTCCACGGTGGCTCTTTGCCACAGTGAAGAGGAGGTCAGTGAACTTCAAGGTATAGAGAAAGAGGATAGCCTTCTCTCAGGGAGATGTGGTATGTTCCTTCTCCCTGGATTTTCAGGCAAAGAACGAAAGCCCATCACAGCCTTGGCCATGTTCTTTTGCGATAAAAAATTTAACAGATGTTCTAGGAATGGAGGAGGAGGAAAGATCCCTGTACCCATGAAGAGCCCTCAGATATTACCTACAATGGACACAGAAGATTAGAGAGCAGTTTAGTAATTTGTGGAGTTCTGTAAAAAAAAAACAAAAAAAAAAAAAAAAAAAAAAAAAAAAAAAAAAAAAAAAAAAAAAATCAAAAAAAAAAAAAAAAAAAAAAAAAAAAAAAAAAAAAAAAAAAAAAAAAAAAAATCCTTTCGAGACTTATGTAAAAAAAAACGCCATGTTCTTCTTAACCCTTAATGGACGAATACCCTCACATAAGTACTACCGGTTTTGGGTGGCAGATGTTTCACTCATGGTGAGTAACAATAATATGCACCATCGATTTGGGGGAATTGGATGGGAAAGAGGTGTCATTACTTCTATAGCCCATAAATTCACCAATTGCAACTTTTAGACTGGCTAAGATGAAACATTGAATGGCTCAGGAGCTTAGTTGTGATCTTAACTTCACATGAAGTCTTTTTATAAATTTACTCGTAAATATACTAAGGGGGTTGCTGTTGGTTTTAGTTCTTATCTTTTATGATAGTATGTCAGTTACAAATGTAATTTTGGGCAAGAAATGTTAGAAAAAACATGTATAAAACTAAAAATGTTACTGCATCTTCGTTCTTGGTAAATTTATGTACAGGCGGTCCTGGTTATCGGCAATCCATTTTTATGGCACTCATCTAGTGCCATGAAATTGGCAATTTATGACAACATACATAATGGGCTGAGTTCCGGTTATCGGCTCATAAGGTGCCAATAATAGTTATGGCATCATAAATCGCAGAGTTTCAGTTAGTGACAGTTTTCGCTTAACAGCACCTCCGCTGATAACGCAACAGCCTTAACAGGCGGCCCTTGGTTAGCAGCAGGGGTTCCGTTCCTGGCCACCGATGCCAAGCGATTTTAAAGCCGACGGCTGCCGCACTCCTCCTTTCGGAATACTAGACCAGTTAACAGCGCCGCCGTAGACCAGTCAAACGGCGCTGTAATCCCGCAATGGCGCAATAAGTAAAATTATATTTATGCAGTATAGTACTATAGAATTTACTGTACAGCAGTACTGTGTAGTGCATTATAGTACAGGCAGCCCGCGGTTAACAGCGCAATCGCTCAGCGGCGAATCGGTTTTACGGCTGTCGTCAAAAATATTGATTAAAAAAATAAGTAATTTTAAGGTATTTTTACGGCACAATTTTCAGTTAACAGCGCTGCTAGCGCCGTTGTCTAACGAGTTCATACATTTGTAGAAATGCTGTTCAGACCATAAAGGTTATGTAAATTATATTAACAAACTTTATGGAGTTCTATGCCAAAAATAATGAGTTTCATAAGTGCAAATTTAGCTATGGATGTCGATTATAAATGTTCATGCTTTTATGTTGTTCCGATACGTAATACAAACCATCGGTCCTTTAACAATAGGAAGTAGCTAGCGGCAGCTGGAACCGTCGTAAGCTTCGAACAAGGGGAGAACGGTAGTTAACTGCTTGTCCGACTGGGAGGTAAACAAATCACTTTTGCTTTCGGCCGCGGGTGTGAAGGACGTGTTCGTCATCGCTCTCTGCCCGCTTCATCGTCGTATGTTTCTTTGTTTATATTATGTTTTTCTACTAATGGTTTGTTTGACTTGAAAATGAAACTGTAAGTACACTGTTTTCATTTTCATTACTTAATTATGAACCAACATGGAGCTATCGCCGTAGATGCGGCGATTTCCTCTCCTTTCATGAATTGAACCCTTGAATTATGTCTCGGTGCTGAGGGCAGGCGCGCTCGCGCCGAGTCGTGTATTTTGGGCGAAAGTGTGTAATTGAAAAATGTAAGTACTCTTTTCATTATATTTTTGCCCTGTGCGTTCGTTGCCGAGAGCGTGATTGCGCTCGGCATGAGCCTCTTATTTTGTATGATAGAATGCAATGAAAGTGGATTCGCAATCGCAGTATTCTTTTCATTTTCATTTATTTATTTGCATCAATTTTAATTTGGATCAATTTCCGCTCTTACCCGGGAATTGATCCTTACGATTTATTTTCTGTGAAAGTGAAATTGCAAGTGCAGTATTGTTTCATTTTCATATATATTTTATGATAGCATCATATTATTATGGATCAAGTTTCCGCTCTTACCCGGGAATTGATCTTTTCCCCTTTAAGTTCTATGAAGTGAATCGCAAGTGCAGTATTCTGTTTCATTTTCATATTACTTTTCACTGCTGTGCAGGGTAGGGGAAGCGAAGGTCTGCCAGGAAGTCGTCGGAAAGCTCTCCCGCGACTCCCTTGGTATCCGATTCTTCGTCTTCTTTCCTGCCCCCCGCTCAGCTTCCTCGTTGTATTTTGTATTTGGGGTCTTCCTTGCGTTCGGGGTGGGGCATGTCTTCCCCCCGTGCGTGAGGGAACCCCTCTTACTAATCTATCTGTGCTACCGCAGGTGGGCTAACATCCGTGGGAGACGACCTTGGACAGGTATGGACCACTGCGGCGGCAGGGCGTGCCTAGCATCCACGGGCTGCTGCAGCGTTTAGTGAGGTCTGGCTGGGGTGGTCTCCACTACTACCTCCACGGCCGCTTATGCTGCTCCCCCCCGCCTGGTCTACACTCCCCATGCTGTGTCGGTGACGCCGTCTGCCGCTACTAGGGCCGGTCGCCGCCGTACCGAGGGGGGGTATGCCGCCGCCGCCTGTGTTCTTCGTGTTGCCTGCCCCAGACTTCCGCTGTTCCAGCAGCTCGCCCCTGGACCAGCCGCCAGTAACCAGGTTCCCGCTGGCTGCCGATGATTCTACGAGGCGATGGCTGGGCCTGCCGTACCTGCCACTGATGTGGTTCCCGCTGCTAGCTTGGCTGTCCCTTCTGGATCTACTCAGCCGCTGCCTTTCTGTTTCTGCCGCTCCTGAGCTGGTTGCTGTACCTGTCGCTCCTGGTTCCTGCGCCTGTCCATGCTGGTCCTGCCCACGGTGTATCTTTCCCCAGTCCAAGGTCCTTCCGACAGGTGCAGTCGGGCCGTGTTGCTTCGGCAATAGCCCCGGCTCCGGCCTGGATGGAGGACCTGACGACTGTCCTGCGTGAGCTGACGAGGAAGAGGAAAAAGAAGAGGAAGATGTCATCTTGTCGTCTTCATCGTCTGCTGCTAAGCCGTAATGTCTAATCCCCTTCGACTTCTAAGGCCCATAAGCCGAAGAACAAGAAGGCTGCCTAACCCGGGCCCCCCCTAAGAAGTCTCCTTCGGGAACTTCTAAGGGCCCGTCCCACCCGGTGGGACGGGGGGTCTTCTGCTGGTCTCCTGCTCCTTCGGGAGCGGGGCCCGTCTCCCCTTCCGTAAGGAAGAGATGACGGGGACCAGAGGAGTAGCGGTTAGGCGCTGGTACTTCCTCGCTGGTGCTAGCGGCGATGCCGCTACGCCAGGTTCCGGCTCGGTCTTTCGTTCGTGAGAGATCCCGAGTGTACGGTCTCCCTCGGGAGACCATGCACCCAAGACCGCGGCATGGAGCAGAAGGCTGGTGAGAGCCGCTCAGGTGACTCTCGCCAGGCCAGCGCGCCTCTCGCAGCGACCAGCTGGTAACCCGGGTTTCCCCCCTAAGAAGGCTCCTTCGGGAACTTCTAAGGGCTGTCGTTCCACTCCCGTGGGACGGGGGTTCTTCTGCCGGTCCTCCTGCTCTTTAGGGAACAGGGCCCGTCTCCCCTTCCGCAAGGAAGAGAAGACGGGACCAGAGGCGTACCGACTACCACCGGTACTTCCTCGCCTGGTGTTTGTGGCGCTGCCGCTACGCCAGGTTCCGGCTCAGTCTCTCGTTCGCGAGAAGTTCCGAGTATACGATCTCCCGTGGGAGAGCGTATAGCCAAATTTTTGCGTCAGAGTTCGCTCGGTGCCAGGACCGTGGCACGGAGCAGAAGCTGGTGAGAGCCGCTCATGTGACTCTCGCCAGGCCAGCGGCCGCTCTCGCAGCGACCAGCTGGTAACTCTGGTAGACGTGAGTGTCTGACCAGCCACGGGCTGAGGCTGGGAAGAGGTTCCCCCCTCTCGATCGTTGGTGCCAGCCTCGGCTGGTACCAGCGGCATGATGCGCTGCGAGGACACACACCGGTCTCACAGCGACAGTGGTCTCTGCAGGTCTCCTGACCGCCGCTCCCACAGGGACCCGGGCGGATAGGGGGACCAGCAGCAGCTCCTCTGCACACGAGATCGGGGCCACTGTTCTCGGTCCAGCCGTTTCCCTGGGAAACGGCTCGACTAGGCCTGCAAGTTGGCGATCGCCTGCAGCCCTCCAAGCCCGCTGGTTCTGCCAGCGAGCAAAAGAGGAGCGTCATGTCTTCCTCTCCCGGGCCTGCATTCCTCGGTTTGCACCAGAAGAGCGAGGCACAGCTGGGTGATCGTGAGGGGCATGCCCCGCACGATCCCGTCACGACGCTGTAAGTACCAGGTACGATCTTCGGACCGACCAGGACGTACGCGCAAGTGGCAGGAGGAATCCGAGAGGGGTCTATCGCAGTTCCTCCTCCTTAAGGGGGAGGTTCTCGGAATGCTCTTGCTCGAGGGGCTTGACGGTCCTACTCTGCAAGATGCTATGACTTCCGAGATCCAGAGGAATTTTGTCGAGATTATGGCGCTGATTCGTCAGTCGCGCAACGACCTCAGGGAAGGATCGCCGCTCCCAACCAGCAGAGCCCATGTTCTCGGCTCGAGTCGTTTTGGGGCGGGGGCCCGAGAGGGAACCCAAAACCGACGGTGGGCCTGCCGCGATCAGAGCTTGCCGATTCTGTCTTGAACCAGAGTCTCTCGTCTCGGATAAGAAGGCTCTCTCAGATCTGGCCGGTCAAACAAGCTACTTCCACCTCCTCTACTGCGACAGCGGCATTTCTACGTGTCTTCGGACACTGTATTTAAATACCCCTTCGGTCCTCCAGAGAGGTTTCAACCTCGATGAGGACTGGAATGAGTCGGAGGACGGTATCGGCTCTCTCGTCAGTGTCGATCAGCCCCACCCAGACGACGTTCACAGTGGCGGCAGACCCTTAACCTACAGTGCGAGTTCGTAACCCTCCTCGGGAAAACGTTTTTTTTTCTCCTGATGATACGTTTTCCCAAGACTTTGAGAGGCCATCACCGCAAGGCGATGGCTGCTCCTACTCTTCTCCAACTGCTAGTTCCACTGGGAAGGCGAGCGAGTATCCAATTCCTCCCCCATTCCCTCTTTCCTTACAGCTACGAGGGAAATGGGAGGGATCCTATAGAGATTTCTCTGTAGGATCCCATGTTGGGGACTGCGCTACCGGGGGGACCTTCGGGTCCTACCTGACGTAAGCCCCGGTCGTTGAGGAGGGATCCTGCCCCATCCTCGATTTCTACGGGAATCGAGAGGACCACCAGCCGATTTCGTTTGACGAATTCGGGGGGGGGTTTCGCAGAGTGCTTAGAATTCTACGGAATTTCTAGCGCATTCAGAGTGTTCGAGTTTTTTACGATCTCCAAACACTTCAGCGAGACCACGGTCCAAAGTGAGCGAGACGAGAATCCCCGATAATTGTTATGCGATAATCGGGAACCTCGCCTATGCTCGAATTCCTGGAATTTCTAGCATTGGGAAGAAGACTGCTGCTGAAAGAAGAGTATCTCATAGTAGGCGACCAACCTGGAATAGAGAAGAACGGACGGGAACATCCAGTTTGGCTTGAACTATCGTCTTCGGTATTCTGTTCACCATTGAAGCTTTCCTTCGAGGAAGACTTCTCCATCACTCTCTTTGATAGAGATCGAAGGTGGTTGATCTCCAATCCTTATTTTGTTTTCTTTAAGGAAAAGAATTTAGGATGGAGATCGTTGTTCAGAATCCTACAAATATACTACGTATATTAACCTCGCGACATGATTCTGCTAAGCAGTTGAATTGTCCGAGGGGTAGGCGTATATCCTAGTTACTCTACGGATTGCGACTTAGACGAGAAGTATTCTAATTGAACTGCAACTCGGGGTTGCCTGCAACCCCCCAGGAGTTTCCAGTTTCAATATTTTATACTTATGCTTTTGTCACGATAACACCATTTCAGCTTTTGTATTTACCGAAATTCGTTTCGCCTAAATATAATTGCTCGAGCATATCTGTTATGCTCGGTGGTTCTAGCCGAACGCATTCCTTCGTGGAATGAATGGATTACCTGGCAACTCAGGATGATGAGTCAGCGAGAGCTCAGCTACTGCGTATTGAACTGCCTGATAGCAGCTCAGTATCAGCTGGGCCTCCGAGATGCACGGTCAGTTATGTCTCTCTCTCCCCTGCTTTGATTGACTACCGAACCGTCTCTGCCCCAACAATCATGGACTTATGTCTCTGATTAACGGGAATTCTCGCAATAATGAAGGACCATCTACTGCTGTGACGCTTGATTCCATCGCCTTCGACATTGCGAGAATTTTCAACAGAGATATCTCTTGGACTCTTTCATCTTTCTGTTTACCGCACGGTAACAGAAGTCTGTACTAGTCTCCCGCTGCATCGCACTGCGATAATGCAAATGATTTTGCAGACATCTGAGTTGTCTTCAAAATATCTCGTATTCGTAGGTGTGCAATTGTTCATTGTTCACCCCGAATTAACAGAGTGTCATAAGACATCGCCTACTCTCCGACCTGACAGCTCTACTTCCAAATGTTTTCAGCCCATGAGAAGCAGTTCTTCAGGCGGCTCTCCCCTGTGTTTTCATTACTGAAAAGCGCCCTGCTTTCATTGCAACGACGTCTCCTCACCGGACAGCAATGAAATAGCGGTTAGCGTTTTCAGTCATTTGTAATCACAGGTTCTTAATCTTGAGAATCCTTCTCTCAATTCGTCTGTGAAGACGTAGGTTTGCATTCATATCTACCTTCGTCTTCAACGGCACATAGTGTTGTTTCTTTCCTCCGTAGCTGAGATTCAACAACTATGAGAATGTCTGCCTTCAGGGACCTCGGTCTCTAGAAGGCAATTGACTTTCGCCTGTTGGGCACATGCCTTAAGAGAATCATCACCATCGCCGTCCGACATTGGTGACAAACAAACTACATTATTTTGTTTGGTCTCTCGGAATAACCCTTTTAAAGGCGAAGGTCCACATGACTTACTCGGAATGCTTGGACAACTTGCCTCACTTCCGATAACCGAACCAGTCAGTCGGCAGCTGTCAGAGCGACCGAATCAGTTACGAACTACGCTGTGGACTTAGTTCGGTTGTTACAGAGCAAATCATTACTTCGTCTTAATAGCTTGTCACAGTACCCATACCAATCAAGACACCCACCATGGAGTGTCGGTGCCCTATCCACTACCGAGAACTTCGCTGCATGGGGATAGGAGGATGCGAGACTCTTCGTGGCTAACGGACAGACCAGTATGGGTACTGGACATCACCGAAGTTGAGAAGAGGGATAGGTCATGCGACTATTCCCTTCTTTTCCTCTGAGGAACAAACTGCATGACTTTTCCTGCGAAGTCAAGCATCCAGGGGATGGGATCCGTGGACGCTCGATTTTCGTACCGAACTTCGTAGCGAAGACTCAGACCCTTCGGTCCCTGACGATCGGTTCGACGTCGTTCACAATCCCCTCCCTAATGGACTTCATCGCCTTCGATGCGAAGGAGATGCTGCTTTGTCCGCAAGCAACTTCTCCGTGGCGCAGGTACTGAAGGCAGGGGTCTGGTCCAACCAGACCACAGGCACCTCCTTCTACCTTTCGGATATTGCCCACAGGTCCTTGGATCTTTTTCCTTGGACCCGTGGTGGCTGCTCAACACGTTGTGTAGCGAACCCAGACCTCGCAGGCTGAACAGCATAGAGTCCTGGTGTGACCGTAAGAATGGATGAGTGAATTAGAGTGTGACTGGCTCCTCTTCCCATCTTTTTCTTCCCCTCTACCTGTGGGTAGAGGGACACGGTCGTCACCCTGCTGGATAAGGACAAGATGCAGGGTGAGCTACTCAACAGAGCCATCCTATTCCCTTTCACTAGGGATAGGAGCGTATATCCACCACTTCCTCCAACAAGGGGGAGGAAGTGGATTGCCAGCTTGAGACAACCCATACTTTATGTTGCCTCTTGCAAACAGGAACAAGTTTCTTGCTTGCTGGTACGAAGAGATACGCTTGCCTCCTCTCTTAGTACCTCGTCCCAGAGGTCTGACCATTGATCCTGCGGTGCACACCCCGATCAATCGGGACAGAGGCTTGGATCCCTCCCTCGCTCTTTACGACCAGGGAGGCATTCCAGGGATGGACGAACACCAGTCTGTTCATCAAAAGACTCAGATTCCTCCCACCAAGAAGTGAGTCTTCCTATTGTTAAAGGACAATGGTTTGTATTCGTATCGGAACAAATGACAATTTGTCGAAATTGCATCTTTTCCTAAATATACAAACTGAGGTCCTTTACATATAGTCCCTCCTCATGCCACCCCTCACTCTGCGTATTTTGCATGGGCCAAAAAGCAAAAGTGATTTTTGGGTGGCCGCGCGACTGTCGGACACAAGCAAGTTAACTACCTTTCTCCCCTTGTTCGAAGCTTACGACCATTCCAGCTGCCGCTAGCTACTTCCTATTGTTAAAGGACCTCAGGTTTGTATAGTTAGGAAAAATGCAATTTTCGACAAATTGTCATTTTAAAATGCGTATGAAATGGATTTACGTATAGGGTATTTTTATTCCTGCACAGAAATATGATACAAAGGCAGCTTTTGAACTGCCCTTCACGTTATCAAAGAGGTTGTTTTTTCATGTTCTTTCTTGTGAGCCGCCCCGACTGCCGCTCTTCCGAAAAATTTAGTTTAAAAAAGTGCAAATTAGCGATCGATGTGTCGATTTCATAAATGTTCAGGCTTTTAAGTTTTAAAATGTGTATGAAAATGTATTATGTATAGGGTACTTTTATTTCTGTGCAGAAATATGATGAAAAGGCAGCTTTTGAAAACTGCCTTCACGTTACCAAATACAATGTTTTTTTTCATGTTCGTTCTTGTAAGCTGCTCTTCCGAAAATATAGTTAAAAAGAGTGCAAATTTTAGCGATCGATGTGTCGATTGTTTAAATATTTGAGATTTTATGTTTAAAATGTGTATGAAAATATACTACGTATAGTGTATTTTTATTTTTGTACATAAATATGATATAAATTAAGGCAGCCTATGTAACTACTCTCCACGTTGTCAGGGATGTTTTTTCATGTTCGTTCTGTCTGCCACTGTTCCGAAAAATGCATGGTGTATTATTTTATTAATTATGCATCTTTTCCATAAATTCTTTAAAAAGTTACACATTAATTCACTGTATCCAATAATATTGTATGTATTCTCATATTGTATTATGAATACTATGGCAAATTTAAGCCAGTATTCCTCGGAGCAGCCAATGTTGTGGTTTGAAATCAGCTGATGGCGAGTACGAGTTTGTTTCGCCATAATGCAATTTTGAGCGAATTGCGAACGGAATCACAAAATTTTTTTACGCAATAAACATGCCGCCAACGTATCTGTTAACGAAAAAAATAGTAATTCACATCACAACGAGACATATTCAATTCATATTTCCACCTAAAAACACGTATAAGGTAAAATAACTTTGTCTCATATAGTCAAGTATCTAGATATTCGTTTATGCTAACTAGAAGCAAGAAAATTTGCTCAGAATTGCATTAAATATGGCGAAAACCAGCTCATATTCGCCATCAGCTGATTGCCAAAACAAAACATTTGCTGCTTCGCAAAATACTGGCTTAAATTTACTGTAGGTATTATATAATACAATAATATGAGACTACATACAATATTATTGGATACAGTGAAGTAATGTATAACTTTTAAAAAGATTATGGAAAAGATGCATACGTATTTACCTTTTCTTCTCTGCTTATCTTATCATTCATTTCTACATAGCAGCTGCATCTTGAGCTTGTACAGTTGTACCTCAATTTTTTGCTCGAGTAACAAAGCAAAAAATTGACCAAGTTGCACAGTTATATTTTGTACTTCTATCCCATGGAAAAATAAACAAATGCAGTGTTGCAAAATCGAATGTATACGCGAGTTTTGTCTTTTAAAATCAATTTACGCACAATTGTAAATAATTTGGTATAAAAACGTGATTCAATATATGAATTAAAATTTTATTATTCAGGCACAATTGAACAACCTATTGTCTTCATCATGTTAAGGGCTGTTACAAAAGACTTCAAATGGACATGTGTACTGCCACTGTAATACATTTTTCATACACATTTTAAACAAATGCATGAAAACTTATAACTAAATGCTGAAATTTCATTATAACAAAAAGCGGAAGTTTCATTAACAAAATGAGTTATAATTAGCATTTTTTGGAACAGCGACGGACAAGAACGAACATGAAAAAAACCTCAAAAACATCCTCTGATACTGTGGAGGGCAGTTACAAAAGCTGCCTTTATTGTATAATTTCTGATATAAAAAAAAAAAATACCCTATATGTATATTTTCATAAACATTTAAACATAAAAAGCAGAACACTTATAAAATGACACATCATTCACTAAATTTGCACTTTTTTAAACACTATATTTTCGGAAGAGCGGCAGGCGGCAGCTCACAAGAGAGAACATGAAAAAACAACCTCTTTGATAACGTGGAGGGCAGTTCCAAAGCTGCCTTTGTATCATATTTCTGTGCAGAAATAAAAAATGCCCTGTACGTTAATGCATTTTCCTACCATATTTTAAACATTAAAGCATGAACATTTATAAATCGACCACACCCTAGCTAAATTTGCAATTATTTACAGTGGGTACCTCGAGATACGAAATTAATCCGTTCCGAGACGGCTTCGTATTATGAGTTTTTCGTAACTTGGAACACATTTTACATGTAAAATGGCTAATCCGTTCCAAGCCCTCCAAAAACGCCCCAGTAAATTATATTTCCGGGCCTAAAACACATGTTCTAGGGTTACGACGGAAGAAATATGACTCCAAAAAGGCAAAATACTGTACATACTTGAGTAATATTCAACTGCATGTAATGTTCAACCCCATTTTTTACTGCTATATTAGGACTTTAGCATATGTCCCTTAGCAATAAGCCTAGCCTATGTTAGCAGTTGCTACTGTAGCCTAGTCTATGATTCTGACTCTAAACCTAAGAGCTAAAAGCTTAGAATATGCCAATAAAATGTATAAATAATCAGTATGTACATATTTCAAATAATTATTAATTAATCATTAACTATAATACACAAACAAACAAAAAACAAACCTTCCGATCGATTGTTACATCCAGCTCTTACCCGTCTTAGAGTATCGAACGAGCACCAAGCAATCATTTTTCCTAGCACACAGTAAGCCATAAATTGTCATTAGTATCTCTCTTCTACTAATGAAACCACCAAACAGTATAATAACCATTCATTTCTATTCTGTATTCTATCTTTACCTAATGAAGATACCGAGTTACCGACAGCTATAATGAAACATGCGTATACGTTACGTAAATATAAAACAGAAGAAGAATTCTAAAAAAAGAAAAAATACGTATTTGTTGCAGTCTGATTTATTTTATATTTAATGATATCTATTCCACAATTTTTTTTATTAAATGTATTGCATGTTATACTCATTTCAAATAATTATTAAGTAACCATTAACTACGTAATTATAATAATAAAGAAAAAAAAAAAAGCTTCCAAAAGAAAACGTCTGTTTACATCCAGCACTTACGAGTATCGAACGATCACCAAGCAATCACTTTTACACAGTAAGCCATAAATTTTCATTATTAATAAAACATTACCTTAATATAATTTATCTAGCCCTAAATCCCAAAAAAAACCGCACCTAAATTTACCACATTGGCAACCTGTTACCTCCTATTCTGTCCGCCAGTTGGCAACACTGTCGTTGACAGATACGAAAACCTTCCCTCAAATCAGTTGTTAACGAGCGCCCGTGTTGTTTACATCACGGCCGCTCTTTATAAATTTCCTTTAAACATTTTTGTGCCTTTAAAGCTTTCATTATTTGTTAATATGAAACTTTATATGAATTACCACTCACGCATTACATCACGAATAGTGAATTAACTTTGATTTCTGTTGTGGTTCTTATCTAATTACGAACTTTTGCGCGACCCGGAACTACTGACCTGTACCAATTCTACAATGGATTACCAAGAAATTACGATGCTTCCTTACTGCCAGCAACATCAGAACTGCCCACGGTTTGTGGGACAAGGATGAGTAGCAGGGAGTATGAACCCCATGACATTTGTAGTTCTTGTCGTGGACAGGTTTGTGACTTGACTTCTCGTTGTGACGTATGTAAGCCATGGTCTGACGAGGATATGACTGCTTATATGAAACGCCAAACAATCTTGCAGCGTAAAAGATCGGTTAAGGAGAAAAAGAAATCGATTGCTAAAACTGTATCTAACGAATTCTTTGACGTTGGGCGCTCATGATTCTGGCTCTTCGGTTTCGGTATCGTACGACTCCGATTCCGAATTAATTGATGCTTTGCCCCTGTACAACCGGTAATTAGTGAAGTTAGTTCTGATGTAGATTCGAAGATTTTGGCAATGGAAACTACCTGGAAACAGAATTTTAAGAAAATTACAGCTGAGTCTAGATAGAGATATTTCTGCTAATAAGTTTAAACAATCTGTCAGAGAATTTTCAAGAAGCCTTACTAGAATGTCTAACACACTTTTTAGATTCATTTTTCAGACCCAACGTGTCCCTGTTAGTCCCCGTAACAGTGCCAAACGCTTATTTAGGAGAAGGGGGGAGGGATATTAGTGTCAGACCTAAGATAGCTAGTCGTCAGGATTTTACTTCAGAGGAAGTTTCTAAGTTAGGATCTGACGATGATGATGATGATGACGCGGATTCGTGTGATATTGATGTTTCCTCGAATGGATGTCATGATGTAGAATTCAAGAAACTTTTGATTTAATTTTGAGTTTTCTTCCTCAGGCGAGGCCTAAAGAGCAGAAGCAGCCTCCGCCTCGTATTACAGAAGGGATTTTTATTGACGGTCCTTCCTTCCCGGTCACGGGAATTTTTACGTTTTCCCTTTGCCCAGAGGTTCGCGAGAGTGAGGACGGACGTTGCCGCTAAACTTTCGAAGGTGATCGGGGAAGGGAAGAGGAAGCTCTCTTCTCTTCTACGACACCGGAGAGGAGTTTACCAGGTGGCGGATGAATTCTTCATTCTCGTCGACCCCCCCAAGCCAAATCCTGATTTTGTCCGACTTTCAAGTCAACCCTTGCCTTCTAAGGCTTCGGTCTCTGTCTCAATTGAAGATTTTATTGCTATGGAGGCTGTTATGAGCTCCTTACAAGAAGCTCAATCCTTCAATATGTGGTCCTCGGAGAGGGCTTTTAATGTATATCAAGGACTCCGGGTTTGTTCCTACCTGATGCTCCTCTTTTTGAGAAAATTCTGCTCATCCATTTCAATCGCTTCTGTACATCAGAACGAGCTTGCTGCTTCAATGCAGGCCTTTCTTGTTTCTCTAAGGCGTAACCTGTATTTGTCACAGTTACCCTCCTCTGTATCGGAGATTCAGAGAACCCATCTGTTGGTTCCTCTTCTCCTTTTGGCGATTTCCTTTTCGATATTTCTGTGCTTTCTGAGGTTTTGAAGGAACATCAAGGTGATGCCTCTTCCCAAGCTCACTGGACCTTATCAAGAGCTTTTTCCTCTGGTCTTCCTCCCCATTCCTTCAAGGAGTAAGCGTAAGTTTAGGACCAGATCTGTACCTTCTGCTCCAGCCCAACAACCTCCTTCTGGCTCTTTTTTCCAGAGTACATCTCAGGTTGCTGGTGCCTCTTCTTCATCCTCTGGTGCTCACCCTTTGAAACGCGGGAGAGGTTCTTGGCGTGGCTCCAAGGGCAGAGAAAGAGCTCAACCTCCAGGAGGACCTTCTTCTTCTTCTTCTTCTTCTTCTTCTTCCTTGTCTCTGCGTAAGAATTTTCGGAAGTAGGAGTCATCACCTCGCCTGGAGACCGCAGTAGGAGCTTGTCTCTCCCGCCATTGGTCAGCTTGGCAGGGGAGAGCGGTGGATGCTTGGGTGGTGGAGGTCCTGAAGGAAGGTTACGAGATCCCTTTTGTTTCCAGACCTCCACTTTCCAATCGTCCTCTCGAGTTCAGCAGTTATTCCCCTCACTCAATCAGGGGTCAAGCCTTGGAGAAGGAGCTTTCGGCCCTCTTGGAGAAGGATGCCATAGAGCGAGCTCCTCCTTCTCCCGGGTTTTACTCTCGGATGTTTGTAGTTCTAAAGGCCTCGGGTGCCTGGCGCCCCATCATAGATCTTTCGGTTTTGAACAAGTTCATTCTAAAGTCCAAGTTCAGGATGGAGACGGTCCAGACTGTTCTTTCATCCGTCAGGAGGGGGGACTGGATGATTTCCATCGATCTGCAGGATGCTTATCTGCAAATCCCCATCCATCCAAGAAGCACACCTTACCTTCGGTTTTTCACGGACTCGGGAGTTTTCCAGTTCAAGACCCTTTGTTTCGGCCTCACCACTGCTCCACAGGTCTTTTCTCGGGTGATGGCTCCTGTTTCAGCTATTCTGCATTGGTTAAATGTAAGGATGCTTCGGTATCTGGACGATTGGCTAGTCCAGGCCGAATCTCTAGAGAAATGTCTCCGGTCGAGGGAGATAGTTCTGTCTCTTTGTGTCGAGTTGGGCATTCGTGTCAACTTCGACAAGTCCAATCTAATCCCTTGCCAGATCATGACTTATCTGGGGATTGTTTTGAATTCCCAGATTTTGAGGGGTTCTCCCGGCAGAAACGGATAGACAAGCTTTTCTGAGTCTGATCGAAGAATTTTTGTCCTCCGTAACGCAGCCAGTTTCTCTTTGGAGGTCTCTCCTGGGCCATTTGTCATCCCTCATCCAACTGGTTCCTGGAGGTCGTCTCAGAATGAGGTCCCTTCAGTCGACACTTCGCCAGTCATGGATTTCGTGTCCGAGGACACGATAGTCGCCTCTTCTCCACAATGTCGGAAGGATCTCCGTTGGTGGATGCAAGTTCACCGCCTCAAGTCAGGGACATCTCTTCTTTCGGTTCCTCCGGACCTAATGTTTTGGTCAGACGCCTCGGATCAAGGTTGGGGCGCACACCTGGGCTCCGAAGCCGCTTCGGGCCTTTGGTTAGAGGAGGAGAGGAGCATGTCAATAAATTGGAGGAACTGAGGGCAGTGTCCTAGGCCTTCTTTCATTTCAGGAACAACTGTTGGAGTCGGTTGTCGCGATCCTTTGTCGAACACACCACAGCAGTCTCGTACTGAGAAACCAAGGCGGCACACAGTCGGATCTTCTCACTCAAGAAGCCCGATCAATCCTGTGTTGGGCAGAAGACAGGGGGATTACGTTGGTCCCTCAGTTTATCCTGGGCCATCACAACGTCTTAGCAGACGCCTTGTCGAGACCGAACGAAGTTCAAGGGTCGGAGTGGACACTTTGCCAGGAAGTCTTCGACAGCCTCAGGAAGAAATGGCCTGTCACAGTCGATCTGTTTGCCAACCACTGAATTTTCGGTGCCAGATTCTTCGCCCCTGACCAGACTCCTCAGAGTGCCAGGGACAGACTCTCTTTTGCAGGACTGGGAGGGACTTCAAGCCTATGCTTTTCTCCGTTCTCTCGGTGAGGTCAGTCCTCAACAAAGTGAGGGCAACCAAGCGTCTGGATCTCACCTTGATCGCCCCCTTCTGGCCACAGAAGGAGTGGTTTCCCGACCTTCTGGAAGCACTGGTGGAACCCCCCCATTCGCCTGCCAGAGAGACCAGATCTTCTCAAACAACCCATTTTCATCGGTTCCATCAGAGGCTCCACATGCTTCATCTTCATGCCTGGAGACTGTCAGGAGGTTCTCCAAGCACGAAGGGTTCTCCTCCAGAGTGGCGTGACAGTTGGCTCTTGCCAGGCGGCAATCAACCAGAGTAAATTATCAGGCTAAATGGTCGGTTTACAGACGTTGGTGTAAGTCTCAAGGACATTCAATTTCTAGACCTTCCTTTACCGAAAGTAGCGGAGTTTTTAGTTCATTTACATCATGACAGGGCCCTGTCACCTTAGTGCATAAGGGTTATAGGTCTATGCTTTCCTATGTTTTTTAAGGCAAGGCTTCCTGAGGATCTCTTCATCTTATGTCATTAGAGATTTACTTCGATCTTTTTCCCTATCTCGACCCAGGCCGCAGTGTTCGCCTCCGACATGGGACGTTAACAAAGTCCTTCAAGCCTTAAGGTTCCCTCCGTTTGAGCCTCTGAAATTCTGCCAAATTTAGGGACCTCCTCTTTCTAAGACACTCTTCCTTGTCTCACTGGCTACAGCCAAGAGGGTGGGTGAAACTGCACGCAATCTCTCTTTTCTGGTTGCCAGATCTGGACAAGACATGATTTTGTCATACCTTCCTGAATTTGTCGCAAAGACTGAATCGTCTGATAATCCCATTCCCAGGTCTTTCGTACTGAAGTCGCTGGTCGACTTTGTTGGTAATTTAAATAGGAATTAGTTCTTTGCCCTGTTAGGGCGCTCTCATGTTATTTACGCCGCACGAAGGACATTCAGGGTCGTCCCGTCATCTGTTTGTTTCACCCCGAAATGTCAAGAGACCTATTTCAAAGAATGGTGTATCTTTTTTTCTCAGAGATATGATCGTTAAAAACTGGTGGTTCGGCTGCTGGGGAAGACCAGACGCCGAGAGCACACAGTATTAGAGCAGTTGCTACATCAGTAGCTTTATGAAGAACGTCTCAGTCGCCAAGGTGCTTGAGGCGGCGACTTGGCGTTCTAATTCTGTTTTTGCCTCTTTTACTTGAGGGATATTTCTCTAGTTCTAGGCGCCTTCGTTCTTTGGGCCCGTTGGTGATGGGCAGGACAGGTCGTCAGACAGGAGAATTAGGTAGTCTTCCTGTTTTATGTTTGGTTGCTACCTGTATATTATTCATTAATTTTTGTTTTGTTGTATATATTTTTTGTTTTTGTATTATAACCCATGGCAGTTTTTGACGTAGTTTATAATGGGAATTAGGCAGTTTGGTATTTAGGTGTTTTTGATGACAATGGACTGACTGCTTGGCAACTCATGCTGCTTCCATTTTCAGTGTGAAATGGTTCCAGCCACTGGGGTTGTCGGCACTGGCGACTAACGCTTCTCCCAGAGTCGATGCTGACCTAGGACTAGCCACGGTTCGCTTGTCCTGACGACTCTGCTTCTTCCACTGTCCTGGACAGGGAATTAGTCGATGGATAGTCTGCTGTCATCTGGTGGACTCGCTCACCATCTACTTTTTGTCTCACCTGTCTTCTCAGAGTCAGACACTCGTGGAGATCAGGCGACACTTAGTAGCCCTGAGTTTCTTGTTGACGAAGTCGGTTGCGTGATACACCCCCGATGATCGTGTAACATGAGACCAGGTTGGACTGTCAGGCATTCGTCCTTCGGGACTGAATCGCCTTTTTGCTCCGCGCTCCTTTCTCTTGGCACCAGAAAGCTCGAGTAGGAGTTGCTCATGAGCCGATTCGTTGCTGGCGACTTCGGGTGCGTTGATACACCCCCAAGGTTTGCTTAGCTTTGAATCGCCCAGACAGTCCAGACACTCATCCTTTAGGGAAAGAATAGTGCTTGATAGTCTTCAGGGTGCAGCCTTGCTGTCCGCAATTGTCTGACTGGTCACCTGGTCGGTCACCTGACTTTAGTACAGACGGACTGACTATGCACTTACTCCTTGTTCCTGTGCTACCGCAGTTGGTGGCATTATGGTAGGAGACTTTGAGTTGTTAGTATCTTTGACCTTGGGTTGAGTTTTGACTGGCCTATGATATATATTTCTTTGTTTGTTTTCTCCTATTCTGTCCGAAGGGGAAATTGTATTCAGATCCCTCATACCTTGGTTTTCAATGTGGGTTAATCGGGCTAGATAAATTATATTAAGGTAATGTTTATTAATATGGAATTTTTATTCTAAAATTAATATAATAATACTTACCTGTATAATTATCTAGTCCCACCCATCCTACCCCACGATCTTGCCTATCAACTGATTGAGGGAAGGTTTTCGTATCTGTCAACGACAGTGTTGCCAACTGGCGGACGAATAGGAGGTAACAGGTTGCCAATGTGGTAAATTTTTGGTGCGGTTTTGGGGATTTAGGGCTAGATAAATTATACAGGTAAGTATTATTAATATTAATTTTAGAATAAAAATTCCATATCTCTCTTCACTACTGAAACTACCAAACAGTAATAATAAACCATTCATTTCTATTCTTTATTCTTCTTTACCTAATGTTTTCTTTATAAATATTGCATGAATAAGTTTTCAATTTACAGCAACCTTTTACCAATAGAATACTTAAAGCACAAGGGGTATGATGCTGACCAATAGGAGAGCAGGACCTTATGGGGTGACTAGCCATCAGGAACCAATGGCGGGAGAGCGGGAGGATGGTGGTGAGTTTACTCAGTTGGCGGCGCGGGAGTTTTAAAATTGTTCTCGGTGGTCCGGGCGAATCTCGGGACTTTACAGCAACAACCTTTCGTATCTTGAAAACTTTTCGTATGTAGAGCAGTAAAATTTTTCGCATTGGCTTTTGTAACTTGGATTTTTCGTAAGTTGAGCCTTTCGTATCTCGAGGTACTACTGTACCTTGATATTTTTGGCATAGAACAGCATCAGAGGTATAAATTTTACCCAAATACTTATGTAATAGCCTTCAATAATTTTTTTTAATATCATTTGCAGCCTTTATGGTCTGAATGGTATTTCTACAAATGTATGTACTCGTTAGACATAACAGCGCTAGCAGCGCTGTTAACTGAAAATTGTGCCGTAAAAATATATATATATGTATTTTTTTTAATGAATATTTTTGACGACAGCTGTAAAACCGATTCGCCACTAAGTGATTGCGCCGTTAACCGTGGGCCGCCTGTATATATTTTACAACAAATGTGCTCAGAATTTGTAAATGATTTTATTTCTTATAGTCTAATGAAAATTCCACATGAAGTGGTAATGTTGAGAATCCAATGCTTTTTAACATTTTCTAATACTATAGGGTATAACAATTGAAAAACTGCCGGGTGACACTGTCACCTTTGGGGAAAATGATCTATGCACTAAGTAAGCTTGAGGTATTTATGAGACAAAAAATCTGTACAAGTTTATATTTCCATCTGACATTTTTATTAACCTCTTCTTCCGAGCAGATAAATAGTTTTATTAATTGTTATTTGGAAAAATACATGGCCATAATTGAGAAGAGAATTAATAATATTCAGAAAAAAGCCTTGTGAAAAATCAATTAAAGATGTATAAATAGTTATCATTATTACACCGCACAAACTGTGAAAGATCGGTACTGCATATAGCTAGCTATCTTTTAAAATGTTTCTAAGAATAGCCTTTTCTTCATTTCTTTCTTTTTCACTTCTATCTTTTATCAGTTTAGTGAATCGGTTCAAATACTCGACTGAAGTTTGTTCCGACACGGCATACAAACCTTCGGTCCTTTTACAATAGGAAGGTACTAGCGGCAGCTGGATAGGTCGTAAGCTTTCGAACAAGGGGTTCGGTAGTTAACTGCTTGTCCGACAGGCGCGCGCGCGCGACTGGGAGGTAAACAAACCACTTTTGCTTTCGGCCTCACAGCGAGTGGACGTGTGTGTTCGACGCTCTCTGCCCGCTTCTCGTCGTTTGCTTTCCTGAGTATATGGTTGTGTTTGTGTATGAAAGAATCATTGTAAGTACAATCATTTCTCTCTATCTAATTATTTGTGATTTATTGGTCAATGATGGAATCTCCTCGCCTTGCTACCCCACGGAGACTATGCCCGGGTACCGAAGGGCGTAAATGCGGTAAGTTCCGCTCATTCCCGGAGATTGACCCTCATATTTTGTGCGCTCGGTGTCGGGGGCGCGAATGCACCCGAGCCGAGCCCTGTGAAGTTTGTAATAATTGATCGGAGGCGCAGTGGACTTTGTATGAGGGCAGGAAGAAGCGAAGGCCTGCAAAGGAGTCGTCGGCGAAAGCTCTCGCCGCACTCCTTTGGTTACGACACTTCGTCTTCTTTCCTGCCGCCCGCTCAGCTTCCACGTTTGGCGCCTTCCCCTTCGGGGGGGGTTTCTAGGTCCTTCTCCTCACCTGACTTGTCGAGTGTGGAGGAGGGCGCTAGATACCCTGACGTCGAGTTGTACTCTGGGTCCTCTATCCGTTCGTCTTCGCGCGAGCGGGAGAGGATCCTCCTAATCACCCGACTTTTTGCTTCCTCAGGTGCGGTTGCCGCGAAGGACGACCTCGGACAGGTGTGGGCATCGTTGGGGCTGCAGGGCGTGCCGAGTGTTCCAGGGGCTGCTCTACCATCTCACTGGCTCCGTGGCGGTCACCCATGCGACGGTTACGACCACCACCACGACCCTTACAACACCTGGCTACGCTTCACCTCCTCACCTGGTGTAACACACCCCGCACGACGGTCTGGCTGTAACACCTACTACATCGGTGCAGGGGCCAGTCGCCGTAACCTCGGGGAGTGTGATGCCGCCACCTGGTTTGCCGTGCTGCCGCGACCGGACTTCGCGTGTTGCCCGAAGAGCTCGCGCCCCCTGGACCTCCCACCAGTACCAAGGATGTCTGTGCGCTGGTCAGTCCATCTGGACCGCCTGCACAGCCTGCCAGTACCTGCAGTACCTGCCCAGCCGCCGTTCACGGGAACGGTGACGTGAACACTGCTGCCGTTCCTGTTACCTGCTCCTGCCGTCTCTACTGCTGTTCCTGTGATGCCTGCACCTGCTGACGTTGTTCCTGTTCCTGGCGCCGCTGCTCCCGATGCTGATCTGTTCGGACAGGTGCGTCCGGGCCCTGTTGCCGCCCGGCTCCGCTCTGGATGACAGATCTGACGTCGGTCCTGAGGAGGTTGACGAAGAAGAAGAAGAAAGGAGGAAGGTGTCGTCGTCGTCTTCATCGTCTTCTTCGTCGTCGTCGTCGTCTGCCGCCTCTCCCTTCTTCTTCTAAGGCTCCCCCGCCGAAGAAGAAGAAGGTCGCCTCCCCCCCCCCTAAGAAGTCTCCTTCGTGGGGAACTTCTAAGGGCCCGTCTCGCTCTGGTGAGACGGGGGGTTCTTCCGGATGGTCACCCTGCTCCTTCGGGGGCAGGACCCGTCTCTTCTTCCGCAAGGAAGAAGACTACGGGGACCAGAGGAGTGCCGGCTAACACCGGCACCTCACCTGCTGTTAGTGGTTCGCGGCCACGGCAGCAGGGTCCGTCTCGGCCTCTCGTTCGCGAGAGGTACCGAGTGTACGGTCGCCTAACAGCGGGCCGTGCAGCCAAGAACCAGACCTCTGAGTCCGCTCAGCGTTCAGGTTCACGGCACGGAGCGGAAGACTGGTGACAGCCGCTCACGCGACCTCTCACCAGACCAGCTCTCGCTCTCGCGGCGAGCAGCTGGCTACCCGGGCGGACGTGACGGTCCATGACCGGCCACGGGCTGAGGCTGGGAAGAGGTCCCCCCGTTCGCCGGCACCAGCCACGGCTGGTACCAGCGAACTGACGCACCGTGAGGATACGCACCGGTCTCACCGTGACAGTGGAGCTCGCCGGTCGCCTGACCGTCACTCTCACAGAGAGCGATCGGGTACAGGCGACCAGCACCAGCTCCTCTGACACACGAGACCGGGGCCACTGTTCTCGGTCCAGCCGTTTTCTCCACAGCGAGACGGCTCGACTAGGTCTGCAGCTCGCCGCCACCGCGGGTTGGCGATCGCTGCAGTCTTCCAACCCACTGGTTCTGCCAGCGAGCAAGGAGGGAGCGTCAGGTCTGCCTCTCCCATACCTTCAACCTCCTCGGGTTACACCGGGAGGGGCGAGTATTGAGGAGTGATCGTGAGGGGTGCGCCCCTCAGGATCCACCACGTCGTCGTACGTACCAGGCACGGTTCTCGGACCAGCCAGGTCGTACGCACAAGTGGTTGGAGGAGACCGAGAGGGGTCTGTCGATGTTCCTCCCCTTGAGGAGGAGTCTCGGGAGATGCTCCTGTTTGAGGACTGGATGGTCCGACTCCGCAGGACGCAGTACTCCTGAGATCCAGAGGAACTTTGCCGAGGTTATTGCGCTGATTCGTCAGCACAACGACTCGCGGAAGGATCGCCGCTCCCACCATCCGAGCCCACGTCCCGGCTCGAGTCGTTCTGGGGCCCGAAGAGGGAACCCAGGCCGACGGTGGGTTTGCCGCGTTCCGAGCTTGCAGACTCAGTGCTGGACCAGGTTGAATCGCTGTCTCCGGACAAGACGGTTCGCTCAAGTCTGGCAGGTCGAGCAAGCTGCTTCCACCTCCTCTGCTGCGACAGCGGCGTTTTTATGTGCCATCTGAAGACCCGATGCCGCCCAAACAGGTGAACCCAGGAGTTAGCCAGGCTTGACTCCGGGTGTGTCTCGCAGCAGCTCCTGTCGAGAACCTATGGTTCTCGCAGCAGCAAGAGGCACCTCGGCCTGGAATCTACCGCCAATGGCAGCTTTCCAGGCCGTCTCCTGGCTAGATCTGTGGTCCCTCACAGTATCTAAGGTCGCAGCCAACTCCCCCCGGGGAATTTCTCCGAAGATGACTCGGCCTTTAGGAGACTTTGCCAGTCTGGAGGAAGAGCCACTCCTTCCTTGCCCA
Source organism: Macrobrachium nipponense (assembly GCF_015104395.2). Lineage (NCBI taxonomy): Eukaryota > Metazoa > Arthropoda > Malacostraca > Decapoda > Palaemonidae > Macrobrachium > Macrobrachium nipponense. The sequence continues at coordinate 138,538,636 of NC_061107.1, read as the reverse complement.
CCAGACGGTGAACCTGTGGGCCAACCTGGTTCTCCGACGAAGGGACGCTGTCCTTACTCGGGTTTTCCAGGGCGGCGGGCGTGAAGCGGCGTTGGGACTTCACAACGGACCTTTACGGAGTTCCACGTCTCTCTTCCCAGGAGAGATGGTGGACGCTGCGGTGGACAGACGGCGCACTGACGACCAGTGACCGTCTGGTTCACCAGGCAGTCTCGAAGGCTTCCTTTTTCTGGGCAGCCTCTGGACTGCGGCCAAGTCTAAGAGCTCGGCTAGCGCTTCCTCGGTGGCTAAGACGGTAGCTGCGTCGAAGCCCCGGGGAAAGACTCTGTCTTCTTCGACTTCTACCAAGGGGAGACCGTAACCAGCCCTCCTCCTCCCGTGGAGGCTCTGGGAAGAAGTCGAAGAAAGGGGGGAAACGCTAGGGACGGCGTTCCCCTCAACCCTGCTGCCGGAAGTGGGGGGGTGCCTGGCCAGCCATTGGGCAACTTGGCAGCGCTACGGCGCCGAGACTGGATTGTAGATGTCCTTCGGGAGGGATATCTATTACCCTTCGAATCTCGGCCACCCCTCACCTCCAACCCGGTCCAACAGCAGTCGTACGTTCCAGGGTCATCGAAGGAGTAGCATTGAGACAGGAGATCAAGACCATGCTGACCAAGAGAGCTGTAGAAATCGTCACGGATCAGTCACGGGCTTTTACAGTCGACTCTTCCTGGTGGAAAAGTCTACGGGAGGCTGGCGCCCGGTGATAGATCCTCCTCCCTCTGAACCGGTTTGTTCGCCAGACCCGGTTCACGATGGAGACGGCACGCTCAGTGCTCGACTCCATCAGAGAACGATTTCATGCTTTCAGTGGACTTGAAGGATGCGTATTTCCAAATACCCATTCATCAGTCCTCCAGAAAGTACCTCCGCTTCATCCTCGACGGGACTGTGTACCAGTTCAGGGCACTGCTCGGTCTCCTCAACCGCCCCACAGGTGTTCACGCGAGTGTTCACTCTGGTGTCTGCTGGGCCCATTCGCACGGGATACGTCTGATGAGGTATCTCGACGATTGGTTATCCTGGCGAGCTCCCGCTCGCAGTTGCTACAGGACAGGGATCGAACTGCTCGAGTTCTGTCGCGATCTGGGGATCGTTGTGAACTTCGAAAAGTCCGATCTCGAGGCCCAAGCAGAAGGATGAAGTATCCTGGGTATGCTCGATCCGACACTGGTAGGGCAGGGCGAGTCTTCCCCGCAGACTCGCGGATCAGCAGATTCAGTTGGGAGGCAGCCAACAGTTCCTGTCTCGGCGGATGGAACAGGTAGCTCAGCGATGGCAAGTCGTGATCGGACACCTGTCGTCACTCGAGAAGTTAGTCCTCACGGGCGTCTTCACCTGCGGTCTCTTCAGTGGAGACTAAAGGAGAGTTGGTCACAGGCGACGGATCCCCAAGCTTTCCAGTGTCACTGACACCGGAGGTGAGGCAGGACCTAGCCTGGTGGCTGGACGACAGGAACCTCTTAAGAGGAGTGCCTCTGCGCACTCCCCCCCCGGACATGCAGCTGTTCTCAGACGCATCGACCGAGGGATGGGGCGCACACCTGGAGGAGTTGCTGACTTCAGGAGGTGGGGACGAGAACGACAAGCACCTTCACATCAATGTACTGGAACTCAAGGCAGCGTTCCTCGCTCTCCAAGAGTTCCAGGACCAGCTTGATGGGACACTCAGTGGTGTTGATGTGCGACAACACCACGGTGGTGGCCTACGTCAACAAACATGGGGGGGCCTAGTGTCTCTCCCGTTGTACCAGTTGACTCGGCAGGTGCACGAGTGGGTGGGGCGAGGCACACTCAATAGAGCTGTCGGCACGCTACATTCCAGGGAAGAGGAATGTAGTAGCAGACACTCAGCCGTCGGATCAGGGGATAGGGACCGCATGGTCTCTACACCAGGACGTGGCGGAAAGGCTCTTCGACCTGTGGGGGCGACCAGTAGTGGATCTGTTCGCCACCCGGCACAACAGGAAGCTCCAGGTGTTCTTCTCGGCCGTGCCGGACCCATGGGCAGCTGCAGAGGACGCTCTTCAACACCCGTGGGACAACCTCTTCGTCTATGCCTTTCCCCCGTTCAGCCTGATTCGCAAGGTGATCAGTCGAGCACTGGTCACCCCGAATCTCAGGATGATCCTGGTGGCTCCCAAATGGCCACAGGCCATTTGGTATCCGGACCTGATCCGGCTATTATAGCAGGAGAAACCGAGAGAGATTTCTCCCATTGGCCCAAAAACCTTCTGCTACCCAGCCACACGTCGAGCGGTACCACCGAGCAGTCCAGTCCCTACGTCTTCACGGCTGGCTGTTATCCACCACTCTTGCGAACGAGAGGCTTTTCTCGTAGCGCAGCAACAGAGATGGCTGGAAACGTCCGTCAGTCCTCTGCAGCTGTGTACCAGGGGAAGTGGGCCGTCTTGTCTGTGGTTTGGATGTCGTAGACGGGGTCTATCTCCTCTCAGAAGCCACTCTTCAGCAGGTAGCGGATTTCCTCGTTTTTCTTCGCCGAGAGAAGCTCCTCTCAGTCCCCCACAGTCCAAAGGATACAGAGCCGCCTTGGCGCTCGTCCTGAAACTGAGAGGGGATTGGACATCTCGAACTCGTTCGAGATCTCCTTGCTTATGAGGAGCTTCGAAAGGTCTTGCCACCCAGGGAACTCAGGCCCCCTGCGTGGGATGTGACTCTCGTCCTAGGAGTTGACTCGAACGCCGTTCGAGCCACTCCGAGAGTCGTCAGACAGGGATCTGACCCTCAAGACCCTCTTCTTGCTGGTCCCTGGACATCGGCGAAGAGAGTAGGGGAACTTCATGGTCGTTTCCTATGATGTACGACACTCCAGGGGATGGGGATCTGTGACGCTCGATTTCGTCCCGAACTTCGTTGCGAAGACTCAGAAACCGTCGATCCCTGACGACAGGTTCGAGTCATTCACGATTCCCTCCCTATTGGACTTCACCGATAATGATGCGGATGAGAGCTGCTTTGTCTGTGAGGGCGCTACGGCGCTATCTGAAGAAAAACTCGACACCTCAGGCCTGAGTGTCGACGCCTCTTCGTTAGCAACCGGGGTAATCAAGAAAGAAGTATCCAAGAACACTCTTTCATTCTGGCTGCGTGAGGTCATCAGGAGGGCGTATGAGGCTGATGGTAGTGACGGCATCCGTACGTCCCGTCGAGAGCTCACGAAGTCAGAAGTATTGGCCCCTCGTTGGCGTTTCGTAAGAACTTCTCCGTGGCGCAGGTCCTGAAGGCAGGGGTCTGGTTTAACCAGACTACCTTTACGTCCTTCTACCTTCGGGATATTGCCCACAGGTCCTTGGATACCTTTTTCCTTGGGACCCGTGGTGGCTGCTCAACAAGTTGTGTAGCTAACCCAGACCCTCGCAGGCTGAAACAGCATCGAGTCCTGGTGTGACTGTGTGGATGGATGTGGGAATGAGTGAGTGACTGGTCTTCCCTCTTACCCCGTCTTTTCCTACTCCTCTACCTGTGGGCAGAGGGCCACGGTCGTCACTACGTGGATGAGGACGAGATGCAGGTGAGCTATATGACAGAGCCCCATCCTATCCTTTCACTAGGGATAGGAGCAGAATATCCACCACTTCCGTCTACAAGGGGGGGAAGTGGATGCCTACAAGAGTCAAACCCATGACTTTATATTTGCTCCTGTACAGGAACAAGTTCTTACATTGCTGGTACGAAGAGATAGCTGCCTCTCTCTTAGTACTCGGTCCAGAGGTCTGACCACTTGATCCTGCGGTGCACACCCCGATCAATCGGACAGAGGCTTGGATCCCTCCCTCGCTCTTACGACCAGGGAGGCTTCCAAGGTTGGGCGAACACCAGTCTGTTCACAAAAGACTCAGATTCCTCCCACCAAGAAGTGAGTCTTCCTATTGTAAAAGGACCGAAGGTTTGTATGCCGTGTCGGAACAAATGACAATTTGTCCAAAATTGCATTTTTCCTAACTATACAAACCTGAGGTCCTTTTACACATAGCCCCACCTCATGCCACCCCTCACTCTGCAGTTTTTGCTTGGGCCAAAAGCAAAAGTGATTTGTTTACCTCCCAGTCGCGCGCGCGCGCCTGTCGGACAAGCAGTTAACTACCGAACCCCTTGTTCGAAAGCTTACGACCTATCCAGCTGCCGCTAGTACCTTCCTATTGTAAAAGGACCTCAGGTTTGTATAGTTAGGAAAAATGCAATTTTGGACAAATTGTCATTTTACATTGACAAAACAATGTACTACATCCTAGAGATGCCTTCACGCAACTGCAATTTGCACTTCCACTTGCATTCCCTTCAATAGCACAAGAACATTTAATTAGCTGCAGAAATATCTTTAGAGCACATGATAGTCCTTTGGGTATTCCCACCCATAGTCAGTCAGGTCCATAAGGGGTGGATTGGCTTCATCAGTACATTTCCATCGGGCAGCCTGTAGTAGGTGACACCGGTAAACATGGTGTCAAAATGCGGTTGCTGTTGGAGGCAGTGTCTTTAACTGGGGAGCTCTTACAACTTTATTGGCAGAACATTTTTTTCTGTCATACCGCATA
>NC_061107.1:138483428-138533538 GCF_015104395.2 Macrobrachium nipponense | reverse complement strand
TTCAAACTTTTTTTTCAGGATGGAACCGAGAAGATTCCTACATGAACAAGAGATTTTCCCGTAATGGGGTAGTACTGTCAGTGCACTGCATTTGGTGCACTGTAAACATTACTTAAGGTTCTTTGCAACGTCCCTTTGGCCTCTGGCTACAACCTGTTTCATTCCTTTGTCTGTTTCTTCCATCTTACTTTCCACCATCTCCTAACAATTATTTCATAGCGCAACTGAGGTTTTCCTCCTGTTACACATATCAATTTCCATTTCAGTGCTAGGTAAATAACCTCATAATTTAGCACTAAATTATGTATTCCATTTTATTTACATAAACATGAGGGATTACTCCCTGTTATCCCCACCCCCAACCATTGTAACACCATCTAGGTTACGATATCCTAACCTGAAAGCCTGGTAACCTACCTTACACTCTTGGCTTATGTAAGAGCACCACCATAGATATTGTATTCTAGTCCTATCCCCCCCTCCCCATAGCAACTCTGCTAAATTATTTTGTAGTATATGTATAAGTGCAACAATATCACTTGGGTAATATACATTATAATAATATCACCATTTTAAAACTGATATAGTTCAGTGTGACCATATAGTCACAGTCCTGGACTCATATGTGGTGCAGACTTGAAGAGTGTTTAAACAAGAGGTGGAATTTTCAATATTTTTAAAAGAGTTGGGAGGTAAGATGTAACTAAAGGAAACTGATGAGAAACCAGTGGGAAATAGTAATGCAGCCAATGCCAAAGGAACAGTATAAAGAATTTAATACTACTGTACGTATACAATACTCGTTGCAAGGCCATGGAGAGAGTGCCACCCTCCCCCAAATGGATCAAATGCATAAAAGAGCAGCAAAAATCTTTTTGGAGAGATGTGTTTGTTCCCAGTTGCAGAAAATATTTGTTCACATAAAACTGATGTTTGCTGTAGTAAGTGAGAATCATGATTTTACTTACATTTTCACACTATGGGATTATGGGCATCATTTGAACGGTGGGGCGGGGGGCTGCGGGGGGGGGGGGGGGGCACTTGCCCCGCTGAAAAAACTGATGGCCCCACAAAGACTCGGTTTGCCCCCTAACCTTTGAAATAATAATTATAATATTATGTGGATGGGTGTGCCACACCTGTTTGCTGCTTATTAACTCAATACAGCTCTTATGTGCTGCAAAATGTTCCAAATTGCATACAGATTTTCAAAAATTTCTAAGGGGCCCTACAGGCCCCCTTTCCCCCAACCCTAGTTGATAGGGAACCACCCCACCCGTGTTGTTATTTTTAAACCTTTGCCCCTCCCCAAGGAAATTCTGAAATGGCACCATTGTGTGAGATGGTGAGAAATGAAGTGCTACCTATAGTATGATGTTTTGAGTTTGTTTTGATTCAGGAAAACATTGGTTAGATATGACATTTACATTTAAGGTCTACTTATTGACTAAAATGACTTTGGATTATTTAGTGGATGGAGCATAAAATGTGAAATATACACACACATGCAATATTGCTCAGCGTGGCGTCCCACTCTTTGGAGATGGGCTAAGATAAAAAACATTAATATCAGTTGTTCATCATTAGTGTATAATTACATCATGTTGAGAAATTATTACTATCACACATTTATGGTAGGAAACATTAAAATACATATATTTAAAGGCCAATGACAACAGATACATGCTGACCCAACATAGTGTAATTTTGCTTAGAATAGTGTTCTACCCTGACCGGGGAAATTGACTCCATAGGAACCTTGTATTCTAATTTTGCTTACATAAGGCTACCTCATTGTGCCCTAGCCAGAGCTTAGCCAAACTTATCCATAAACCTGCTACATATCTTGAGCTTGGAAAGTGGAAGGTTAATATTTTCCAGTGCACATGCATATCCTTGCTAGATGTTCTGGGACTGGATCATTTCCTGATGTGGACGGTAACCAACTTCTCTATAGTACAGTTACAATCTTTCAGGTGTGAGCCTTGTTCTTCAGTGTCAGAAAACAATTTAAAACTAACAACCAGATATTTTTTGTAGCGATTAAAAGATAAGAAGACACTTATAAATACGTAATGTACTACATAGTACGAATGTATTAGAATATGAGTTGGATGTTATATGGGCCACCATTAGATATGATTTCTCCTTGTTCTTCAATTTTAGATATTTTCATTGGTTTCCAAGTGGCAGTAAAAGAATTTATCATTACATTACGACTGCAGGTTTGTTAGCTATGATACCGTATATACAAATCAATTAAAAATTTGTCATATTTCACAGTTGAACAGGATCAAAATGATGTTACTCGTGTACCACTTAGTACCAAAGTCAGAACTGGAGTGTGATATTTTGAAAATATTCTTAGTTTCAAGGGAACATTGCTGAAATGCAAAATTTTTATTTTGGTATTGATAAAAATCATGCCATGTCTCTCACTGGGTGGGGCAGAAAAGGGGTTAAATGTCTGTGCAACAATTTGTGCCAAATTTATTTAAGGAAGTAGTTCCTCATTGAACGGGTGGGTTGTGTACTAGCCTATCAGTCGGGTAGCCCGAGTTTGCTCCCCACTGCCGCCAATGCAGAACCAGAGGAATTTATTTCTGGTGATTAGAAATTAATTTCTCAATATACAAGCAGTCCCCGGGTAACGACAGGTTTGGCTTACGACGTTCCGAGGTTACAATGCTTTTCAATTATATTTATCAAATTATTTCCAGGGTTACGATGCCTACAATGCTGATATTGCAGAAGAAATATGACTCCAAAAATGCAAATTAATCAATATTTGAAGGTTTTTGTTGTTGAAAATGCAATAAAAATGCAGTTCACATAGTTTTTGATGCACCCAAAGCATTAAAAGTAAGATTTTCTTAGGATTTTTGATGATGTTCCGGCTTACAATGATTTTCAGCTTACAACACATCTCAAGAACGGAACCCCATCATAACCCGTGACTGCCTGTAATGTGGTTCAGATCCCACAATAAGCTGTAAATAAAAATCTAATTCTTCGGGCCAGCTCTAGGAGAGCTGTTAATCAGCTCAGTGGTTTGGTTAAATTTAAGGAATTCACCGAGTTTATAGTTTGAATGAGGTAAAATCAAATAAAGAAAAAGTTGTTGGTTTCTATACACATCAAAATTTATGGAATATATATATAGTGCTAGATTTGCCTCTCATACTTGGGCTCTATTATTTTATTTGTACAGTACGTATACTGTAATTACTAGTTTGAAAGTGGGTTTAATTTGGCTTTTCATTACCTATTTTAATTTTGTCAGGCATAGGGTTGTTAGCCTGTCAAGTTAGATTTCTTATTAGTCTGCAAGCAAGCATAAATAATGAGCTTTAGTAGTATGTATAGAAACTATCACATATGTGCACTTAATCCTTATGGGTTAATGAGCTCATAATGAGGTAATTATGATCCTCCAGCTAGTTCAAAGCCTAGAAGAATGAATTTCATCAGTAATGGCACATTAAATGTTGCAAGACTCAAAACCATTAGTGACACAACCTGAATTGTCAGACTACCTTTAAATGGGCTACAGCTGTTAAGAATAGTATCTCTGCTTAACCTAGAGCTTAGATGTAGATACGTACAATGGAATAATGTATGTAAGAGATCAACTGCTTCTCCAGTGAGGATTCCTTCCTCACTTGAAAGTTAACTTTTGCTAATACAACAGTTTTAATTTAGTAAATGATTTAAACTTTCTAGTATATTTTATCCTTAACTTATTATGCAGTAATTGGATGAACCTTCGAGATGCTGACAGTGGCAAGATTTTGTGGCAAGGAAATGATGATTTGTAAAGGCAGCCTTACAGTGTACTGTAAGGTCATAAGTAATTTTGTTTTCAGCACTTGAAAGTAAGGCATCAAGGAAATTAGGATGAGTCATTTACAGTATATGTTAAAACTTAATTTTTTAACAAATCTTACCAAAGATTTTGAGATTAAGTTAGCTATAGCTTGGTGTTCCTAAGAGTAAGTTAGCTACAGCTTGGTGTTCCTTATATATACTCCTTGGTGCTTCTTTTAATTTCTTTTTGAATAACCATTCCTTCTCTTTGATCAAGTGTGTGTGCCCCTTTGTTTAGATTTTTAAAATATTTTGTTAGTGACTTTATTTAATGTTTTACTGCCAATTTTATTTGCTAAATCCATGTTACTGTTTGGTTTCAATAGCTAATTGATTGTAATGCCTTTCATTTTTAGGCACTGATGAGTGCTAAAACCCATTCCTGAAGCCAGAGTGCCAAGATTTTCCACTCACATAGATAGCTTGTCTTTGGGTTGGCAGTAGTCTTACACATTCTAAGGTCACAATGGTTTTGACCACATAAAGAAAGTAGTTCTGCCAGATATATTTATTCCTGTAAATCATCCTAAAACTTTAATTTTGTCTTTCTTATGTTTAACTGAAGTTTGTATATTCACAAATGACATGAATTTAATTTTTTTTTTTTTTACAGAAGATATATTCTTATTATTGTACATTCATTGTTTGGGTGATTCTTGAATTAACACAGTGTTAATTGTATATGCTGATAACTAACTACGTGAATTAGCTTATTGTGATCAAACTACCTATATTTTGAGAAATTTTCTCTTCAGGCTCTGGTAAACCTATGCTTTTATTATAATGAGATATTTGTTACTACACAAATTCATCATATGCCTTTCTTTAGCAATCTTCAAAAGTGTGCTTGATTTGTTTTACCTTTCAGTTGGAACTAATTTTGCTTTAGGGCTGAATTTGCTACATCCTTTGTTATTGTCAAGGCTTCCACCTCTTGCTTGATTATGAGTGTCTTCTAGATACTGTACTGGCTTTTCTGTTTTTGTTTTCACATTCCCTTGTGTTATTTTAGATGCCCCTTTTTTTTGTTGGTATGGAATTGTAGAAGAGCCTCATACTGTGTTTTTCACCTCACAGCCTTCTACTTCTTATTTTCTTTGGCTTTCAGTGTTTGTGGTAAGATTTTTGTTACATTATTTTTATTGTTACCTGCTTTTTCACTTCCTTCACATACTTTGAATATATTGAAGGGTCATTGCTACATTCCAATTGTATGTTGTGCCTATTTCCCTTTCTGTTTTTCATAATAGTATCTGCTTGTTCTCTTGTACAGCCAACCACATACCTGGCCCCCAGCCTCCAATCCTTGAATTGAAGTCATTGTGCCTATTAATAATAAAATCAGTCGACTGAGATTTCATTAGCATTGTAATTCAGATATCCCAAGGAAAGTCTAATCAGTTAAAATGCTGGTATCAAAGTACTAATACAGTGTCTTCTAATACTAGAATCAATTTTGTGAAGTCAGAATAGCATGCCAGGAAATTCATGGCTCAACAAAATCAATTCTTTCATCATGTGATGAGGTTATTGGAAAGTTCATGATATACAGGAGCAGTATTGATGCTAATGGTAATCAATAGTTTATTTAATCATAAAGTGAAATTAGCCTTGAACTATTTCTCCAGATTTCACTTGTAGGGTTTAATCACTCATTTATTATAAAGTTCCTGCATTATGATAATAATAATAATAATAATAATAATAATAATAAGTAATATTATAATAATAATTAAGAATGCTAGCATTCAAAGAAAAACAGGGTAGTGAGGGATATACTCTGAGGTGGCAGTTTTGCAGTCTAGAGCTGGGTTCAGATAACATTACAGTGGTACCTCAAAATACGAAATTAATCCGTTCCGAGGCGCCTTTCGTATCATGAGGTTTTCGTATCTTGGACCACATTTTACATGTAAAATGGCTAATCCGTTCCAAGCCCTCCAAAAACAAGTAAATTTCATAAATAACGCTAAATGGACTTAAAAACAATGAAATACTACAACAATTTGGACCATTCAATACCTAAATTAATAATGTACTGCTAATTACCTGTAAGTAAAGTGTATTAGTGTACATGGTATACAAGAAATACTGTACGTATGTAGTAAAATGTGAAAGCTTACCTTTCGAGTGAGGCTATCTCCGAAAGTGGCGACAGAGGAGGAGGACAAACGGCAGATACGTACGTACGTACACTAACTTTACGAAACACATAAGAAAATGTAAGGAAAACTAAACTAAAATTTACGAAACACAGTTTTTAACAAAACTGTAACACTTAACTTTACAAAAAACTAAAATTAAAAATTTTTTTTTTAATACTTTTTTATACTTTAGTTAACTTTTTTTTTTTTTTTTTTTTTTTTCCCTCAAAATTTCAACTTCATCACCACTTTCAACTTTCTGTTTTTTAGTATCACTTGGTTCTTCCTTTTTACTTACTCCTGCCAATACTAAAGCCTCTTTAAAAAGTAATTACCCAAGGAAGATTTCTTCTGCCTACTTTTCACAATGTTCCTGAAACGACTTGGGCAAACGTCATTGAACTGCGCAAGCATACAACCTGTGTGAGCCTTTTTGGGGTGTCTTTTTTTTCTACAAACGATTGCACTTTGTGAAAAGCGGCTAGAACATCCTTAATTTCTGCCGTTGTCATAGGGTTGTCCTCCTCCTCGCCGCTGCTAGAGAACTCCTCTTGAACGACGTTATGTTGCATGGTCTCCAACTCCTTCAGGTCATCCGTCGTAAGCTCCTCTTGGTGCTCCTCGAGAAGGTCGTTGATGTCGTCCTCGTCGACAACCAGCCCCATGGACTTGCCAAGTGCAACGATCTCGTCAAGATCTGGTTCCAAAACAGTTTCAGGATCGTCAACTGTTTCTGAATCTGCAGCACCAGCTTCGCCCACGTCGAATCCCTCGAAGTCTCGGGTGGATACGGCATCAGGCCAGAGTTTCCTCCACGAGGAATTCAAGGTTCGCCTCGAAACCTTCTGCCAAGCTTGGTCGATGAGTCGGATGCATATGACGATTTTGAAATGCTCCTTCCAAAATTGACGCAAGGTGAGGTTTGTGGTATCGGTGATGTCGAAACATCTCTTGAAAAGATGTTTTGTATACAGCTTCTTAAAGTTCGATATCACTTGCTGGTCCATGGGCTGGAGGAGAGGGGTGGTGTTAGGCGGAAGATCAAGAATCTTGATGAAGGAATACTCCGCTAGGATATCTTCCTCGAGGCCAGGAGGGTGGGGAGGGGCATTGTCCAACGCCAGCAGACATTTCAGAGGGAGGCGCTTCTCTTCCAAGAATTTCTTCACTGTCGGGCCGAAACACAGATTTACCCACTCTGTGAACAAAAGCCTCGTTACCCAGGCTTTTGCATTAGCCCTCCACATCACTGGAAGCTTCTCCTTAAGCACTTTGTGGACCTTGAAGGCTTGAGGAGTCTCGGAATGATACACCAGTCGGGGCTTCACCTTGCAATCCCCACTGGCGTTTGAACAAAGTGTGAGCGTATGCCTGTCTTTCATAGGCTTATGCCTGGGTAGCTTCTTCTCTTCCTGCGTGATATGCGTCCGACGAGGCATTTTTTTCCAAAAAAGGCCAGTCTCATCACAGTTGAAGACTTGCTGAGAACTTTAGCCTTCCTTGGTCATCATCTCGTCGAACGTCTTTTTAAAGGCTTCGGCCGCTTTCGTGTCCGAGCTGGCAGCCTCCCATGCCGCATCACCGAATGGATACCAGTCCGTTTACGGAATTTCTCGAACCAGCCATGCGAAGCCTTGAACTCTGGGGTTGGTGTTGATGTCCCTTCTCCTCCGTTGTCTTCTGCCTGGGCAATCAAATCGCCGAAAATAGCGCTGGCCTTGTGGGAGATTGCCGTCTCCGTTATTGTATCGCCAGCGATTTCTTTGTGTTTTATCCAGACAAGAAGCAGCCACTCCATCTCGTCGTGCACGTGGGTCCTCTTGATGGACAAAATAGTGATGCCCTTGGAAGGTTTTGCTGCTTTGATGACATCCTTCTGCTTAAGGATGGTGCCTATTGTTGACAGATTTCGGCCGTATTCCTTGGCGATCACACTCAATCGCATACCAGCTTCATACTTCTTGATAATCTCCATCTTTGTCTCCAAAGAGAGCATTCGCTTCTTTCTGTGAATTTCAACTTTCTTGGGACCCATGACTACGTTATACTGTGCATAATTTACGTATAAGTAGAGTAAAGTTTTCACACAACACGATAAAGTACGTATACTGCAACGAAATCGCTAACAAATTTACGTTAATAAACGAAATCGTTAGACCGAACGAATACCGTGTGCGTACGATAACGATGCTGGTACCGAGCGGCCGAAGAAGCCCGCCGCTACGTAGATGCATCATGGGAGGGATGCTGACCAATAGGAGAGAAGGATCTCATGGCGGTGACTAGCATCAGGAACCAATGGGAGAGCAGGAGGATGGTGGCAAGTCTACTCAGTTGGCGGCGCACGAGTTTCAAAATTGTTATCGGTGGTTCGGGCGAATCTCAGACTTTACAGAAACCTTTCGTATCTTGAAAATTTTTCGTATGTAGAGCCGTTAAATTTTTCATGTTAGCTTTTGTATCTCGAGTTTTTTGTAAGTTGAGCCTTTCGTATCTCGAGTTACCCCTGTACAAGGCTGAAGGAAAAAAATATATCCAGACAACTAAGACTTGACTTCCATTGGTTTTTAAGTGTCTCCACAAGGATTATTGAGAACTATTCCCTTAATTATCCACATTTGCAACTCGGCATTATCTACGTGCAATTGCAATCCCCAAATTTATATACATATGTAATAAATAAAAATGAATCAAGCCCTCAGTTTGGTTTGCAGTGCTGTGGGTGGAAACTGCAATTGTAATATTGTTAACAGTTCAAATAGCACATTTCAGAAAGGGTTATGGCCAGAGGGGGGATGATAGACCAGGATAATCTCATTTTGGAGGGGGGACCTGAGTGGGAAGTACTGGGAGGGCCCTTGTCTGCTTTGGAGCTCTCAATAGTACTTTCTGGCTCAAAAGCAACAACATACAAAACATAATTTTTTATCATCCTTGAGTAGCTGATAGAGATGTTTCATGACAACAATAAAGTTATAGAAGTTTTGTTGCTGGGAGAGCTATCTTGTGCTTGGGAGTGCAACTGTTATTGGCTCAGAAGTAACAATATCATGTGTCATTGTGTTTATTGCCTATGAGTGGCTGAGAGAGGTGAGTCGTGACTGTGTCATGGAAGCTTTGTTTCTTCATTGGTTTTTGTGTAGATAAAGCTCTCTGCTACGCAAATACCCTCCATCTGACCATATCCCCTACCTCTGATGGATAACTCTAATGTTGACAATAAATTTATGAATGCTTAAATTTGAAAAAGTGAAAACAAAACACCGAATTTTACATTAATATAAGAAATTAATGTTTCCTGGTGTCAAAGAAGCTCCGACCTTGAAGACATACCCCCCTTTTTATCAGCAAAATTCTTAAAACAAAAATAAGGTATATAGCAGCACTCATGAGTTATTGCCTTGTTTAAGTTAGTGTGCTGTGCACATTCAACTGCCTAAGTGAGTTGAAGTTGAATTTGGATGGCACAGCATATATTGATTATTGTAATTTTTCCTCATTTATTTTTTAAATAATTTCTCTTTTTATAGTTCATTGATTTTAATATTTAAGCTTTCAGAAGGCAACATACCAGTATTTAAGCTTTCAGAAGGTAACATACCAGTAAACTGAAAATCTTGAACAGATTACAAAACAATTTATTTGGTTAGGGCCAGTGCTAGGAATTGCAGGGCCCAATTAGAAAATTATAGAAATTAAGACTAATTTTCCAAAAGAAAATTCTGTTAATACATTGTACATTACAGTATGCATAATGTAAGGAAAAATACTTCTTCATTCTTCATTTCATGTTTTCGGTGGTAGTTTATTTCTCTTAGAGTACAGAAATGGCTTCAAACAGTAACTCTTGCCCATCATGTCAATATGTATGTGTGCATGTGCGTATGTAGTGGTACATGCATGTATAGGTAGGTACTTCACATGCCTCATGTTTAGGTAAACTACAGTGCACACTTGCTTTGCGTTTCCTTGCCTTTCTCTATGTGGGTTATTTGCTATGTTTCCTTGCCTTTCTCTTTCTTTATCTGGGTTATTAACTAGTACTTATATGGTATGGCATATGAAAATGTATTAATCCTTACATTTTCCAAAACATATCATAATCTACTTCAGCTTATACTCACTAGTTGAAACCTTGGGTAAACAGTAATGCAATATTCACTGATAAACCCAACTTTAAATCACATATCATTAAGGGATAATAACATGTAATAAGATAATCATGCAAAGTACAAGAGAGAGAGAGAGAGAGAGAGAGAGATATTAATACAGTGAAACCTCGGTTTTTGTATGCCCTGTTTTTTATAGACTTTTTCTGATGAAAGTTTGTCTTGGGTTTCATACCTATCCTTGGATTTCATACACTCAGAAATGCCCCTCCCAGGGCCCACCATGTGACTAGGCCTCATATTGAGCGCCAAACGAAGCATCCCGTGTTCTCTCGTGACCCATTCTGGGTTGTGTTCATTGTTTTTGTGCTTTTTTTGTGTATTTTTATTCAAGTGCAACTGCTAAATAAGCCATTATGGGGCCAAAGAAAGTTCCAAAAGTTAAACCCTTCTGAAAAAGGTGAGAAACACTAAAATTTAAGAAAAACTCATAGCAAAGCGTTGGAGGGTGTTGCATGCTGATCTCGGTGGGAAAATGCCTACAACAAGCACTGCTGTTTGTGAATTTAAGGCCAGCTGAGGCTGGTTTGAAAAATTCAGAAAGCAAATGGGCATACATAATGTGCCTACTTCAGTGATTAAGGACATTTTTCCAAAATGGAATGATGTAAAAAATTTTGTGGAGAATTATTATCTCAACAAAAATGTAATGCATGTCTCCAGCGTCTTTAATGACCTTGCTGTGTTTAACTTCAGCAAAATTTAAAGAAATGCCAGTGACAAATGTCTGAACAGTTTTGTTGTACGACAGGGGTGTAGTGGTGACTCTCAAGCTGGTCCTAGTGCTAGTAAAAAAAAGGAAGAGTGGAAGTAACCCAAGATATTAGCAGTAAAAAACAAAGAGAAGTAACCCCAGATAGGTCCTTGATACCTGAAGTCCTTCTGAAAGGAGAATTCCCCTTCCAAACAATAATTTAACCTTTCCTCCCTCTCCCCTCCTCTCCATCTTCCATACGCTAACAAGTGTCTTCCACAATGGTAAGAGTGATATTAAATGTTCATTTATTCATTTCATTAGTCATTTACATTTATTCCTCATTGTTTTCTGTATGTAAATCTGTGTTTATTCTCTATGAATTGTATTTTTGTCAATATTTTTGGGTGTCTGAAACACATTATTGTATTTACATTATTCCTTATGGGAATTATTGTTTTTGATTTCGTATGTTTCCGGATTTGTGGGATGTTCTGGAATAGATTACGTATGATGAAAAACCGAGGTTCCACTGTACAGATTATATTATATCCTTTAATGAATGCGATATTATAAATTGCTAATCAGTAAATGTAGTGCAGCACATTCTTACCAAAGGCTTTAACCAATGATATGATAGTCTAAGCTCTAGTAACTAAGATGGTGTAAAGATTTCATAAATTTTTGTATACCATAATAAATAACAATTGTCCTAATACATTTTAATAAGCCCTGCAGACACACACACATAAGAATGTATATGTGCATGTGTGCATCTGTATACAACCTGTAATTGCTGTGTATTTGTGCACCATTCTTTTTTCCTCTCTCTCTGGATTATTCTAAAAGAAGAAAGAAAAAAATGTCAAGTCCAGCCCATATAGGCAGGTTTGGTTGATATTGCTCGTTTTGAAAAGAAAAGGAGGCTTTCAATGTTAAATTTTTCTAATATATTTATATATAGTTTGTTTTACGCACAATTAGTTTTCATTTTGAACATAGTACATACTGTACTGTTTAATCTTTGTTGTTACAGTACTGTTTGTTTAGTGACAAAAGGGAAAAAAAGGTTATGAAATTGCTGTTTTATATACTTACGTTTTTTTTTTTTTTTATCACCACAACTTTCCAATACTATCTGCAAAGAGCCTTGGATGTAATTTTGTAGATAAAGTAATATACGTACTGTATATTCGTATTTATATATAATTATTCAACAGCCCACTGATCTTATTTCTATACTCTTAAGGCTCACCTGAAGAATGTGTTTCTAAATAAAAATGAAAATTGAATCTCAATAGAAGTATGAAATTCGAAAGCTGAAGGGGGAAGGCATCAGGTAGAATGGATGCAAAGTAAAGGTAGAAAGCAGTGCAACAAGGGATCAGAGGGGATGCTGCAAAAAACCTTTAGTATTATTTTTTTTCTTATAAATTTAGTTTTTTTTATGTTTATTTGTTATTATTATGTTTTATGTTTTTTTACTTTTATTTTTGTTTTTTTGTTTTTATTTTTCATTAGTATTATTTATTTATTTGTCTTTCTGGTTTGCCTACCTTGTGCTGTGCAAAGCACACTGCCAGTTGTACCCCATCTGTGGGGAGCAGGATTGATCAAGAACTAGTTTTTAATGTCATATACCATATCCTACAGACAAGTCCAGATGTGGAACATGAAGCAAGGGTACCCAAGAAAGATTCTGAATGCAAAGCTGTGTCGTGAAATTCCTTTTCATCAGTTCATGCCATGGAAAAGTTTCGATTAGAACAACGAGATATTATAAGGTAAGTTCATGAAAGTTTTTTTTTTTTTTGTTTTTTTTTTTTACCAATAAGAATGGGTTTTAGTTGACTGAAAGTGCAAACTCACACAAGCTTCTCTTTTTCTTTTAAGTATTTTTGCTATGTTAATGAATATTGAAATTGTAATACTAGTTTGATGGAAATCAACAAGGTAAGTTGCCATAAGTGCTTTTTTCTACTTTGAAGAGAAAGTTATTTATACATAGTTAACACTGGTTAATTACCATATGTCAATGGTGTTCAGCTTGTAAAAATAATCTCTGCAATACAGATATCTTAAAGCATATAATTTTTATAAAGCTTTGTGGTTTAATCTTTAAAACCCACAGTACTGTAAATGTAAATATGTTCATGGCATAAGCTTAAGAGGCTATCAAAGCTAACTGTTCCTGTTTTCTTACATAACAGAAAAACTTTGTTTTCCAAGATAGTCTCAAAATTTTCGTTTGTTTTAGTACATACAGCTAATTACTCTTGATTATATATCACTGAAATTATGCAACTTTTTCTCCCAGGGTCGAATGTTGAAGAATGGTTTTTTGAGCTTTGGTACAGTGATACCGAATTCCACTAATACCTGGCAAAAGTTGATAGAAGCCCCAGCGCCAGAGTCCCAAATGAGCCAGCACAAGTTTTTGAGGTACGTGTGTCTATACGAGTACAGCCAGTTTTTATGTTAAAGCTTGTTATAATTAATGTCACAAGTTATAAACCAGTTAATGTTTATGTAACTTATCTTCTTGAATATTATTTGTCTTATGGAAATAAGAACTAAAGCTTTTTATGTGAGTACTACTCCTCATTGTGTGCTGGAATCAAGTGCAGTCATTAAAACTTGAATAACAAGGTGGTTAATGGTTTACACCAAGCACAATTTTTTGAGGGGGCTGTGGTCAAGTTAATATGCTTTGTTACATTATGATGGAAGTCAAATTAAGATACTATCAGTTTTTTTATTGTATGAATGGGTTTGTATTTTGATCAACTTAAAATTTGTATAAGAAAGATCAGCAGTGGCAGCAGAATGTGTGAAGGATTAAGTGGGGTGTTTTGCAGCTCATGTCCTCATATAGTAGTGTTTCCTGCAAGTGTGGTGCCTGTTCTCTTTTGCACTGGAAGGAGTTTGACAAAAACAGAAGGTCAAAGGCATTTGCTGGTATTTTCAGGTTGGTATTCTTCTTTTTCTTTTAAAGATTTTATTATTATTATATTTTATTTTTTATTTTTTAATTTTTTTTGCTCTATCACAGTCCTCCAATTCGACTGGGTGGTATTTATAGTGTGGGGTTCGGTTTTGCATCCTGCCTTCTTAGGTAGTCCATCACTTTTCTTACTATGCGCACCGTTTCTAGGATCACACTCTCTGCATGAGTCCTGGAGCTACCTCAGCCCTCTAGTTTTTCTAGATTCTTTTCAGGGATCTTGGATCGTGCCTAGTGTTCCTATGATTATGGGTCCAATTTCCACTGGCATATCCCATTTCCCTTCTTATTTCTATTTCAGGTCTTGATACTTATCCATTTTTTCCCTCTCTCTCTTCAACTCTGGTGTCCATGGTATTTGCGACTCAATGAGTGATAACTTTTCTTCTTGATTTGCCAATTAACGTCACGTCTGGTCATTTGCATGTATCACCCTATCTGTTCTGATACCATAGTCCAGAAAGATCTTTGCCTGATCGTTTTTTATCACTCCTTTCAGGTTGGTGCTCGTACCACTTATTACTGCAAAGGAGCTGATGTTTCTTGCTCAGGCTCCAGTGGAGGGCTTTTGCCACTGAATCATGCCTGTTTTTTGTACTGGTTTTGTGAAAGTGCCGGACATTCGCTTGCTATTGGGGTTTATGTTTCATTTTTCGTATTGCATTCTTACATATGGGAGAGGTGTTATTTCCGTTTATCGTTCTTTGAACATATGTGGTTCTTAGGGCCTGATCTTGTGCCGCTGTTATCATTCCTTCAGTTTCCCTTCTTGAGCTCTCCCCTCTGTAGCCATTGCCATGTGTCATCGCTGGCTAGTTCATTAGTCTGTCTCATGTATTGTCCCAGCAGTGGTTTGTGTGCCATTCCTCTGTTATGTTTGTCATTCTCCTGTCTGTATATTTCGGGTCCTTCGTCTACTTTTACGTATGATTATTATTACTCAGTAGATTAAACTTATTTTCTTATGGAACAAGCCCAGCGGCATTGACTTGAAATTCAAGCTTCCAAAAAGGGGAATATGGTGTTCATTTAGGAAGAATAAGGGTGAAAAGAAAAACAATTATCAAATAAATCGATAAATACATATTAAAAGTAAGAAGAATAGTACAATTAGGGTAGTAATGCATTGCATCTTCACATGAACTCTGAAGTTCCTATTGCACGACATCTGGGAGGCTGTTCCGCAGTCCAATGGTGTGAGAAATAAAGGCTCTCTGGAACTGAGAAGTTCGACAGCGAGGCACATTTACTGCACATTGGTGCTGCTGTTCAGTGATTCTGGTTGCCCTAAGCAGCAGATAAAGGGGATCATGGATCAATTGTGAATATGAAAGAGCTCTGTTATGTTGAAATATTACCTTTTTATGATAAAATAAGATTTTATGTATACTTACCAAGTAGTTACATAGCTATAGTTTTTTAAAAAAAAAAAAAAAAAAACCGTCGGCAGCTAGAATTTTGGAAATTCGCGGAAGCGTTTTTTTAGTTTGTTTTGTCAGGTGATACCCCCGCCCACTATCGGGGGAGTGAGGAACCAAACACCATCCGAAAATCAGTTGTTTATGCCCTATTATCCATGTGAGGGGAGGAGGGCGGGCTTTGATCCTGTAACTACGTACTTGGTAAGTATAAATAAAATCTTATTTTTTCATAAAAAAGTCATTTTTATGTATGCGACTTAGCAAGTAGTTAAATAGCTGAATCCCACATTGTAGGAAGTGGGATCCATGGATATGCTCATAACTTTTTAAAATTTAATAAATACAAAATATATATTTAGTGCTAATATCCATGCGGATGCTTGTTGGTTCCTTACCTGTTAAGAGAGCTGAACAGTTGATTACTGCCTCTGGAAGTCGCTCGTCTTAACTCATAGGGATGTGGCGGTATAGCCATGGCTCGTCCTCTAAACAGTGGGACCCATGCAGCTAAGGAATGTCCGTGGCTAACATGGTCAACCAAAGGATGCCCCTGCCCAGGGCGCAGTACCAAATAACCAAATGTTACCAGAGTAAAAAACATATCACCTCAACCTTAACCATAAAATTCATACCCAACTCTACACTTGATTGAAGGGTACTCCTAGTACTTCCATAGTACCTCCTGGCTCCCCTAAAAAACTCAACAACCTCGTTCAAGGCGAAGAGACAGGCTAGGAAGGTATGACTTCCTACACACCCTTACCCAATGTTGTGCCCGCCGCTAAATACGAACCCAGGGTACTGCAATTTTCATATACTGTTTCAATATCGCAAGTACTGCGAGGCGAACACTGATTTACATTTCCAGTACGTTGCTTGAATAATCGAGTCCAAAGAGAGATTGTATTTAAATGAGAGAGAGGTTGCCACTGCTCTTACCTCATGAGCTTTCACTTTAAGTTTATTAAGGTCAGTTTCTTTCACTTGTGAATGAGCATCTACAATTACCCTACGTAAGAAGAACGTCAGGGCGTTTTTAGACATCAGGCATGCCAGATTCCTTACTGAACACCATAAATGATCGGACAGGCCCCTAATTTTTTCTGTCCTTTGTTAATAACGTTTCAGAGCTCTGACCAGGCAGAGTAACCTCTCTTCTTCTTCCAGTCCTACAAAGTCCGTGAGGATTTTGATACTGAACGAACGAGGCCACGGTTTGGACGGGATCTGGTTTTTTGCCAAAAACCCCAAGGTTAATGCGCCAAACCGCAATTACCTTGTGCCAAAGGCCTATTCTCTTATCCATGGGCATTTTATTTCACTCACTCTTTTAGGTTGTAGACAGGGCTACTAGGAATAAGGTCTTTTCTCGTCAAAAAATCTCTCAACGATGCTCTTTGCAACGGCTCACACGGAGTTTTTGACAGCCACTTAAGTACTGCATCTAGGTTCCAAGATAATATCTTCGAACCTTTGGGTTTTTCTATATCGAAGGACTTAATGAGATCAGCAAGATCTCTATTTGACGCCACTTCCAATCCTCTGTGCTTGAAAACAGAACCCAACATCGCCTTATAGCCTTTGATAGTCGCAGTAGACAGATTCCTATCTGTTCTCAAATATAAAAGAAAATCTGCTATTTCTGTTATAGTTTATTTAGAAGACGAAACATTATGCTCTTTACACCAGGCTCTAAACACAGCCCACTTTGCCCGATAGACTTTACTTGAAGATTCCTTCTTCTGCACTGCTCAAATAGCTCTCGCCGCTTGTCTTGAAAACCCCTTCGCTCGTAAGAGTTGTCAGACAGTCTGTAAGTGGTTAGAGACAGAGTGGATAGTCCTTGATGGAACCTCCTGAAGTGGGGTTGTCTGAGTAGATCTGTTCTCTGAGGAAGTAACCTTGGCCAATCCACTAGAAGATCTAAAAGATCTGGAAAACCATTCCTGTGCTGGCCAGAATGGAGCAATGAGAGTCATCGAAACGTTGTGATGCGTTCGAATTTGTTGACTTCTCTCACCATCTTGAATGGAGGAAAAGCGTACAAGTTCTTGTTCGACCAGTCCAAAAGCATCGCATCTGTTGACCATGCTTTCGGGTCTGGTGCTGGGTGAACAGTAAAGGGGGAGACGATGGTTTCTTGCTGTGGCAAACAGATCTATCATAGGTTTCCCCCAGAGTTTCCACAATTCGAGGCATACCACTGGGTTCATCATCCATTCCGTGTGAAGTACTTGCCTCCTGCGGCTCAGTTTGTCTGCGAGAACATTGAGTTTTCCTGAACGAACCTCGGAATTAAAATGGTATGATTCCAATTTGCCCATAACAGCAGGCTCCTTGCCGTCTCGCAAGAGAAAATGAGTTGTGTCCCTCCTTGTTTCTTTATGTAGGAGAGTGCTGTTTTCCGAGTGTAATCGCCACTACAGTGGTCCCCCTGTATTTGCGGGGATGCTTACCAGACCCCCCCCCCCCCCCCCCCCCCCCCCCCCCCCGCCCCCCCCCCCCCCCCCCCCCCCCCCCCCCCCCCCCCCCCCCCCCCGTGAATAGTTAGAACTCGCGAATGTTTGGAACCCCTATAAAAATGTTAAAAACAGCCTATTTTATTAGTTAAAACTCAAGAAAAACCCACTAAAAATATTCATACTTGGTTTTTTAATAGTTTTATCTCAAAAAGTGCATTTTATGATGAAATTGATAAAAAAAAAAACGAGGAATTTGTTGATATTTCTCATAGAAAAATACCGCGAATGTGCGAATTTTCCGTGAATAATGCGGGGATATGTTCCTGAGTGAAATCCGCGAATGTGTGAGTCCACAAATCTGGAGAACACGAATACAGAGGGTCCACTGTACTTTGTTGCGAACTTCAGCAATCCCCAGTGGATGGCGGTCAGTTCCTTCCGATTTATATGCCACTGTTTTTTTTCTGCATTCCAAACGCCTGATACTACTTCCTTTTCCCCCAGAATCGCTCCCCAACCTTGATCTGATGCGTCTGAAAAGAACACTAGGTTGGGGCTCTGCGGAAGGAGGGATCTCCCTTCTGCAAGTTTGTCACTTAACTTCCACCATTGCAGGTCCTCCTTTATTTCCTGTGTGTTATAGGGAAAAAAAAAACACAAAAGAATTCCGGAACTTCTTCTGTTCCAATTTGCTCTGAGGAAGAACTGTAGGTTCCTCATATGCAGGTTTTTTTTCTCCCTAGGGTGTGGGGGGGGGGCACGAACTGTTCGATTGAGGGGATAGAGTGCCAAAAGACGACTCATCCATTCCTTTGCAGAGCATTCCTGGAGAACTAGAAATTTCTCTACCTTCTGTAGGCACGACTCGATTCTTTGTGGGGATGGAAAAGCCCGAAAACTCACTGAGTTGATCCTCATCCCCAAATAGACTAATTCCTGACTGGGAAGTGACTGCGACTTTCGTCTGTTTATTAACAGTCCTAGATCCTGAGCTAAAGTCAGGGTTTTCTGAAGGTCCTCCGTGCACCTCTCCTCTGTGACCAGGATATCCTTATCCCGACTAGATGTAACCATTTCGCAATGGGAGCTAGCACTTGGGTGAACACTTGTGGTGCGGTTGAAAGCCCGAAACACAGCGCTCTGAACTGGTATATTTTGTCCCCGAAGACAAAACGCAGAAACCTCTTTGAGTTTTGGTGTATTGAGATGTGAAAATATGCGTCCTCCATATCGATGGAGATCATCCAATCCCCTTGATGGATTGATGAAAGGACAGACTGATTCGTCTCCATCTTGAACTTTGTCTTTTGCACATAAAGGTTCAGAGTGCTTACGTCCAATACGGGTCTCCATCCCCCCGATGACTTGGGGACAGCGAACAGACGATGGTAAAACCCTGGTGTTAGTGGCTCCTCTACTAACTCTAATGCTTTTTTTTGCAAGAGAGACGAAACCTCTTCTGAAAGGGCGATGAACTTCTTTGAATTTTCTGAGTAAGCTGTCAAAGCTATCGGAGAGCCTGATAACGGTGGCTTTCTCTTGAACGGAATATCGTATCCCGATCCCGGCCCAGGTTCCGCCCCTCTTGCTTCCCATTCTTCCCAAAACTGGTGGAGCCTCGCTCCTACTGGCGCACAAAGGACTGATACACTACTTCTTGGTCGAGGGGTTGGTTGAGGATTTTTTAATTGATTTAAGGGTGAAACATTTTCTGCCCCTTGATCTTGGGAAATACCTACCGAATCCCCTGCCCCGAAAGGATTGTCCTCGGCTGGCTGGCGAGGGGCGTACACTAGGGATATTTTCTCTAGTCTGTTTAGTGGATTGCGAGAGAAGATCCTGTGTTGCTTTCTTCTGCAATTCGGAGGCAACTAGCACGACTGTCTCTTCTGGAAACAGGTGCTTCTTATCCAAGGGCGAATACAACAAGGCAGACTTTTGGGTACGAGATACTCCCTTGGGTGTAAAAGAACACCATATTTCTCTCTTCTTTAGGATACCTAACATGAAGAGAGAGGCTAGTTCTGCGGAACTGTCTCTAATCCCCTTATCTAAACAGGAGATCACTCCCGAAATGTCTGTAAAAGCTTCCTCATTCAACATTGAATAGCTCTTCAGTTTACATCCCAAGGCTCCTACTGTCCAGTCCAGGTAACTAGAAACTTCGAATACCTTAAAGATATTTTTAATGAGGTGGTCTAATTCTGATGCCGTAAACATTATCTTGGCCGAGTTGAAAGCCGATCTTCTTGCTGAGTCAGTAAGCGCGGAGAAGTCTCCCTGGGCGGAAGCAGACACACCCAAAGAGAGAGTTTCTCCGATTTCGTAACACAAGCGTCTCCTAAATGAAAGACGAGAAGGAGGGAAGCAGAAGTCGACCTTGCCTTGATCCCTCTTATCCTCAAGCCAAAGGTTAATTTCCTTTAACACTTTTCGAGCCGAAAAGGACAGTACGTACTAGTTTCGGTAGTTTCCTGGAGTCTTCCTGGTTGTCCCTCATGTAAGAAGGCACTGGAGACGTGGGGGTTACTGGTGAGAATGAATCTGAAAAATTGTCTACAAAGTAAAAAAGCAAGGCCTTGTAGGCAGTGAGAGAAGACTTTATCCTCCTCTTCTCCTTTCTCTTCTTCTTCGGCTGAAGAAATAGGTGATAAGGTCTCTACAGGTTGGATGGGGGCGCCGCAGAATGAATAAAGCCCAAAATGCTGTCTAACTTATTCTGGATGGCTGACAGAGAAGGATCGGGAGCAGCCATCACCTGAAGTCCTGTCGGTAGGCCCGAAGCTGAAATTGATGACATTAGACTGTCCCCGAGTGCTTCAGACTGGTCCTCTCTGTTGCACTTGGTTGCATATATACCTGTGGATGCTCGGGGTCTAGTGGGCGCTCTTGGACGCTCGGGTGCTCGTGAATTCTCAGGTGCTAGTGGATGCTCGGTTGCAACTGTATTAATGGGTGCCAATGGACGCTCGGGAGCCAAAGGTTGTTCTAGCGTCGCCGCGGAAGTTCCGGGCGCCACAGGCTGCTCTGGCGTGTGGGCAAACTGTGGCGCCGATGGGCGCTCGGGAGTTGGCGGGTTCTCATACTCCGAATGCTGAAGATGTCTCCCAGGAGTCTCCGGAATTACAGGAGGGACTAATGGTAGTCCTACCTGTCCTTCAGTATTACAGGTGCAGACCGGTGCTGAAGGCATCTCCGGAAGTCTACTCTTTCCTGTACTCTTCACCTCTGAATGTCTGCTAGAGGAAGACTTTCTCGACGACGACTTCTACTTAGAGGATGTGATCCTCTCACTACAATGTCCCTCTCCTGCCGTATCCTGAGAGAGAATCTCTCTGGAGAGTCCCAAAAACTACATGAAGGCTGTTCTTTCCGTACAGGGCTAGCCTTTTTACAGGGGACTGGAGAGGGAGCCCTCCTTTTCAATGGACGGAACTCGTCATGGAATCGCCACTGGCGCGTGGGAGAGGACTCCCCGGAGCTGGAAGCACTAGACGACAGCGGTACTCATTTAGAGATGCCTTTCCAATGGCGCTCTGTTGAAATATGGGTTTGTTCATGAAACTTACCTGTCAGATATATATATAGCTGTATTCTCCGAAGTCCGACAGAATTTCAAAACTCCCGGCACACGCAGTGGGCGGCCAGGTGGTTAGTACCCATTCCCGCCGCTGGGAGGCGGCTATCAGAATCATTCCATTTTCTATTCAGATTTTTCTCTGTCGCAGTAGTGAAAACACCTGTTTCCATTACCTCCGCCTAGGATTTTGAAACTTCATTAGCCGCTTAAGTATCCTACTTATTTTTTGAATGATTGACTTGGATTTGTGGCTAGGCATACGCTATCATAAATTAATTTAAATTTTTTCATTGCATATGATGTCTGAATCTAGTTAGCCTAGTTTCAGACTTTGTTGTCTGCAACGGGTAAGGGGAGGCTACCGAAACCTTCCGTAGACACTCGCTTAGTATACATGACGTTTACATGTTTTCTTTGTTGAAAGATCAATGTAATTAGTGTAATGTTGACTGATTCCGAAAAAAGACGTATGATTCGTATGTACGCAAATTAGAGCGTGATAGAATCAGGAGGTCTTCCTCCACAGTAACAGAAGTTAGGATAATGAACCTACTAACCTCCAGTAGACTTTATTTTGCCTAACCCTGTGGTATGGCTTACGGGCCTAGAGGAAGTGTCTGTGAGAGGTAATGCCCTTTTCTATTATGGTGGATTACATCAAGTAAGCTTGAAAAGTGCTCGCTCTCCAATCAGTGTTATTGTGAGTGTAGTGATGTTGATTTTGCCCCTAGTGTTGTGGAGGGGGCATCAGATCGGTCCTATTTAACGCCTCTAGGTCTAAACCTCTGTCGGACTCCCAGGACCAGGGTGGAGGGGGCAAGTTGAAAACCGAAGGAGGGTTACGGGAACCCCCACCGATCTGGCGTCCCCTTTCGGCAGGATAAGGCTGCCAAAGATCGTGCACGTGCACGAATCATGAAAGATTGCTTCTCGTCCTCCGAGGCGTCCTCCCCGCAAGGTTGGAGCTCTCGAAAGGAAAACTCCTTTGCGCCCTCTAAAAAAGAAGCTTTAGAGAAGAGGAATGCTTTCACGTCCTCTCTCTCGTCAGGAGGGAGCGTCAGAGTACTGATCTGGCGTCCCTTCGGCTTGACTTAATATCGATAAGCGTGACAGAGACGCAAAATGTCGCACAGGCGGCTGTCGTCTTGGTCAACAAGAGATTTAAAAATGCCCTTAAGGCAGGGACCCTCACTGAGGACGCCTTTCGAGACATTCAACGCCTCTATCGAGAAGGAAGGAAAAAACGTCTTTACTCTTGTAGCAAGGATTGTTTTCTTTTGCTTTCCAAAGACGCTCCCTCTTAGCCCCTCTCCTCCCCTCATGTCACTATGTATACGTTATGTTGACGTTACGCTTTACTATGAAACGGGATATTGTTCAAGCTCATAAGCTTGACGTCCGGCAAGCTGATTTGCACAGTCAAAACAGCTCGCCAAGACGCATCTTACTCGTCCCTAAGGGACGCTCTGTCAGCGGACAGAGATGACACTGGACAGACTATCCTAGTTTTCGACAGGAGAAGGGCAAAGAATTCCTCATACCCAAGAACACACAGGCGTCCTTTTAAATGCCCTTCTGCAGTGTCGATGAGCGTGACAAAGACGCAAGATGTCGCACAGCCGGCCGTCGTTGTCAAGAGTGGCGAACGTCCTTAAGACTCGTCCTGATGACGATCACCGTACTTATGCTTAGGACGCTCGCGTTTCATGAGCGGTCTCTCCCCTCGCCAGGAAGCCTCTCAAGTTACTCGTGTTGACGCACGTCATTCACTATGACGCTTCCCTTGATGTTCGTCGCTCTTCATATTCCGGAGACGCTCTTTCAAGCACGCTCCAAAGAATGCAATCAGGACGTTCGGCAAGCACCTCGCGAGGATGCCTTTCGTAACGCGGCGTTCCTTTTTTGAGCGCGTTTCTGGATATGTTCATTTGCATTACTAAGACGCAAGATGTTGCACAGGCGGCCACCGTCTTTGTTAGAAGGTAACGAAGGAGTCCCTTAAGGCCGTCTTGGAGACGAATAGCCTTACGTCTTCCTATAGTGCTCTCACACTTCAGGAGCAGCGTGCGGCTCTCCAGCACGCTTTTCGGGTGGCCTTTCAGAAGACGCTCGACGTCATAAACATTTGATAAGCTTTTTGGAAGACGCTCGATGTCTTACACATCTGGACGCTCGCCAGGACGCTAGTTCGAGGCGAGGACGCTCGCCAGGACGGCTCGCCAGGACAGCTAGCTTTTGAAGGACGCTTTTGAAGACCGGCCATCCGGCATCCTACAGTCATGACGCTCGGAGTAGAGCACTTGCCAGGACGTTTCTTCAGAACGATAGGGGGGCGTTCCTTACGGCCAAAATTTCCAAAAGACGTTTCGGGGCCAGTTTTTTTTTTTTTTTTTATTCCGCAAGAACGCTCTTCAAGAGGGCGTCGTCGAAGAAGAGGAAGGAGTTTGGTCTCGTCAAGATGTCTACTTCGCTTTCTACGAAGGGAGCGTTCAATAGAATCCATCACTTGATGAATTCCAGGAAACTGTAAGCAGATTTCGGTGTCATAAACGCCTCGTCTGCTTTCGGGATTGCGCTGCCGAAGGGGAACATTAAGGTCCTTCCTGTCATAAGCCCAGTCTCTAATCAGGAATCCTGCCCTTCCTCGATTTCTGCGGGAATCGGGAAGGCTATAGTATGCTCGAAATTCCTGGATTACTTTCCGTCATGCAATTGGGTTAGTTCTCATTGACAAAGTTCTTAATAACATTTTATCGCATAAGCGGATAAGTAACAAAATTTCGAAAGAGCTCTCATTCATTAGTCAGAGGCTCATCCAGGAAAAAGACTTATAGACTACGTCCATGAAGTCTTATGTCCAATATCATAAGAAGCTTGAACTTTCCTTTTCGATCTTCGGTTCTCACTTGAGGATTTCCATTTGAATAATATTATTCCTTCTCTTGGCAAAGAGAACGAAGACAGTCGATTTCCATTCTCTCTCTCTTCCTCGTCGAGGAAAGAATGTAGTAGAGAATTAGATGTTCAAGTGACTGCAATACTTATGTATTTATCTTCGTTCGCGTCATATTACTAATGTAAAGTTCAAGTCATATACGCATATCGTAGTTACCTCTACAGATGGCAACCGAAAGGACTGTTATTTTAAGTGTATTTAATCGGTCCTTCCTGCAAACTTCCAGGAGTTTCCGGTGTAAGGACAATGCTTAAAGGTATTGTTACAACAACACCAACTCAGCTTCTGCATCTAGCGAATTATGTTTCGCTTAAATATGCCTGCTTGAGAATTTCCTTATGATCGATAATAGTAACGAACCTATTCCTTCGTAGAAGAGAGTAGCTGGTAACTCAGGCAGAATAGTGCGAAACGAGAGGTTGCTGTCATTGTGGATGACGCAGTATATTTTAATCGGTACTCCCGGCAACTTTCCAGGAGTTTCCGATTTAACATTTGGTTAATTAAGCGTAATGTTACGACAACACAAATCAGCTTCTGTATTTAGCGAATTCGGTTTCGCTTAAATATGCCAACTTGAGAGTTTCTGTTCAAATAATGGAAAATCTATTCCTTAGATGAATAGAATAGCTGGCAACTCAGCATAAGACTGCGAGAAGGTGAACATAAGCTGCTGCCTGTAACTGTCGTCACACTGTCACCAACTCAGTTATAGGTAGCTCGTTGTAATGCTCGGTCGGTTACGTCTCTCTCTCCCGCGGGATTGATTTATGACCGTATATCTCTGCCCCTACAATCATGATTTTCGCCTCGGGTTGAGGGGATTTCTGGTAATCATGAATAAACGACTTCCTTTTGCTAAGAAATTTTCAACAGAGATATGGTCTAAGACAATGTTCGGCGCTGCTTACCGCACTGTAACAGAATTCGGTACGAATCTACCGCAGCATAGCACTATAATAATGCTCTCCTGCTTATGCAAAGCGCAGCCTTATTAGGGAAGGAAGCATGCTTAGTGAGGGAATGGATGAGTCTGCTGGGGACCATTTCCTCGCTGGAGAAGCTTGTTTCCCTGAATAGACTGCAATTCAGACCTCTACAGTTTTTTCCTACAGGAGAACTGAAATAACATCAAAGATCTAGAGATAATTCTAAACGTCTCTCAATGGGTTAAGGATCACCTCAGGTGATACTGAGAGGGAGGGAGCCAGGCATCCGGACAGAGGTCCTGGCACATATCTAAAAGAATTGGAAGCAATTTGGTTGGCTCTCCAGTTCCTCGAAGAGTGTGGTTGGTTGGTCGAGTGGTCCAAATCATCTCAGATAATTCCGCAGCTCTCTCATATCCCAAGAAGAGAGAGATGGTTATCGGCATAGGCACGGAACGTAACGATCCTTAAGAGGTTCGTTACACGATTGCACGTCCGTGGACGTGCGGATCTTCTCGATCGACGGCAGCAACTACTGACGTTTGAGTAATCCTCGCTTAGAAGTATGTCGAGAGTTGTGGAGACTTTGGGGACGTCCTTTCGTAGATTTCTTTGCAATATTGAAGACGAAGAAGCTTCCTCTACGTTGCGCCCTTATTCGATCCGAGAGCGGTAGCAATAGACGCCATCCTATAGTATGGAATGGGGATAGTTGGTTAGCCTTTCCCCTATTCAAAAAGCTTAGGAAATATAATAAGATAATCGCTGGCGTCAGAGGGAGTGAGAAAGACGCTGATCGCCCCATGTTGGCCTTCGAGAGGCTGGATTCACAGAGGTCACGTCCTTCAGAGGGCACTTTCCAAGGACCCTTCCCGAGAGAATCGGTCTACTCTAACAGCCTCACTTCGAGAGGTACCTAAAATCTCTCCGCTCTGAGTCTGAATGCGTTCAGACTGTCAAGAAGCGAGGAGGATCTTCAAGATTAATTGCAAGTCTCATTGGCCAAAGCAAAGCAGTGCTGCATATTTTGCAGTGTACCAATCGGAGTGGGCCGTTTCTGGACATAGGGCAGGAAGAATGACTGTTCCTCCACCTCTGACCTCTGTGAATTACTTTACCGCCTTCCCATTCCGTCTGAAGTATGGGATAAGCTAGCAGTCCCAACTATTGTAGAATACGGAAATATGTTGACGGCCTCTAGGCTCAGAGATTCGGATCTGTCAAACAAAGCCCTTCACGATCTTTGAGGTCTGTGGAAATCTTGAAATTGTCTAGATCGAAGCTTCCGGCATGGAACTTAGACGTAGTCTGAAGTTCCTGATGTCAAAAGCATTTCGAACCTCTCCTTTCTGTAAACTTAATACGCACGTAACCAGAAAGGCTAATTTTCTAACCACTCTAGCTACGGCAAAGAGGGTTAGTGAGGTTTTAGCCATCATCAGAGGTTTTGGCTTTAGAGGACATAATTCGGTGTCCTCTAAGCCTTCCGTTCTTGCTAAGACGAAAAACCCGTCTAACCCTTGGCCCAGAGACCTGGAGATCAAGGGGATGGCACAAATTATTGGGCAAGAGCCCACAGAGAGTCCTGTGCCCTGTCGGGACTCTCAAGTTTTATCTTGATAAAACTAAAGAAAGTCGAGGTCATTCGGACAATCTTGCGGTGTTCCGTTAAAAAGACCAGACTTGCCCATGTCGAAGAACGCCCTGGCGTTATTTTTAAGGAGTCTTTCTAAGAGGCTCATTCGTCATGTTTGAACAAAGATTTGAAACCTTTTAAAGTAAATGCTCACGAGGTGAGGGCGCGGCCTCGGAAGCATTTCAACAGAGCATGACACTCAGTATATCCTGAGTGCCAACGTTTGAGCGAAGCAACTCTGTGTTCGCTTCACACTCCCGACGGGATGTGAAGACGACATATGAGATCTGCGAGTCGCTAGGACCATACATATCCGTAGAAATATTATTGGAGGCAGGAAGCAGCACGAATCCTATCCTATAGAAAAGGGATAGGTGTGCCTGGTTTTTTTTAACTTTGAAGGGTTGGTCGCTTGAGGCGCTTTTCCCTTTCGTTAGCCTAGAAGTTATGGGACTAACTTCGATAGGTTAGGTCAGGTGGTGGTTTTAGCTTCGTTGCCCTCACAGTATGGTCAATATGGTCTAGTCACATTGTGGTCACGCTCCCGTTGACAGATCATCTAGAGCGCACCAACTACACAGGTCACTACCTTGTTGGCAACTCTAGTAAGCAAAAGCAGGGGGGGACTTCGGTGACAGTAATCAAGAAGTCAAGCTATGCTAACAGGTAAGGAATCAAGATGTCAATCATCTGCACTTGAGGTGTTTCCTAATCCTTCTATTCTGTCCCTTCCCACCTCCAATGGTGGGATTCAGCTATATATATATCTGACAGGTAAGTTTCATGAACAAAATGTTATTGTTATGATACAATAAAGTTTGTTCATACTTACCTGGCAGATATATATAATTAAAGTACCCACCCACCTCCCCTCAGGGGACAGTGGTATGAAAAATCTGAATAGAAAATGGGAATGATTCCTGATAGCCGCCTCCCAGCGGCGGGAATGGGTACTAACCACCTGGCCGCCCACTGCATGTGCCGGGAGTTTTGAAATTCGTCGGACTTCGGAGAATACAGCTACATATATATCTGCCAGGTAAGTATGAACAAACTTTATTGTATCATAACAATAACATATTTGTCAACAGAATCGCCTGAGGGGGCGACTGCTCGTGGGCAGACCCCACTAACCTCCCTTGGGCTACCAGTATGCCTCCTCCCAGGTTCTGGGGAGTTTGACAGGAACCTTTGCCTAGGCCACACTTACACTTGCACTCACTTCACCACTTACCTTGTCCATTAGGGTTTTCATGGACGCTCCTAATTTCTCCATTGCTTGGAGCATGATAGAAAATTTCGGATCGACTCTTGCCTCTAAATTGGCCACAACATCGGATATGGGTGTGAGAGAGCCAAGAGTAGGACTGGGAATGACAGGTGGAGGGGAAGGTTCAGAAAGAGACAAAAATCATTTGACAATTCCTGACTAATTAAGCTTTTTGCTTTAGTTCTAGAAGTTGCTTTTCTCTTTTTATCTCTCTCTAACTTATTTGTGTAACTAGTCAAGATCTTCCAAGTTCTTTGATCCCAATTAATATGCTCCCCACAAGTTTGATCTGATGTACAAGTCTGTACCCTACAACCTGTGCAAACTGAATGTGGATCATTACCCGCTTAAGCGATCCTAGTATTGCAGCCTCTACTACAATACCTAATCCCAGATGAAATAGTGTCTGACATTATGTAGACCAATTCAAAACTAGTGAATTTTGGTACAAAAATATTTAAAACTATTTCAATTCCTAAATAGCTATCACCGAAAACAAAACTTCCAATATTCAGAGTACGTACTTCACCAAATAACTCCAACAATGAGTATTCCACTGACTACTGAAACTGTGTTGACAGTACCAGCTGGCAGAAACAACTGATTTTCGGATGGTGTTGGTTCCTCACTCCCCCAATAGTGGGCGGGGGGTATCACCTGACCAAAACAAACTAGCGCTTCCGCGAATTTAAAAAATTCTAGCTGCCGACGGTTTTAGAAACTATAGCTATGTAACTACTTCTTAAGTTGCATACATAAAAACAAGAGACCATCTGTCAATGGTCCAAGTCATAACTGCTTGTCTGCTACTATGTATTAGGAAACAGAAACCTACCAGCACAAACAACTCTATCTAAAAGATAGAAATTTCTGGCAGAAGCAGACATCTACGCTGCAGGACAGCATTCCATTAAAGTAAAAAGAACTTAAAACAGGTTGCATTGATTTTATCACTGTTATAAATATATGAGGTTTTACAAACAATACCTAACTGACAGACTTTCGACTGTCAGTAAGCTCATCCAAGCAAAATAATTTTCAATCAAGTCAGCGGCGGAGTCGTTTGCTTGATGCAGTCGTGATTCCTCCTACAAAGTGTATCAGGCAAAGTGGTCAGTATTCAGACAGTGGTGTAGATGACGGTATTTCGTCTTCTCGAACCACTATTGCTCAAATAGCAGATTTCCTCCTTTACTTAGTCTTTGAGAGGCCTCTCTGTGCTTTCTATAAAGGGATATATTGCGTATAATGTTAAACTCTGTTTTCCATCATAGAGATATTGATGTATCTGGTAGGACGTTGTCCTTAAGTGTTTGTTGAGTTCATGTTTCGAACCTCTCTGATCTTTGTTCCTAAGAGACTTGAATCGGAAGATTGTTTTTCCGGTGGCTCTTGCCACAGTGAAGAGGGTCAGTGAACTTCAAGGTATAGAGAAGAGGATAGCCTTCTCTCAGGGAGATGTGGTATGTTCCTTCTCCCTGGATTTTCAGGCAAAGAACGAAAGCCCATCACAGCTTTGGCCATGTTCTTTTGCGATAAAAAATGTAACAGATGTTCTAGGAATGAAGGAGGAGGAAAGATCTCTGTGCCCAGTGAGAGCCCTTAGGTATTACCTACAATGGACAGAGAAGATTAGAGGGCAATTTAGTAATTTGTGGAGTTCTGTAAAAAAAAAAAAAAAAAAAAAAAAAAAAAAAAAAAAAATCTTTTCGAGACTTATGTAAAAAAACGCCATGTTCTTCTTAACCCTTAATGGACGAATACCCTCACATAAGTACTAACAGGTTTTGGGTGGCAGATGGTTTCACTCATGGTGAGTAACAATAATATGCACCATCGATTTGGGGGAATTGGATGGGAAAGAGGTGTCATTACTTCTATAGCCCATAAATTCACCAATTGCAACTTTTAGACTGGCTAAGATGAAACATTGAATGGCTCAGGAGCTTAGTTGTGATCTTAACTTCACATGAAGTCTTTTTATAAATTTACTCGTAAATATACTAAGGGGGTTGCTGTTGGTTTTAGTTCTTATCTTTTATGATAGTATGTCAGTTACAAATGTAATTTTGCAAAGAAATGTTAGAAAAAACATGTATAAAACTAAAAATGTTACTGCATCTTCGTTCTTGGTAAATTTATGTACAGGCGGTCCTGGTTATCGGCAATCCATTTTTATGGCACTCATCTAGTGCCATGAAATTGGCAATTTATGACAACATACATAATGGGCTGAGTTCCGGTTATCGGCTCATAAGGTGCCAATAATAGTTATGGCATCATAAATCCTAGAGTTTCAGTTAGTGACAGTTTTCGCTTAACAGCACCTCCGCTGATAACGCAACAGCCTTAACAGGCTGCCCTTGGTTAGCAGCAGGGGTTCCGTTCCTGGCCACCGATGCCAAGCGATTTTAAAGCCGACGGCTGCCGCACTCCTCCTTTCGGAATACTAGACCAGTTAACAGCGCCGCCGTAGACCAGTCAAACGGCGCTGTAATCCCGCAATGGCGCAATAAGTAAAATTATATTTATGCAGTATAGTACTATAGAATTTACTGTACAGCAGTACTGTGTAGTGCATTATAGTACAGGCAGCCCGCGGTTAACGGCGCAATCGCTCAGCGGCGAATCGGTTTTACGGCTGTCGTCAAAAATATTCATTAAAAAAATAAGTAATTTTAAGGTATTTTTACGGCACAATTTTCAGTTAACAGCGCTGCTAGCACCGTTGTCTAACGAGTTCATACATTTGTAGAAATGCCGTTCAGACCATAAAGGTTATGTAAATTATATTAACAAACTTTATGGAGAGTTATTACATAGGTATTAGGGTAAAATATATGCCTCTGACACTGTTCTATGCCAAAAATAATGAGTTTCATAAGTCCAAATTTAGCTATGGATGTCGATTATAAATGTTCATGCTTTAATGTTGTTCCGATACGTAATACAAACCATCGGTCCTTTAACAATAGGAAGTAGCTAGCGGCAGCTGGAACCGTCGTAAGCTTCGAACAAGGGGAGAACGGTAGTTAACTGCTTGTCCGACTGGGAGGTAAACAAATCACTTTTGCTTTCGGCCGCGGGTGTGAAGGACGTGTTCGTCATCGCTCTCTGCCCGCTTCATTGTCGTATGCTTTGTTTATATTATGTTTTCTACTAATGGTTTGTTTGACTTGAAAATGAAACTGTAAGTACACTGTTTTCATTTTCATTTCTTAATTATGAACCAACATGGAGCTATCGCTGTAGATGCGGCGATTTCCTCTCTTTTCATGAATTGAACCCTTGAATTATGTCTCGGTGCCGAGGGCGGGCGCGCTCGCGCCGAGTCATGTATTTTGGGCGAAAGTGTGTAATTGAAAAATGTAAGTACTCTTTTCATTATATTTTTGCCCTGTGCGTTCGTTGCCGAGAGCGTGATTGCGCTCGGCACGAGCCTCTTATTTTGTATGATAGAATGCAATGAAAGTGGATTCGCAATCGCAGTATTCTTTTCATTTTCATTTATTTATTTGCATCAATTTTAATTTGGATCAATTTCCGCTCTTACCCGGGAATTGATCCTTACGATTTATTTTCTGTGAAGTGAAATTGCAAGTGCAGTATTCTGTTTCATTTTCATTATATATTTGATGATGCATCATATTATTAGGATCAAGTTTCCGCTCTTATTGCCCGGGAATTGATCTCTTTTCCCCTTTAAGTTCTATGAAGTGAATCGCAAAGTGCAGTATTCTGTTTCATTTTCATATTACTTTTCACTGCTGTGCAGGGGTAGGGGAAGCGAAGGTCTGCCAGGAAGTCGTCGGAAAGCTCTCCCGCGACTCCCTTGGTATCCGATTCTTCGTCTTCTTTCCTGCCCCCCGCTCAGCTTCCTCGTTGTATTTTGTATTTGGGGTCTTCCTTGCGTTCGGGGTGGGGCATGTCTTCCCCCGTGCGTGAGGGAACCCCTCTTACTAATCTATCTGTGCTACCGCAGGTGCTACATCCGTGGGAGACGACCTTGGACAGGTATGGACCACTGCGGCGGCAGGGCGTGACTAGCATTCCACGGGTCTGCTTGCAGCGTCTAGTGAGGTCTGGGGCGGTCTCCACTACTACCTCCACGGCCGCTTATGCTGCGCCCCCCCCTCCTGGTCTACACTCCCCATGTTGTGTCGGTGACGCCGTCTGCCGCTATTAGGGCCGGTCGCCGCCGTACCGAGGGTGGGGGGTTATGCCGCCGCCGCCTGTGTCTTCGTGTTGCCTGCCCCAGACTTCCGCTGTTCTAGCAGCTCGCCCCTGACCGGCCGCCAGTACCCAGGTTCCCGCTGGCTGCCGATGATTCTACGAGGCGATGGCTGGGCCTGCCGTACCTGCCGCTGATGTGGTTCCCGCTGCTAGCTTGGCTGTCCCTTCTGGGTCTACCGCTGCTTCTGCCGCTCCTGAGCTGGTTGCTGTACCTGTCGCTCCTCGTTCCTGCGCCTGTCCATGCTGGTCCTGCCCACGGTGTATCTTCCCCAGTCCAAGGTCCTTCCGGACAGGTGCAGTCGGGCCGTGTTGCTTCGGCAATAGCCCCGGCTCCGGCCTGGATGGAGGACCTGACAACTGTCCTGCGTGAGCTGACGAGGAAGAGGAAAAAGAAGAGTAAGATGTCATCTTCGTCTTCATCGTCTGCTGCTGCCTCTTCCCCTTTGACTTCTAAGGCCCATAAGCCGAAGAAGAAGAAAAAGGCTGCCTCCCCCCCCTAAGAAGTCTCCTTCGGGAACTTCTAAGGGCCTGTCCCACGGGGGTCCTTCTGCTGGTCCTCCTGCTCCTTCGGGAGCGGGGCCCGTCTCCCCTTCCGTAAGGAAGAGATAGACGGGGACCAGAGGAGTACCGGTTAGCGCTGGTACTTCCTCGCCTGGTGCTAGCGGCGATGCCGCTACGCCAGGTTCCGGCTCGGTCTTTCGTTCGCGAGAGATCCCGAGTGTACGCTCTCCCTCGGGAGACCATGCACCCAAGACCGCGGCACGGAACAGAAGGCTGGTGAGAGCCGCTCAGGTGACTCTCGCCAGGCCAGTGGCCGCTCTCGCAGCGACCACCTGGTAACCCGGGTTTCCCCCCTAAGAAGGCTCCTTCGGGAACTTCTAAGGGCTCGTTCCACTCCAGTGGGACGGGGGGGTTCTTCTGCCGGTCCTCCTGCTCTTTAGGGAACAGGGCCCGTCTCCCCTTCCGCAAGGAAGAAGAAGACGGGGACCAGAGGCGTACCGACTACCACCGGTACTTCCTTGCCTGGTGTTTGCGGCACTGCTGCTACGCCAGGTTCTGGCTCGGTCTCTCGTTCGCGAGAAGTACCGAGTATACGATCTCCCGCGGGAGAGCGTATAGCCAAATTTTGGCGTCAGAGTTCGCTCGGTGCCAGGACCGTGGCACGGAGCAGAAGCTGGTGAGAGCCGCTCATGTGACTCTCGCCAGGCCAGCGGCCGCTCTCGCAGCGACCAGCTGGTAACCCTGGTAGACGTGAGTGTCTGACCAGCCACGGGCTGAGGCTGGGAAGAGGTTCCCCCCTCTCGATCGTTGGTGCCAGCCTCGGCTGGTACCAGCGGTATGACGCGCTGCGAGGACACGCACCGGTCTCACCGCGACAATGGTCTCTGCAGGTCTCCTGACCGCCGCTCCCACAGGGACCGGGCGGATAGGGGGACCAGCAGCAGCTCCTCTGCACACGAGATCGGGGCCACTGTTCTCGGTCCAGCCGTTTCCCTGGGAAACGGCTCGACTAGGCCTGCAAGTTGGCGATCGCCTGCAGCCCTCCAAGCCCGCTGGTTATGCCAGCGAGCGAAAGAGGAGCGTCATGTCTTCCTCTCCCGGGCCTGCAACTTCCTCGGTTTGCACCAGGAAGAGCGAGGCACAGCTGGGTGATCGTGAGGGGCATGCCCCGCACGATCCCGTCACGACGCCGTAAGTACCAGGTACGATCTTCGGACCGACCAGGACGTACGCGCAAGTGGCAGGGAGGAATCCGAGAGGGGTCTATCGCAGTTCCTCCTCCTTAAGGGGGAGGTTCTCGGAATGCTCTTGCTCGAGGGGCTTGACGGTCCTACTCTGCAAGATGCTATGACTTCCGAGATCCAGAGGAATTTTGTCGAGATTATGGCGCTGATTCGTCAGCGCAACGACCTCGGGGAAGGATCGCCGCTCCCACCAGCAGAGCCCACGTCTCGGCTCGAGTCGTTTTGGGGCCCGAGAGGGAACCCAAACCGACGGTGGGCCTGCCGCGATCAGAGCTTGCCGATTCTGTCTTGAACCAGAGTCTCTCGTCTCCGGATAAGAAGGCTCTCTCAGATCTGGCCGGTTGAACAAGCTACTTCCACCTCCTCTACTGCGACAGCGGCATTTCTACGTGTCTTCGGACACTGTATTTAAATACCCCTTCGGTCCTCCTGAGAGGTTTCGACCCCGATGAGGACTGGAATGAGTCGGAGGACGGTATCGGCTCTCTCCTGTCAGGTGTCGATCAGCCCCACCCAGACGACGTTCACAGTGGCGGCAGACCCTTACCTACAGTGCGAGTTCGTAACCCTCCTCGGGAAAACGTTTTCTCCTGACGATACGTTTTCCCAGACTTTGAGAGTCCATCACCGCAAGGCGATGGCTGCTCCTACTCTTCTCCAACTGCTAGTTCCACTGGGAAGGCGAGCGAGTATCCAATTCCTCCCCCATTCCCTCTTTCCTTACAGCTACGAGGGAAATGGGAGGGATCCTATAGAGATTTCTCTGTAGGATCCCACATTGGGGACTGCGCTACCGGGGGGACCTTCGGGTCCTACCTGACGTAAGCCCCGGTCGTTGAGGAGGGATCCTGCCCCATCCTCGATTTCTACGGGAATCGAGAGGACCACCAGCTGATATCATTTGACGAATTCGGGGGGGGGTTTCGCAGAGTGCTTAGAATTCTACGGAATTTCTAGCGCATTCAGTGTTCGAGTTTTTTACGATCTCCAAACACTTCAGCGAGACCACGGTCCAAAGTGAGCGAGACGAGAATCCCCGATAATTGTTATGCTATAATCGGGAACCTCGCCTATGCTCGAATTCCTGGAATTTCTAGCATTGGGAAGAAGACTGCTGCTGAAAGAAGAGTATCTCATAGTAGGCGACCAACCTGGAATAGAGAAGAACGGACGGGAACATCCAGTTTGGCTTGAACTATCGTCTTCGGTATTCTGTTCACCATTGAAGCTTTCCTTCGAGGAAGACTTCTCCTTCATTCTCTTTGATAGAGATCGAAGGTGGTTGATCTCCAATCCTTATTTTGTTCTCTTGAAGGAAAAGAATTTAGGATGGAGATCGTTATTCAGAATCCTACAAATATACTACGTATATTAACCTCGCGACATGATTCTGCTAAGCAGTTGAATTGTCCGAGGAGTAGGCGCATATCCTAGTTACTCTACGGATTCCGACTTAGACGAGAAGTATTCTAATTGAACTGCAACTCGGGGTTGCCTGCAACCCCCCAGGAGTTTCCAGTTTCAATATTTTATACTTATACTTTTGTCACGACACCATTTCAGCTTTTGTATTTACCGAAATTTGTTTCGCTTAAATATAATTGCTCGAGCATATCTGTTATGCTCGGTGGTTCTAGCCGAACGCATTCCTTCGTGGAATGAATGGATTACCTGGCAACTCAGGATGACGAGTCAGCGAGAGCTCAGCTACTGCGTATTGAACTGCCTGATAGCAGCTCAGTATCAGCTGGGCCTCCGAGATGCACGGTCAGTTATGTCTCTCTCTCCCCTGCTTTGATTGACTACCGAACCGTATCTCTGCCCAACAATCATGGACTTATGTCTCTGATTAACGGGAATTCTCGCAATAATGAAGGACCATCTACTGCTGTGGCGCTCGATTCTGCGAGAATTTTTAACAGAGATATCTCTTGGACTCTTTCATCTTTCTGTTTACCGCACGGTAACAGAAGTCTGTACTAGTCTCCCGCTGCATCGCACTGCAATAATGCGAATGATTTTGCAGACATCTGAGTTTGTCTTCAAAATATCTCGTATTCGTAGGTGTGCAATTGTTCATTGTTCACCCCGAATTAACAGATGTGTCAGAAGACATCGCCTACTCTCCGACCTGACAGCTCTACTTCCAAATGTTCAGCCCATGAGAAGCAGTTCTTCAGGCGGCTCTCCCCTGTGTTTTCATTACTGAAAAGCGCCCTCGCTTTCATTGCAACGACGTCTCCTCACCGGACAGCAATGAAATAGCGGTTAGCGTTTTCAGTCATTTGTAATCACAGGTTCTGAATCTTGAGAATCCTTCTCTCAATTCGTCTGTGAAGACGTAGGTTGCATTCAATATCTACCTTCGTCTTCAACGGCACATAGTGTTGTTTCTCCGTAGCTGAGATTCAACAACTATGAGAATGTCTTGCCTTCAGGGACCTCGGTCTCTAGAAGGCAATTGACTTTCGCCTGTTGGGCCCAACATGCCTTAAGAGAATCACACCTCGCCGTCTGGCATTGGGGTGATAAACAAACTACATTATTTGTTTGGGTCTCTCGGCATAACCCTTTTTAAAGGCGAAGGGTCACGTGACTTACTCGGATGCTTGGACAACTTGCCTCACTTCCGATACCGAACCAGTCAGTCGGCAGCTGTCAGAGCGCCCGAGTCAGTTACGAACTACGCTGTGGACTTAGTTCGGTTGTTACAGAGGAATCAGTACTTCGTCTTAATAGCTTGTCACAGTACCCATACCATCGACACCCACCATGGAGTGTCGGTGTCCTATCCCCTATCCACTACTGAGAACTTCGCTGCATGGGGATAGGAGGATGCGAGACTCTTTGTGGCTAACGGACAGACCAGTATGGGTACTGGACATCACCGAAGTTGAGAAGAGGGATAGGTCATGCGACTATTCCCTTCTTTTCCTCTGAGGAAACTGCATGACTTTTCCTGCGAAGTCAAGCATCCTGGGGATGGGATCCGTGACGCTCGCTTTCGTACCGAACTTCGTAGCGAAGACTCAGAACCCTTCGGTCCCTGACGATCGGTTCGAGTCGTTCACAATCCCCTCCCTAATGGACTTCATCGCCTTCGATGCGAAGGAGATGCTGCTTTGTCCGCAAGAACTTCTCC
Source organism: Macrobrachium nipponense (assembly GCF_015104395.2). NCBI lineage: Eukaryota > Metazoa > Arthropoda > Malacostraca > Decapoda > Palaemonidae > Macrobrachium > Macrobrachium nipponense. The sequence continues at coordinate 138,496,286 of NC_061107.1, read as the reverse complement.
GTGGCGCAGTACTGAAGGCAAGGGGTCTGGCCAACCAGACCACAGGCACCTCCTCTACCTTCGGGATATTGCCCACAAGTCCTTGGATCTTTTTCCTTGGGACCCGGTGGTGGCTGCTCAACACGTTGTGTAGGCGAACCCGACCCCTCGCAGGCTGAACAGCATCGAGTCCTGGTGTGACCGTAAGAATGGATGAGTGAATGAGAGTGTGACTGGCTCCTCTTCCCATCTTTTTCTTCCCCTCTACCTGTGGGTAGAGGGACACGGTCGTCACCCTGCTGGATAAGGATGAGATGCAGGTGAGCTACTCAACAGAGCCCCATCCTATCCCTTTCACTAGGGATAGGAGCGTATATCCACCACTTCCTCCAACAAGGGGGAGGAAGTGGATGCCAGCTTGAGACAACCCATACTTTATGTTGCCTCTTGCAAACAGGAACAAGTTCTTGCTTGCTGGTACGAAGAGATACGCTTGCCTCTCTCTTAGTACTCGGCCCAGAGGTCTGACCATTGATCCTGCGGTGCACATCCCGATCAATCGGACAGTAGCTGGATCCCTCCCTCGCTCTTACGACCCAGGGAGGCATTTCCAGGAGGTCGAACACCAGTCTGTTCATCAAAAGACTCAGATTCCTCCCACCAGGAAGTGAGTCTTCCTATTGTTAAAGGACCGATGGTTTGTATTACGTATCGGAACAAATGACAATTTGTTGAAAATTGCATTTTTCCTAACTATACAAACCTGAGGTCCTTTACATATAGTCCCTCCTCATGCCACCCCTCACTCTGCGTATTTTGCATGGGCCAAAAGGCAAAAGTGATTTGGCCGCGCGACTGTCGGACAAGCAGTTAACTACCTTTCTCCCCTTGTTCGAAGCTTACGACCATTCCAGCTGCCGCTAGCTACTTCCTATTGTTAAAGGACCTCAGGTTTATATAGTTAGGAAAAATGCAATTGTTCCGATACGTAATACAAACCATCGGTCCTTTAACAATAGGAAGTAGCTAGCGGCAGCTGGAACGGTCGTAAGCTTCGAACAAGGGGAGAACGTAGTTAACTGCTTGTCCGACAGTCGCGCGCCGCGCGACTGGGAGGTTAAACAAATCACTTTGCTTTCGGCCGTGGGTGTGAAGGACGTGTTCGTCATCGCTCTCTGCCCGCTTTCATCGTCGTATGCTTTGTTTATATTGTGTTTTCTACTAATGGTTTGTTTGACTTGAAAATGAAACTGTAAGTACACTGTTTTTCATTTTCATTACTTAATTAGGAACCAACATGGAGTTTATCGCCGTAGATGCGGCGAGTGTTTTCTACTAATGGTTTGTTTGACTTGAAAATGAAACTGTAAGTACACTGTTTTCATTTTCATTACTTAATTATGAACCAACATGGAGTTATCGCCGTAGATGCGGCGATTTCCTCTCTTTTCTTACCCGGGAATTGATCCTTACGATTTTTTTATTGTGAAAATGAAATCGCAAGTGCAGTATTTCTGTTTCATTTTCATATATATTTTATGATAGCATCATATTTATTGGATCAAGTTTCCGTTCTTACCCGGGAATTGATCTTTTCCCCTTTAAGAAGTTCTATGAAGTGAATCGCAAGGGCAAGTATTCTGTTTCATTTTCATATTACTTTTCACTGCTGTGCGGGGGTAAGGGGAAGCGAAGGTCTGCCAGGAAGTCGTTCGGAAAGCTCTCCCGCGACTAACCTTGGTATCCGATTCTTCGTCTTCCTTCCTGCCCCCCGCTCAGCTTCTTCGTTGTATTTTGTATTTGGGGTCTTCCTTGCGTTCGGGGTGGGGCATGTCTTCCCCCCGTGCGTGAGGGAACCCCTCTTACTAAATCTATCTATGTTACCGCAGGTGCTACATCCTTGGGAGACGACCTTGGACAGGTTATGGACCCACCGCGGAGGCAGGGCGTGCCTAGCATCCACGGCTGCTGCAGCGTCTAGCGAGGTCTGGGGCGGTCTCCACTACTACCACGGCCGCTTATGCTGCTCCCCCCCCCTCCTGGTCTACACTCCCCATGCTGTGTCGATGACGCCGTCTGCCGCTACTAGGGCCGCAGCCGTACCGAGGTGGGGTTGCCGCCGCCGCCATGTTTTCTTCGTGTTGCCTGCCCCCCAGACTTCCGCTGTTCCAGCAGCTCGCCCCTGGACCGGCCGCCGCCAGGACCAGGTTCCGCTCGGCTGCCGATGATCTACGAGGCGATCGCTGGGCCTGCCGTACTGCCGCTGATGTGATTCCCGCTGTTGGCTTTGGCTGTCCCTTCTGGGTCTACCGCTGCCGCTGGTTTCCTGCCGCTCCTGAGCTGGTTGCTGTTCCTGTCGCTCCTGATTCCTGTGCCTGTCCATGCTGGTCCTGCCCACGGTGTGTCTTCCCCAGTCCCAGGTCCTTCCGGACAGGTGCAGTCGGGCCCTGTTGCTTCGGCAACTGCCCCGGCTCCCTCCTGGATGGAGGACCTTGACGACTGTCCTGCGTGAGCTGACGAGGAAGAGGAGAAGGAGGAAGCTGTCATCTTCGTCTTCATCGTCTGCTGTTGCCTCTTCCCCTTCGATTCTTCTAAGGCCCATAAGCCGAAGAAGAAGAAGCCTTCCCCCCTAAGAAGTCTCCTTCGGGAACTTCTAAGGGCCGTCACCCCGGTGGGACGGGGGGTGTCCTTCTGCTGGTCCTCCTGCTCCTTCGGGAGCGGGGTGGCCCGTCTCCCTTCCGTAAGGAAGAGATAGACGGGACCAGAGAGTATCGGTTAGCTCTGGTACTTCCTCGCCTGGTGCTAGCGGCGATGCCGCTACGCCAGGTTTCCGGCTCGGTCTCTCGTTCGCGAGAGATCCCGAGTGTAACGTTCTCCCTCGGGAGACCGTGCAGCCAAGTTTCGGCGCCAGAGTTCGCTCGGCGCCAAGACGCGGCACGGAGCAGAAGGCTGGTGAGAGACGCTCAGGTGACTCTTGCCAGGCCAGCGGCCGCTCTTGCAGCGACCAGCTGGTAACCCGGGTTTTCCCCCCCCCTAAGAAGGCTCCTTCGGGACCTTCTAAGGGCCCGTCTCGCTCCGGCGATTCGGGGAGCTCTTCTGTCTGGTCCTCCTGCTCCTCGGGAACATGGCCCATCTTTTCTTCTACCAAGGAGAAGAAGACGGGGACCAGAGGAGTACCAGCTTCGGCTGGCACTTTTCCTCGCCTGGTTCTAGCGGTTTCTGCCGCTAAAAACCAGGATCCGCCTCGGCTTCTCGTTAGCGAGAAGTACCGAGTGGATGGTCTCCCGCGGGAGACCGTCCAGCCAAAGTCTTGACACTCGAGCTCGCTCGCCGCCAAGACCGAAGCGCGGAGCAGAAGACTAGCGAGTGTCGTGCAGACGACTCTCGCTAGGCCAGTGGACGCTCTCGCAGCGACCAGCTGGCTGCTCGGGTTGACGTGACGGTCGCTGACCAGCCACGGGTTGAGGCGAGGAAGGGGTCCCCGCGGTCGTCGGTACCAGCCACGGCTGGTACCAGCGGCTCGACGCGCCGAGAGGACGCTCGCCGGTCTCACCGCGACAGCGAGCCTAGCAGGTCACCTGACGCCGCTCCCATCGGGACCGGGGCGGAGACGGTAACCAGCAACAGCTCGCCTGACGCTAGAGATCAGCGTCGACGTTCTCAGCCAAGCCTCTCACCCCAGGCGAGCGGCAAGGCTAGGCCTGCTGCTCGATCGCCACCGCGGGTTGACGATCAGCAGCAGCCCTCCAAGCACGCTGGTCCTGCCAGCGAGCTAGGGGGGAGCGTCAGGTCTGCCTCTCCTGTACCTTCAACCTCCTCGGGCTACACCGGGAGGAGCGAGGTACCTATGAGTGATCGCGAGAGGTGCGCCGCTCGCGATCCCGCTATGACGCCGTATGGACCAGGCACGGTTCTAGGACGCCCGACCAGGACATACGCGCAATTAGCTGGAGGCGACCGTCAGGGGTCTGCCGCTGTTCCTCCTTCTGAAGGAGGAGTATCTCGGGATCTGTTCTTGTTGGAGGGACTGGACGGTCCTACTCCGCAAGACGCGGTTACTCCCGAGATACAGAGGAATTCGCAGAAGTCATTAAGCTGATTCGTCAGCATAATGACCCTGCGGAAGGATTGCCGCTCCACCAGCAGAGCCCCCACGTCTCTGCTCGAGTCGTTTTGGGGCCCGAGAGGGAACCAAACCGACGGTGGGTCTGCCGCGATCGGAGCTTGCCGTTTCTGTCTCGAACCAGGGTCTCTCGTCTCCGGACAAGAAGGCTCTCTCAGCTCTGGCGGTCGATCAAAGCTACTTCCACCTCCTCTACTGCGACAGCGGCGTTTTCTACGTGTCTTGCGGACACCGTTTTAAATACTCCTTCGGTCCTCCTGAGAGGTTTCGACCTCGACGAGGACTGGAATGAGTCGGAGGACGGTATCGGCTCTCTCCTGTCAGGTGTTGATCAGCCCCACCCAGACGACGTTCACAGTGGCGGCAGACCCTTACCTACAGTGAGAGTTCGTAACCCTCCGCGGGAAAACGTTTTTCTCCTGACGATACGTTTTCCCAGACTCTGAGAGGCCATCGCCGCAAGGCGATGGCTGCTCCTACTCTTCTCCAACTGCTAGTTCCACTGGGAAGCGAGCGAGTATCCAATTCCTCCCCCATTCCCTCTCTCCTTACGGCTACGAGGGAAAGGGGAAGGATCCTACAGAGATTTTTCTTTGTAGGATCCCAACGTTCGGGGACTGCGCTACCGGGGGGACCTTCGGGTCCTACCTGACGTAAGCCCCGGTCGTTGAGGAGGAATCCTGCCCCATTCTCGATTTCTAACGGGAATCGCGGAGGAACCACCAGCCGATATCGTTTGACGAATTCGGTGGGGGTTTCGCAGACTGCTTAGAATTCTACGGAATTTCTAGCGCATTCAGAGTGTTCGAGTTTTTTACGATCTTCAAACACTTACGCGAGAACCACGGTCCAAGTGAGCGAGACGAGAATCCCCGATATGTTACACGATAATCGGGAACCTCGCCTATGCTCGAATTCCTGGAATTTCTAGCATTGGGAAGAAGACTGCTGCTGAAAGAAACTATCTCACAGTAGGCGACCAACCTGGAATAGAGGAGATCGGACGGGAATATCCAGTTTGGCTTGAACTATCGTCTTAGTATTCTGTTCACCATTGAAGCTTTCCTTCGAGGAAGACTTCTCCTTCACTCTCTTTGATAGAGAACGAAGGTGGTCGATCTCCAATCCTTATTTTGTTTTCTTGAAGGAAAGAATTTAGGATGGAGATCGTTGTTCAGAATCCTACAAATATACTACGTATATTAACCTCGCGACATGATTCTACTAAGCAGTGAATTGTCCGAGGGGTAGGCGCATATCCTAGTTAATCTACGGATTGCGACTTTGATAAGAGAAGTATTCTAATTGAACTGCAACTCGGGGTTGCCTGCAACCTCCCATGGAGTTTTCAGTTTCAATTTTATATACTTATGGTTTTGTCACGACAACACCATTTCAACTTTTATATTTTACCGAAATTCGTTTCGCCTAAATATAATTGCCCGAGCATATCTTTTATGCTCGGTAGTTCTAGCCGAACGCATTCCTTCGTGGAATAATGGATTACCTGGCAACTCAGGATGACGAGTCAGCGAGAGCTCAGGCTCAACCACTGCGTATTGAACTGCCTGATAGCAGCTCAGTATCAGCTGGGCCTCCGATATGCACGGTCATGTATGTCTCTCTCTGCCCTGCTTTGATTGACTACCGAACCGTATCTCTGCCCAACAATCATGGACTTAAAGGTCTTCTGATTAACGGGGATTCTCGCAATACTGAAGGACCATCTACTGCTGTGACGCTAGATTCCATCGCCTTCGACATTGCGAGAATTCTCAACAGAGATATCTCTTGGACTCTTTCATCTTTCTGTTTGACCGCACGGTAACAGAAGTCTGTACAAGTCTCCCGCTGCATCGCACTGCGATAATGCGAATGATTTTGCAGACATCTGAGTTTGTCTTCAAAATATCTCGTATTCGTAGGTGTACAATTGTTCATTGTTCAACCCGAATTATTACAAGATTTGTAAGAAGACATTCGCCTACTCTCCGACCTGACAGCTCTACTTCCAAATGTTCAGCCCATGAGAAGCAGTTCTTCAGCGGCTTTCACCTGTGTTTTCATTACCGAAGAACGCCCGCTTTCATTGCAACTACGACTTCTCACCGGACAGCAATGAAATAGCGGTTAGCGTTTTCAGTCATTTGTAAGCACAGGTTATGAATCTTGAGATCCTTCTCTCGATTCATATGTGAAGACGTAGGTTGCATTCAATATCTACCTTCGTCTTCAACGGTACATAGTGTTGTTTCTCCTTAGCTGAGATTCAACAACCATGAGATGTTTTACCTTCAGGGACCTCGGTCTCTAGAAGGCAATTGACTTTCGCCTGTTGGGTACATGCCTTAAGAGAATCATCACCTCGCTGTCCGGCATTGGTGACAAACAAATACATTAATTGTTTTGTCTCTCGGCATAACCTTTAAAGGCGAAGGTCACGTGACTTACTCGGATGCTTTGACAACTTGCCTCCTACCGAACGCAGTCAGTCGGCAGCTGTCAGAGCGGCCGAGTCAGTTACGAACTACTTTTCTTGTTGACTTAGTTCGGTTGTTACAGAGCAATCATTACTTCGTTTTAATAGCTTGTCACAGTACCCATACCATTGACACCCACCATGGAGTGTCGGTGTCCTATCCACTACCGAGAACTTCGCTGCATGGGGATAGGAGGATGCGAGAAGACTTCGTGGCCAAACGGACAGACCAGTATGGGTACTGGACATCACCGAAGTAGAGAAGAGGGATAGGTCATGCGACTATTTCCTTCTTTTCCTCTGAGGAACTGCATGACTTCTCCTGCGAAGTCAACGCACCCAGGGGATGGGGATCCGTGACGCTCGATTTCGTACCGAACTTCGTAGCGAAGACTCAGAACCCTTCGGTCCCTGACGATTGGTTCGAGTCGTTCACAATCCCCTCCCTAATGGACTTCACCGCCTTCGATGCGAAGGAGATGCTGCCTTGTCCGCAAGAACTTCTCCTTGGCGCAGGTACTGAAGGCAGGGTCTGGTCCACAGACCACATGCCCTTCCTTCACCTTCGGGATATTGCCCACAGGTCCTTGGATCTTTTTCCTTGGGACCCGTGTGGCTGCTCAACACGTTGTGTAGCGAACCCAGACCCTCGCAGGCTGAACAGCATCGAGTCCTGGTGTGACCGTAAGAATGGATGGTGAATGAGAGTGTGACTGGCTCCTCTTCCCATCTTTTTCTTCCCCTCTACCTGTGGTTAGAGGGACACGGTCGTCACCCTGCTGGATAAGGACAAGATGCAGGTGAGCTACTTAACAGAGCCCCATCCTATCCCTTTCACTAGGGATAGGAGCGTATATCCACCACTTCCTCCAACAAGGGGGAGGAAGTGGATGCCAGCTTGAGACAACCCATACTTTATGTTGCCTCTTGCAAACAGGAACAAGTTCTTGCTTGCTGGTACGAAGAGATACGCTTGCCTCTCTCTTAGTACTCGGCCCAGAGGTCTGACCATTGATCCTGCGGTGCACACCCCGATCAATCGGACAGAGGCTTGGATCCCTCCCTCGCTCTTACGACCAGGGAGGCATTCCAGGGATGGACGAACACCAGTCTGTTCATCAAAAGACTCAGATTCCTCCCACCAAGAAGTGAGTCTTCCTATTGTTAAAGGACCGATGGTTTGTATTACGTATCGGAACAAATGACAATTTGTCGAAAATTGCATTTTTCCTAACTATACAAACCTGAGGTCCTTTACATATAGTCCCTCCTCATGCCACCCCTCACTCTGCGTATTTTGCATGGGCCAAAAGCAAAAGTGATTTGTTTACCTCCCAGTCGCGCGGCGCGCGACTGTCGGACAAGCAGTTAACTACCGTTCTCCCCTTGTTCGAAGCTTACGACCGTTCCAGCTGCCGCTAGCTACTTCCTATTGTTAAAGGACCTCAGGTTTGTATAGTTAGGAAAAATGCAATTTTCGACAAATTGTCATTTTTCGACAATTGTCATTTTAAAATGCGTATGAAAATGTATTACGTATAGGGTATTTTTATTCCTGCACAGAAATATGATACAAAGGCAGCTTTTGAAACTGCCCTTCACGTTATCAAAGAGGTTGTTTTTTCATGTTCTTTCTTGTGAGCCGCCGACTGCCGCTCTTCCGAAAATTTAGTTTAAAAAAGTGCAAATTAGCGATCGATGTGTCGATTTCATAAATATTCAGGCTTTTAAGTTTAAAATGTGTATGAAAATGTATTATGTATAGGGTACTTTTATTTCTGTGCAGAAATATGATGAAAAGGCAGCTTTTGAAACTGCCCTTCACGTTACCAAATACGATGTTTTTTTTCATGTTCGTTCTTGTAAGCTGCTCTTCCGAAAATATAGAGTTAAAAAGAGTGCAAATTTAGCGATCGATTTGTCGATTGTTTAAATATTTGAGATTTTATGTTTAAAATGTGTATGAAAATATACTACGTATAGTGTATTTTTATTTTTGTACATAAATATGATATAAATTAAGGCAGCCTATGTAACTACTCTCCACGTTATCAGAGGATGTTTTTTCATGTTCGTTCTTGTCTGCCACTGTTCCGAAAAATGCATGGTGTTATTTTATTAATTATGCATCTTTTCCATAAATTCTTTAAAAAGTTATACTTTAATTCACTGTATCCAATAATATTGTATGTATTCTCATATTATTGTATTATGAAATACTATGGCAAATTTAAGCCAGTATTCCTCGGAGCTGCCAATGTTGTGGTTTGAAATCAGCTGATGGCGAGTACGAGTTTGTTTCGCCATAATGCAATTTTGAGCGAATTGCGAACGGAATCACAAAATTTTTTTACGCAATAAACATGCCGCCAACGTAATCTGTTAACGAAAAAATAGTAATTCACATTCACAACGAGACATATTCAATTCATATTTCCACCTAAAAACACGTATAAGGTAAAATAACTTTGTCTCATATAAGTCAAGTATCTAGATATTCGTTTATGCTAACTAGAAGCAAGAAAATTTGCTCAGAATTGCATTAAATATGGCGAAACAAGCTCATATTCGCCATCAGCTGATTTCCAAAACAAAACATTTGCTGCTTCGCAAAATACTGGCTTAAATTTACTGTAGTATTTTATAATACAATAATATGAGACTACATACAATATTATTGGATACAGTGAAGTAATGTATAACTTTTAAAAAGATTTATGGAAAAGATGCATACGTATTTACCTTTTCTTCTCTGCTTATCTTAATTTTCATCACTACATAGCAGCTGCATCTTGAGCTTGTACAGTTGTACCTCAATTTTTTGACCGAGTTGCACAGTTATATTTTGTACTTCTATCCCATGGAAAAATAAACAAATGCAGTGTTGCAAAATCGAATGTATACGCGAGTTTTGTCTTTTAAAATCAATTTACGGAACAATTGTAAATATAATTTGGTATAAAAACGTGATTCAATTATATAAATTAAAATTTTATTATTCAGGCACAATTGAACAACCTATTGTCTTCATCATGTTAAGGGCTGTTACAAAGACTTTAAATGGACATGTGTACTGCCACTGTATCATATTTATGTACAAAAATAAAAAATAAAATACCCTGTAATACATTTTTCATACACATTTTAAACAAATGCATGAAAACTTATAACTAAATGCTGAAATTTCATTATAACAAAAAGCGGAAGTTTCATTAACAAAATGAGTTATAATTAGCATTTTTTGGAACAGCGACGGACAAGAGCGAACATGAAAAATCCTCAAAAACATCCTCTGATACTGTGGAGGGCAGTTACAAAAGCTGCCTTTATTTGTATAATTTCTGTACAAAAATAAAAATACCCTATATGTAATATATTTTCATAAACATTTTAAACATAAAAGCATGAACACTTATAAAATTGACAAATCATTCACTAAATTTGCACTTTTTTAAACACTATATTTTCGGAAGAGCGGCAGGCGGCAGCTCACAAGAAAGAACATGAAAAAACAACCTCTTTGATAACGTGGAGGGCAGTTCCAAAAGCTGCCTTTGTATCATATTTCTGTGCAGAAATAAAAATACCCTATACGCAATGCATTTTCATACATATTTTAAACATTAAAGCATGAACATTTATAAATCGACACATCCATAGCTAAATTTGCACTTATTTACAGTGGTACCTCGAGATACGAAATTAATCCGTTCCGAGACGGCCTTCGTATTATGAGTTTTTCGTAACTTGGAACACATTTTACATGTAAAATGGCTAATCCGTTCCAAGCCCTCCAAAAACGCCCCAGTAAATTGATATTTCCAAAAATATTTCCAGGCCTAAAACACATGTTCTAGGGTTACGACGGAAGAAATATGACTCCAAAAAGGCAAAATACTGTACATACTTGAGTAATATTCAACTGCATGTAATGTTCAACCCCATTTTTACTGCATATATTAGGACTTTAGCATATGTCCCTTAGCAATAAGCCTAGCCTATGTTAGCAGTTGCTACTGTAGCCTAGTCTATGATTCTGACATCTAAACCTAAGAGCTAAAAGCTTAGAATATGCCAATAAAATGTATAAATAATCAGTATGTACATATTTCAAATAATTATTAATTAATCATTAACTATAATACACAAACAAACAAAAAACAAACCTTCCGATCGATTGTTTACATCCAGCTCTTACCCGTCTTAGAGTATCGAACGAGCGCCAAGCAATCATTTTTCCTAGCACACAGTAAGCCATAAATTGTCATTAGTATCTCTCTTCTACTAATGAAACCACCAAACAGTATAATAACCATTCATTTCTATTCTTTATTCTATCTTTACCTAATGAAGATACAGAGTTACCGACAGCTATAATGAAACATGCGTATACGTAACGTAATAATAAAACAGAAGAAGAATTCTAAAAAATACGTATTTGTTGGCAGTCTGATTTATTTTATATTTTATGATATCTAATTCACAATTTTTTTTATTAAATGTATTGCATGTACTCATTTCAAATAATTGTTAAGTAACCATTAACTACGTATAATAAAAAATAAAAAAAAAAGCTTCCAAACATCTGTTTACATCCAGCACTTACGAGTATCGAACGATCGCCAAGCAATCACTTTTACACAGTAAGCCATAAATTTTCATTATCTCTCTTCAACTACTGAAACTACCAAACAGTATAATAACCATTCATTTCTATTCTTTATTCTATCTTTACCTAATGTTTTCTTTATTAAATGTTTTGCATGAATACTAAGTTTTTCAATTTACAGCAACCTTTTACCAATAGAATACTTAAAGCACAAGGGGTAGATGCTGACCAATAGGAGAGCAGGACCTTATGGGGTGACTAGCATCAGGAACCAATGGGAGAGCGGGAGGATGGTGGTGAGTTTACTCAGTTGGCGGCGCGGGAGTTTTGAAATTGTTCTCGGTGGTCTGGGCGAATCTCGGGACTTTACAGCAACAACCTTTCGTATCTTGAAAACTTTTCGTATGTAGAGCAGTAAAATTTTTCGCATTGGCTTTCGTAACTTGGATTTTTCGTAAGTTGAGCCTTTCGTATCTCGAGGTACTACTGTACCTTGATATTTTTGGCATAGAACAGCATCAGAGGTATAAATTTTACCCTAATACTTATATAATAGCTTTCAATAAATTTTGTTAATATCATTTGCATAGCCTTTATGGTCTGAATGGTATTTCTACAAATGTATGTACTCGTTAGACATAACAGCGCTAGCAGCGCTGTTAACTGAAAATTGTGCCGTAAATATATATATATATATATTTTTTTTAATGAATATTTTTGACGACAGCTGTAAAACCGATTCGCCACTAAGTGATTGCGCCGTTAACCGTGGGCCGCCTGTATATATTTTACAACAAATATGCTCAGAATTTGTAAATGATTTTATTTCTTATAGTCTAATGAAAATTCCACATGAAGTGGTAATGTTGAGAATCCAATGCTTTTTAACATTTTCTAATACTATAGGGTATAACAATTGAAAAACTGCCGGGTGACACTGTCACCTTTGGGGAAAATGATCTATGCACTAAGTAAGTTGAGGTATTTATGAGACAAAAAATCTGTACAAGTTTATATTTCCATCTGACATTTTTATTAACCTCTTCTTCCGAGCAGATAAATAGTTTTATTAATTGTTATTTGGAAAAATACATGGCCATAATTGAGAAGAGAATTAATAATATTCAGAAAAAAGCCTTGTGAAAAATCAATTAAAGATGTATAAATAGTTATCATTATTACACTGCACAAACTGTGAAAGATCGGTACTACATATAGCTAGCTATCTTTTAAAATGTTTCTAAGAATAGCCTTTTCTTCATTTCTTTCTTTTTCTTTTTCACTTCTATCTTTTATCAGTTTAGTGAATCGGTTCAAATACTCGACTGAAGTTTTACATTGACAAAACAATGTACTACATCCTTGAGATGCCTTCACGCAACTGCAATTTGCACTTCCACTTGCATTCCCTTCAATAGCACAAGAACATTTAATTAGCTGCAGAAAATATTCTAGAGCACATGATAGTCCTTTGGGTATTCCCACCCATAGTCAGTCAGGTCCATAAGGGGTGGATTGGCTTCATCAGTACATTTCCATCGGGCAGCCTGTAGTAGGTGACACCGGTAAACATGGTATCAAAATGCGGTTGCTGTTAGAGGCAGTGTCTTTAACTGGGGAGCTCTTACAACTTTATTGGCAGAACATTTTTTTCTGTCATACCGCATA
>NC_061107.1:138375845-138482928 GCF_015104395.2 Macrobrachium nipponense | reverse complement strand
ATCCTGAAAAAAAAGTTTGAATTAAGTTCAAATTCTTTATAAGGTCTTTAAAAAGTTTTGAAATTAAGTTCAAATTCTTTTTAAGGTCCTTAAAAAGTTTTAATTAAGTACCAATTCCTTTCAAGTGTTTTGAATAACCTGTAGTACCTATGAAAAATGATCTGCCACCGAGTTACTAGGCTACGTAGTTTGTTATGACCCCAAACAATGGGCTTCCGAAGAAAAACCAACCATTTAAGTTTGCTGTAAGGCCAGATCTGGCAACTTCTTTAATGGCACACACTTAGGCATGAGACAGCTTCTGAGACAACATGCTTAACCTAAGGCTGTGGAGCACTTCAGTAGACTACATTTGGCTAGGGCCTCAGCCACTGGAGTTAAGTAGCCTAATAGGTACGTTCATGATCTGTTCCCCCATCGCAGTAATAACTTTAAGTAAATAAACGGCGAGTGTTGTTAAGGTTACGAGGATGTGCCCCGTAATAGGTACTTAGATTGGCTTAATGTAGGCTATGTTGAGACTAGCCTATTATGCAGTATTCATAGTTTAATGTAACCAAAGCTATGCTGATAATGTTCATGCCAAACAACTTATTTAATGTGACCTACTTAATATTCACATAAATGCTTGGACAAAGCCGTTTTGAAGGGTCAAGATCATAATGTCACGACCTTATTATCTAATTTATGACGATCCAAATCATCAACTGTTATGTTTACTTGGTTTCCCTTGGCAACCACCAAAGACCACCAACAACAATTCGTTCATTAACACACTCGTATTTTCAACAAATGCCTCAAAGGATACATCTTGAAACCCTGAAGGATATCTTCCGATCTAGATGGCATGGCTAGACGAGGAAATAATGTCCGTTTTGAACAGAGGAAGGATCCCAAACCTTCTCACAATCGAGTAAGTCAACACGTCAGCCTCAAATTCCCGACTACTGACTGACAGGCCGAGTCCGACGGTCCTCCGCGGCTCCAACCGGGCAGCTTGGGGCTCGGTCCGGTCTGCTCCGTCTCTGCCGGGGAGGGAGGGGGGTGTTGTGGATAGGGTTCTGGGGGAGCCCCGACAACGTCTGTTTGGGTTGGGAACTCACTTCAACCGCTTCCTGTATAATCATATAAACGGAACACAGTTTTATTTTTATTTCACGTGAGCTGACCAAAGAGTGTTAGGCAGTGTATGCTGATTTTTGAAAATCATGCGCAACTACGTCGGCCTCAAAAGCCAAATAGTAGTTAACTGAAACCTGATAGTGGTTCCTCCAAAGTCTACATTTTATTCGCACGTAATTTGATCGATCTGATTAAAGTACTTGTTCGCGATGTGTGTCAAGGTTCCACTCTTCCAGGTGTTGAATGAATATTTTGAATAACAATTTGAAGCTCCGTTTGTTATGTTTCCCGGGTATTTGCTTTTTTCTGATGATGTATGTAATTACTTTAGCTTGCATACACAGACTCTCTCTCTCTCTCTCTCTCTCTCTCTCTCTCTCTCTCTCTCTCTTCTCTCTATATATATATATATAGTATATATATATATATATATATATTAGAGAGAGAGAGAGAGAGAGAGAGAGAGAGTCAAGAAATTTTGGAGAAACGACATTGTCAAGTACTTTCGTGTATATTACACATTTTAAACAATTCTTGTGGCTTCAACTGATATCAGACGCATATTTGTGATTGTTTTTATATATGTGTATATATATATATATATATATATATATATATATATATATATATAAACATAGCGGGTGTGTTTTGAGAAGGTAGAGCAGATAACAGAATGTTTAACAGGAAGAAAATCGTGCTTTTAGACAGGGAAAAGGGAGTGTGTATCAAGTGTTTATTGTAAAACATTTTCTTGAGAAGTTTGAAAGCAAAGGTGAAAAGTTGTACTATGTAACTTACACTGACGTAAAAGAAGCTGATTATATTAAACTAATAAGGAATCATTGTATAGAAGGTAAATTGCTTAGACCGAGAGAAGTTTTTATAAATATAGGCGAGGCATTGTTTGAGTATAGGTCTAAAAGTGGTTGGCTCAGTGAAAGAGAGAAAAAAAAAACAAGGGTTAATAAAGTTATGTTGTCTTTATGGTTGTTTGATATCTTTATGGATGGAATGATGCAAGAAATCAGAGAAAGCTCAGTAGATGTATGAATGGCTGTTAGTAGAAATACAGTATACAGATTGGTGCGGTGGATGATATTGAAGAGAAACTAAAGAGATCAGTGTAAGAATTTGAAAATTTGCAAGAGTAAAAGTTGAAAGTGCATCTGAGCACGAGACAGGTAATGATAGTAATAGGGACCTAGGAAGAAGGAGCGGGGAATTTTAGCGCCGAGGATGAGAGAAGGAAAGTAGTAGATTACTCTAAATATTTGGAAGATAATATTTTGGATGATGGTAGGATAAAAAAAAAAAGAGAGAAAGCAAGTCACACAGTAGATGAGGCAAGAAAGGCACCAGTGTAGATGCATAAGATCGGAGGGAATTTGAGAGTGCCCATGGAAGTCAATGTTGGATTGTTTGAAACGATTGTTAAATTCACTCTCCTGTAGGGAAATGAGTGGCAATGCTAAATGAAAATAAGGAAAGTAGGTGAAAGCTGTAGATGTGAATGCTGATACAAAAGAGTTGTAGTATAAGGATGATCAGCATGGATATGAAAAGGATTGGTATAAAAGGGTTAGTATAAACGAAAGTATGAATCGGAATGTTTGAGATGGTTCAGTCGTGGAAAGAATGATAAATGATAGGACGGACCACAGAATATAATTCAGAAGTGTTTGGAGGAGAGATATCTTAAAAGGGAAAAGAGATGGAGTGAAAAGAGGATTGGGAAAGGAGATAGTGTTTCAACCTTCAGGAAGGGATAGTGTGCGTCTCGAATAGAGGTGTTAGGCAGGATACTGGTGAGTCTTCTGTGTAGGTATATAAAGGGTTAGTGTTGGGAAAGTCACTTACAGAGGCAGTGTATATGTAAGTCAGCAGGTTAAGCATGATAGTGGTGATGGTCGTAGTCTTATCAGTGGAACACAAAGTCAATGTCATTCGGTTCTTGAGTCAAGAATGAACGGATGCACACAAGAAAAAAAAAAGTTCACCAGCAGCATATCAACCTCCTTATGTGCATTTTGTATTATTCATCTTTATCTTACTCTCACTTTCGCTCTTGACGAATATTGGTGCCATTACAACAACTCTGTGGGAATGTCATAAACACATGTAAGCAACTTATCGATCATCCACATCACAAACTATTGATAGTCCTAACCAGTGCTTCATACAATCATCCAGCGTTTATACCTAAGATTCATTCTCAAATTGCTTTCCGTAGGAGGTTAGTGCCGTCAGTGCATCTGATGTTGTGCACTCTATGCATTACTTAAGGTTCTTTGCAGCGTGCCATCCGCCCCTAGCTGCAGTCACTTTCGTTCCTTCTACTGTGCCTCCTTTCATATTCTCTTTCTTCATCTTACTTTCCACCCTCTCCTAACACATACTTGGTTCATAGTGCAACTGCAAGGTTTTCCTGCTGTTACTTTTAAACCTTTTACTGTCTATTTCCATTTTGTTGAATGACCTCATAGGTCCCAGTGATGGCGTTAGGCCTAAATTCTATATTCAACTCCACTCAATTCTCAACTTGTAGTTGTTGATTTGTTTTCCTCCATTTGTTTGCTATGTGTATGCAATATGTTAACAACATATGCTTATGACATACTTAAGTGTAGATGCACCCTTACACTCTAGCTACTAGTACTCTCTAAGTTCCCCTTCTTCGTTTACCCCAAGAGTTTGATTAGGTTCTTGTTTCACACAACTATCCTACCCTACTCACTCCACGTCAACTAGCCACCCGAAACACTGATCCATCATCTCCTGACATTAGGCTCTCTCTCTCTCTCTCTCTCTCTCTCTCTCTCTCTCTCTCTCTCTCTCTCTCTCTCTCTGATAACACACCGAATAGTCAATACCAAAAACATGTTCAGATCTGCATCATCTTCTCTAAAGTATTGCAGATATGGGTCTCTCCAGTCCCATACCTTCATGAACTTTTCAAATCACTCATTCCGTCAACAAAAAGCTGCATTCCATTTACATGTTATTTATTCATTAATTCATCTCACTGCAGTTACTCATATCCAGTTATTTTTCCCCTTAAAGTACTACATGCTCACACCTTCCAAAATATTCTCATGAGCTATACTATATAGGGTTGGTTCCAGAGGAAAACAAAACAACACTATCCAACTTACTGTTAGCTACAAGAAGAAAGCAAAACAAGTCACCACCCTACTTAGTCTTTGCTAAAAATCAAAATAAAACGAAAGCCATTACCACACTTCGGCTTAGTTCGGTTCCAAAGGAAACTACCTACAAGTCACTGCCACACCTATTCTTGGTTCCAGGTGAAAACAAAACATTTTCTGCCACACTTGATTTCAGTGGGGAGCAAAAAAGTAGAGTTACAGTTGTAGGTAAGTTCTCCGGGAAAACAAAACACAGTAACTGACACAGTTGTATTCATGGGTCCAAAAGAAAACCAAATAACAGTGACTCATTTTTGCTCTTAAGGAAAGCAACACAATACCTTTATTTTGGATTCCTGAGAAAAACAAAACATCAGTCGCTGCTGCAGATATTCTTGATTCCAGTGACAAAAACAAACATTTATAGCTGTTTCCGAAGAAATACAAAAAAGTTACTGCTCCACTTATTATGGCCACACTCGTATTTAGTTCCAGAGACATAAAGCAACATTAACTGCCATACTTATTCTTGGTTCAAGAGAAAGACGTTTCTTTAAAAAAAAATGCCAATTCACTGTCTTCCCCATTTCCCAATCTGCTATTCCTCGGTAACATGATTTATGTTGCCAGTCACAACTCGACTGCATACCTTCTGTGATGTGCTATGCATTGTTAAGTCAATTTCAGTCCTACCATCATCTCTATAGCCGATCTGCTTTGAAACCTTTCTCTTTAGCTATACGTATGTACCACAATCTAGTTAGATTTTCAGTTACAATATAACAGTTGAAATGCAGCGATCTACTGTATTCTCTAGTCGAGGCAACCATTAAATAATCTGAAGTATATTGTATATTAGATAGCCTGTACAGGCTGGAACCGAAACTCAATGTATCGTGTATTAGGCTTACTGTGAAGGTATCAATAGCCTGCAGAGTCCACGACTTCACTAGGTACCAGGAGACGTCTCACCTGTATCCATATGTGTGGTTATATATAATATATATATATATAGTATATATATATATATACATATATAATATGTGTGTTTGTATGTATATGTATATACTCTTATCTATAGCAAAGGGTTATAAAGACCAAAAGATCTCAGGCAGTTCTCGTTTTTTTCATCTTCCTCCGTGGTATTACGTTTATTTATACACAGCATCACATCTTGTACATTTCGTAATCAAGTTATTCATATATATATATATATATATATATATATATATATATATATATATATATATATATGTGTGTGTGTGTGTGTGTGTGTGTGTGTGTGTGTGTGTGTGCGTGCTCGAGTGTGTGCCTGTTTTATTTGGAGAAAGAAAAGCCATAAAATAAAATAAAAAAATAAAAAGTTAATATTATACATAATAATCATTTTGAGACTTTGAACTTTCCTAGTGTTCTTATTTCCTGTCTCCGACTCTTATCTGTCAGTCAGTGTTTGACGTAGTATATCCTCTTCCGAATTTAAGAGTTTTTTTTTTTTTTTTTTTTTTTTTTTTTTTTTTGTTTTTTTTTTTTTTTTTGTCTACATCGCGTCGCACATGCCTTCAGAGTTTGTTATTTGTATTGCACCATAGACCTCCATTTGGTATACGTACTTGGCCTTCTCTGTTCGTCCTTTTCCTGCGAGGTTACATCTATTGAATGCAAACTTACCCACCTTGTTTTGTTTTGTTTAATTG
Organism: Macrobrachium nipponense; assembly: GCF_015104395.2. Taxonomy (NCBI): domain Eukaryota; kingdom Metazoa; phylum Arthropoda; class Malacostraca; order Decapoda; family Palaemonidae; genus Macrobrachium; species Macrobrachium nipponense. The sequence continues at coordinate 138,476,963 of NC_061107.1, read as the reverse complement.
TTAGCGACAACAACGACAGAATGATCACAAACTAAATAAATGAAATACAAAACTCCTGTATTTTCAGTCGCTTTTATTGGAACGAAGAGGGTTTATTGGTGTCAGGGGTTCTTTTCTTTTACCACCGATGTAATCTAGATCTCGTCTTTCCTATATGGCGTCTCATTTGACGGCTGAGTTCTGGTGCTGTAGATTCCGTATCCAGTGCCATTTCTAAAATTTTATCCGGTTCTTTCTGCGTCCGTCCTACTTAGCTATTAGGTACCCCAGCCTCAACTTGAAAAAATCAAAGATCACTGAATTGCCTTTCTATTAATAGGGAAAACATTTAATTATAAATTTTGTGGTTGTTTCTCTGTCTCTTTTGATAAGTTTTTGTTTTCTATTTTAAAAGCGATAGAGTTGCAATAACTAACCAAACCGTGACATACAAGTCACTGCAAATATTATTTTGGAGGGGGTAATGGTTGGGAGACGGGTAGAAGAGATAGGTGGGAGGTTGACGCCAATAAGTAGATCGTACCGGTTTTTATTTATCCATTCATATACCTTACATACATAACTATTTCCACTTAACTCCTATATGTCATATTTTTAGAAATGGACAGCCGTATCTCAATGACATTCCCCTGCGTTGGAACAAAGAAATACAATATACCTTCCTGAAGAGGAAGTTTTTAAAGGAGCAACGTCTCAGCTACACACGAGACCTAAAGGGCTTCTCTTTCTCTCACTCCGCCGCCGCCAGCTGTTGCATGAGAGTTGCTTATTTGCATGTGTTTACACTTCCGCAATAGTCTCCTGTAACAAGACAACTCTGGCTGTTGATTCTACTTCTGCCAATCTGTCTCTGATCTGCTTCTAACGTTTGTGCGTTGCATGTATGGTGAATTGATAATAGGTTTTCAGTCATTCACTATAACACGTACATCTACGTATCCAGAAAGAAGACATGGCCCCCATTAGAATTATGTTAATTATATAGTAAGTATATATATATAATATATATATAGATATATTATTAAAATATATATATAATTATATATATATATGATACATTATGTGTGTGTGTGTGTGTGTGTGTGTGTAAGTTCAAATTTGATGTGATCTCAGTGCCACATATACTTGAACTGCTCAGTCGGGGATAAATCCCCATTTAGTAACACGCCTCCATCTTTACCTGATTCATACACCCACTCAGTCAGACGTTTAATCAGGGGCGCCTGACCACCAAAATCGTGACGGTCCATTCTCTGTATTTACGTATTATCATCCATATCAAAATCCCGTGATCCACCTTTTCACTTAGGTATCCCCACATTTTTCATCCCTATCGTTTCTTGTTATGGCATATATTCTGTGTACACAGCTCTTTTCAACAGTTTCAACATTTTCCTTTGATCCCCGTTAACATTCGAAGTTTGCGCCCCAGATCTTTTTCCTTTACCCTGCTACCATTCTTGTTTCGCCAATTCTGAGATTCACACTTCCTGTCAGCATAAAGTAAGAATCATCCTGTGTAAGAATCAACCTCCCATTCTTACCATGTTCCATGTTAGTTTTCATCACCCCATTTTCTTGGTTTCCATTTACTCCATAAACTTCCAGTCTTCTCTGTCTCACATTTACTCTCAGCTTGCGATTTCGCCATCTTTTGTTGCATTTCTATTCTTTAACCTCTTCATTACACTCTGTGTGCGTAACAGTCACTTCCACAAGCATTTTCAACCTTGCGTTAATCTTTTCCACTTTTGTGTCTCTCAGGCATGCTTCTCTTTTATCCATAACATTGGGAAAAATCTCCAAAACACTCACTCCATCATGGCCCCAGGACTGCATTCACTTCAGACAGCATCTCTCCAGAGTTACATCTGTTCTAAGATCCATTTGTTCACCGAATTTTCTCTTTGCATGAGCATCCTTGTTTTTTCCTGTTACTTGCCTTCTTTTTCTCTACCACTTTTTCTCTTGCTCTTTTTCTAAATCACCCGTATCTGTCTCGCTCTATGCTTGCACATTATCGTTTCTTCCATCTTGTAGGTATACCTCAAAGTCTTTCTTCCATTAACCGTTTCTCTTATCAATCAACTCTCCTGCATGAAAAGATTCGTCACAGGAATGCCATATGATATATGATACTTGTCCATTCTCCCTTTCTCTCGTTTACTCACACTACCTCCATTTCTATAACAATAGCCTACAATTCTAATCTGTTTTATGTTGGTTATATATATATATATATATATATATATATATATATATATATATATATATATATATATATGTATGTATGTATAACTCACTTGCCCCCTAACAGCATTTACAGCCACCTTTTCACCCCCTTGCTCCTAATTCTATATTTATCTTAACTTTTGTTTCAACCAAATAATGTCCTCTCAACAATCAAACCAAACATTGACAAAAGAGTTTAACGATTCTCACTTACTCCAGGAACTTCGTGCTTTCCAACAAGGCCATCTCTTTACTTAGCATTGCATTTAAACCACCTACCATAACCACCCTATCATAATCTCAGCCCTCAGCTGTGTGTATGTGTCATAGGACATTATTTTTCAGTGAATGTGTCATATCTGAATATACCAATTATTCAATCTTCCAGAAACTAAACTTTTCTATAAAAGCTTAGGGTAGAATGATAGATCAGGTAAGGCGAGGGGACCTTATATAGTGGGCATAACCCGGCAGAGGTAGGACATTGTGTCTTGAGTTCAGTTGAGTGCTACTGACATAATAATTAGACAAAGGAAGGCTATCCAGGGGGTATGAAGACCCCAGTCAGGATGGGGGATGCAGTGTCCTGGTTTAGGCTAGGCGTGATAAAGTTGGTTAGGATGTCAATCAGACATTAAACACAATCCAATTCCTGAGATTATTCACACACACACACACACATTATATATATATATATATATATATATATATATGTATATATATATATATATATATATATATATATATATATATATGTGTGTGTGTGTGTGTGTGTGTCTGTGTGTGTGTGTGTGTGTGTGTGTGTGTGTGTGTATTTTCTGTACGGAAAGAGAGGTGATGGGTGCCGGTGAATATCCTCTGCAAGCAGGTATTTGAAGTAGCCGGTGGTATCGAAATTTTCTGTACAGAAGGCTCGTCCACAATTCAGTCGTTAAGGAATGAACATGGCAATGATCATAGTCTTATCTTCTGTTTGGTCTTCCAAATATACGTTGACCAGCAGATTGATGTAGCTATAGTTGTCAGCTGGGTCGGTATTTGGAAAACATGATGTATATAGTACTATGGTAATCCTGCTGTTTATCATAATTACTAACTGTTGTGGCTGATGATTTAGGTACAAATAAAAGCAGCTAGACACAAAATATTATATATATACATATATAATATATATATATATATATTATATATATATATATATATGTGTGTGTGTGTGTGTGTGTGTGTGTTGTGTGTGTGTGTGTGTGTGTGTGTGTGTGTACACACACACAAAAGGTTGGGGCATCTGGAACGCCGTAGATTCAATATAGATAGGATGGAGAAGAGTCACCGTAGCAATATTTATTCATTATCCAAATTTTCCAGACTGAGTCTCATCTTCAGGGCTGTAAAATATACAAATTTAAACAAGGCTCAGTATTAACATCACTAAAATGGAACAACATAAAACTTAAATATTGACAAAAATAAGTTTTGAAAATAAAATAAAATAAACATTCTTCACTTTTTATTTTACTTTTTTAAAATTATTTTTAGGAATATTTAAATTTTATGTTGTTCTGTTTTAATTGATATTAATAGTGAGTCTTGTTTTAATTTGTGTATTTTGTATATTTTATAGCCCTGAAGATGAGACTCTAAGTCTCGAAAATTTAGATAATAAATAGATAATGCTACGCTGGCTTTTCTCCATCCTAGTGATGGAGGTATCTGAAATGAAGGCGTATTATACTAATACTGTTTATATTTCCATGCTGTAGCTAATCCGTGGTAAAGCTGGATAAGAGACACCTCGAAAAGGGTCCTATGTTTATTGTATTATATTTAGGAACATATTCAAGGACGAAAAAGAGCTGGAAGACCGAGGAAATTCTGAAGGAAAGCCATTTGAGGTGACTTTAGTTTGATAATGGACATTATCACCCTTGAAAGTGATAATCTAAAAAGGTATTTGGCACTATTAAGTTCGTTTATATAGTAGGTACTTGTATGCAGCTGGCTCTATATGTATTGATGCGTTATGGCAAACTGACAACACTGTTTGGCAGTGAATTAATAATTGTAGCCTGGTTAAGGCCTAGGCACAAGCTCATTCACTGCTTTGCCTGCTTACTTTTTTAGGCCAATAATATTATATAGTTTGCATTAATTAAGTGATTACACTTAACGAACCACCGTTGTTGGTTTTCATACCTCAAATGAACTGAGAATATTTGTCATAGAGGAATTGGCAATCATTACGTGTTTGGGATCTTGGTTCTCATCGATTATTGTTTCAGCTGCCTTGAAAAGTAGTTTTCAAGTCCAAGATATTCGTTCTTTTTCCTTAATTATTCAATTGATGGAATTTCATTTGAAGCCTTTTACAACTGGTTTCTTGACTACTTAAAACCATTTCACACTCGAACCCTTTGATGCTCAGTTCTTTTATATAAGAACTTTGAATGTTTAGAATTATTGTGTCTATGCGTCAATAATAGAGGCGGAGTCAGCCATCAGGCAAGGAGTGAATGCAACTCACATAAAGTTGACACATATCAAATTTAGTAATAGCTCTTTTCCTTTATAATTCCTGAAAAATTTTATGCATATTTAAATATTAAAATGTGATGAAAATAAAAGACTAGCTCGTAAAAGTAATTCATTTGGATGAATTGATTTATTAGAACATTAAGAAACAAAATTGTAGAGGACTCAGCCTTAAATTTGATTAAACTTATTTCGGTCTATAAGTTTCATATTATTTTGTATTATAATTTAATCATATTTTTACACTTGAATGCGCAAAAGAATGTCCTGTGCAGTATTTAAATAAATGTAAAAAGAGAGTCTCTACCAAAATTCACTGTTGCCGCCACTGAATGGGTTGTTTTTGGTGAGTCCTATTAGTGGTTGAACATTTTGACAGTCGTAACATGAGTGAAATTTGATTATTATTCTCGGTTAGAATACCCTCTTCAGAAGGGAGATTGAGACAGCAATGGCCGCCAGCAACCTAGCCTCGAAACTCAAGAAGAAAGCGGTGCGAGTGAAGCATCAGAAAGTGAAGCTCTTTAGAGCTAATGAACCTTTTCTCTCGGTCTTTATGTGGGGAGTTAATCACACGGTAATAAATCCATTTCGGTTTTTAATATTAGGTATGCTTTATGAAACTGATCACGTACACAACCTAATACGCCATATAGATATCAGCCCATATTATTGTAATGTAACACTTTTTTGTAGGAATTATTAATGTCATTTATCCTAGGCTCTGTCTACTACCTAGGCTATCGCCTCTAGCCCAGCCTTTAGTCTCGGCCAACTTGGCCCAAAACTTAGTAGAGTAAACAACCGAGTGGACTACCGGGGCCAGTCTTGCCCGCTCGTTGACCCACCTTCCAGAAAAATGACTTTAACACATCCTGACACCCGAGATGGACATCAGCCACAAGTCATCAGTCATGGAAGCAATAGGCTACCTTGAGATTTCTAGGGGGAAACACCAGCGACTACCAACCCTTATCACGGTGGACAGGTCTTATTCACTCGATATTTAAATGGTGATACAAGAATACAATTACAACTCCAAGCATACCATTCAAAAGATTGAAGTTTCGTCAACATAATGTGATATATGAAAGCCCCATACGAACTAAAATAAGCATGTGACGCTCTTTGTAAAATATGTTTTCAAGGCAGTTTTGAAATCCAATGTGGCGGCTACCGTGGGATGTACAGGTTCTGATCAGTGACGACAATCATCTTTCCCAGCCTTCCCAGCAAGCATTTGAACAATGTTAGCGTATGTAGGGGGAAACATCACGACAGGCCAACCCTCATCACGGTAGACGGGTCTTATTCACTCGATATTTAATTGGTGAAACATGAATACAATTGCAACTCTAAGCATACCATTTAAAAGACTGAAGTTTCGTCAACATATTGTGATATATGAAAGCCCCATACGAACTAAAATAAGCATGTGAGCTCTTCGTAAATTATGTTTTCAAGGCAGTTTTGAAATCCAATATGGCGGCTACGTTTTGCATGGACGGTTCTCATCAGTGACGGCCACCATCTTTCCCCAGCCTTCCCAGCACTCATTTGAACAATGTTAGCGTATGTATGTAACGTTTATTGATCTTACTCAAGATTGCAGTTGTAATCAGCACAATAAAACAACATTTTGTTGCCTAGGGTAAAAAACCGCATGGTACAGGGGTGGACCATGTACGATCAATGTGTACAGCCCTAAGAAAAGTACATTATAATGCGTCCTGACACCGGAGTAGAGGTCTTTAGCTCCGTTTTCACCAACAAGAAGTCGCGTATGATGCCCATCTCCGATGTCAGAACGCGTTATAATGTACTTTTCTTGGGGTTGTACACATTGATCGTACATGGTCCACCCCTGTACTATGCGGTTTTTTACCCTATATTACTGAAAGTATGAGACTTTTTATTCCCGGGGTCATGGTTTGAACTGAATTCATTCTTACCTTGTAATCGGTGGTTTTTATCCTTACTGCCATCACAACTGAAACTCCACAGTGCTTATTTGATTGTTATTATACACATTTTGGTCTCAATTCCCTCCACATTGCACTTTAAACAAGTTGCTGTTCCTGGTTCCTAAGCGCGCGCCACAAACACAGTTACAAACAGCAGACGACGAAACTGCAAAGTTTTATTCCCTAAATTGTTTACTTTACTCGTTATTTAGTTCAAATTTACTTTATTTAAAAATTTTAATTTAATTCATGTATATTATCCCTTTTTTGCAACCAAATTACCCCAAAAAATTAGATATTTCTAAAGTAGATACAATCAAATGTTTCTAATGTTTTCGTACATCTGGCTGCCAAAAACCATAGAGGAACGACTACAGATATGTGGATTATATACATATTTTTTTTTTTTGCTTTTTTGTTTTTGCTAGCACTTTTCATTGATTTTAGTTTATATTAGTATTTTGAATTTCTTTAATAACCCTATGCCAGAAATAAATGTAACCTTTAATGTTTGCATGCTAAGAATGGCAAAATCATCGTTGCCACATTAGTGGAGGCTTCACACATACGCCGATTCATTATTATAAACTGTTTCCATGAATTCTAGTTGTCATAGTAATGCAATAATGATAAAATTGCTTTAATATTTATGTATATACGTACACTTCCAATACATAGCCTAATTTCACCCAGTTTGGAGGGTCAACACATACCGATTGGCAACAGAGAGAGAGAGAGAGAGAGAGAGAGAGAGAGAGAGAGAGAGAGAGAGAGAGAGAGAGAAAGAAAGGTGAAGGAACAAAGAAGGAAAGGGGTGGCAGTAGAGGTTAGGTGGAGCTTTTTACGCGTGTTCGTATCCATTTCTGCATAATGGAGTTTTTGTCTCTTGGTACAAGGACAAGTGTCGTTATTCTTTACGATTAGTGATTCACGATACCCTTATAAATTACGGCACTGGTTGTAATGCACTATAGCAAAATCTCTTTCTGATACGAGTGTTCGTTACAGAAATAGGTATTGCCCAAAAACGTGCTTGCACTGTCGTTGAAACCCATAGGTATGTTGCTTAGTTGTCAATCAAGTTTTTTGTAATAAAGTATTTTTAACAAGCTAGATATTGAATAAATTTGTATTTTTCTCAATCAAAACATATGCCCCTCAATGCTAACTTTCCTCTTTTAACGACTTTCTGGTCATTGCAAATTCGGCCCCATAATTTCTTATGGTGCGAAAACAGAGGCCCAGGGGCCGAAAACGATTGCGTCACACTACGGCGATAATCCGGCAGTAAAACATCTTCATATATCCAAAAAGTAAATAATAAAGATATATATGCGCATTATGATTATAACAAATACATGAAGAGCTGATAATCTGCATGAATAACTGGTAAACTGTTCTGCAAGAAAGTTGAGTAAAGCAATTACTTACAATAGGTATGAAAGTCAAGATGTCGTGACTTCATAATACAGGACTTTAAAGAACGTCCTAATTTCAAAAAATAATTACTTAAATTTGAGTCAGAATCGAGTTACTTTTTCAATAACGAATATTTTCAAATTAATCATCATCAATATGTAAAATATTGATGTTTTACTATTTATTTTAAAAAATTATCGAAGTGCACGTTTCATCGTCGTCTTCTACCAAAACTGTTGTTTACTCGGTGAGGGGCCGTTTTCCGATTGTTGTGATGAAAGTGCCCCAGTGTCTGTGGGTACAAGTGGTATGCGGATTTATCACAGGAAATGGTTAGTTTATTGACACAAGCAACTCCGTAAACATCGAGATGGCGTCAATCTTCTAAATTTTTCGAGTTGTAAGTAAAAATGTTGAACGCGTTTTGGTGAGATTTACACTGCGTTGGACACCCTTTTCACTACCCTCTGTTTAATGCTTTAAATTTGGCCTTAATTTCTAACTTTGGAGGAAATACTTACTTCGAAAGGAGAGTAGAGGTCTTTAGCTCCGTTTCTCACCAACAACAAGTCGCGACTGATGCCCATCTCCGATGTCAGGACGCATTATAATGTACTTTTTTGGGGTTGTTCACGCTGATCGTACATGGTCCACTCTGTACCCTGCAGTTTTTTTATCCTACTTTCCTCTCGAAATTTTCCTCCCAAAGTACAAAATGATGGCATAAGTTAAGATTAAACAGAAGTCAATGAAAGTCTAGCCCTGCGCTTTCGAAATTTTTAGTACTTAAAACGCCTTACTTGTAGATGATTGACCCCATCTCGATGTATGCAGAGTCACTTGTGTCAACAAACTTCCCATTTCCTATGCTAAATCCACACACCACTCATACCCATAGATGCTGGGACACTTTCTTCACAACAATCTTAAACAATGGTGTTCGCACTCGAGCCCAAGGAAACTAGCAATTTTTCGGGAGGAAGAAAAAGAAGAGTGCGCTAGATAATTTTGAAATAGTTAAACATCAGTGTAAGGTTATTAATTAGGGTAAACAACTGACTGGACCGGCCAACTCACTGACTACCACGTATTTGGCCACCCTCCAGAAAAGTACTTTAACACGTCCTGACACTGGAGATGGTCATCAGTCCCAAATTGTTGGTGGTGATAGCAGGAGCTCAAGACCTCTACTGTCCTTTCGACGTAAGTATTTTCTCCAAAGTTAGAAATTAAGGCCAAATTTTAAGATTTAAACAGAGGGTAATGAAAAGTGTTCTCAACGCAGTGCACATTACCCCCATGACGCTTTCGAAATTTTTACGTACAATTAAAAAAGTTTAGAAGATTGACATCATCTGGATGTTTGTGGAGTCGCTTGTGTCAACAAACTACCCATTTCCTGTGCTAAATCTGCACACCACTTATACCCGTATAGACGCTGGGGCACTTTCATCACAACAATCGTAAGCCCGACCTCTAACCAGTACTTATCCAAGGGAACTACAGCATTCTTTGCAGCGTTTCGCGCTCTTCAATTGTTTATCAGTGTGGTCAATTGGTATGTGTTTACCCTCCAAACTGGGTATAAGACTTGCACAAATCCGGGGAAACTAGTGAAATTAGCATATCTACAGTGGTACCTCGAGATACGAAATTAATCCGTTCCGAGGCAGCCTTCGTATAATGAGTTTTTATGCATTCAACTTACCTGGCAGATATATACTTAGCAATAGACTCCGTCGTCCCCGATAGAAATTTGAATTTCGCGGCACACACTACAGGTAGGTCAGGTGATCTACCGCCCCGCCGCTGGTGGCGGGAATAGGAATCATTCCCGTTTTCTAAGACAGATTTTCTCTATCGGCCGTGACAGCAACGTTGTTGTTACTCCTGATTTGATTTTTGTGTTTTTTCATCGCTATTGATCTTCTAAGCTGGTTATTTTGGTGACGTATTGGATCTTTGGTTTGGCATACTCTTTCGTGGACTGTTATTTGGACTTGGTTTTTGGATATTTCTCATAATGTCAGATTCTAGCTTTACGGTTAGAAGACAGTGTGTAAATGAGGGATGCATGGTGAGGCTACCGAAAGCTTCGGTAGATCCTCACACAGTTTGTAAGGGGTGTAGAATGAATGAATGTTCAATATCTAACACCTGTGATGAATGTGCAGGTTTGAATGAGGATGAATGGAAGAATTTAAATTCCTATTTAAGGAAATTAGATATGGATAGGGCTAGGAAGGCTTCCTCCAGAAGCGTAAGTAGGTCTCGTTCTAACGAGTCTATTTAAATAACACCTAACCCTAAACCTGTATCTTCTTCCTCTTGTACTAAGACTGCAAATCCAGCAACGGAAATTGCAGATCTTAAAGCTGCACTACAAAGGATGGAACGTAAATATGGCAGGATGCTTACAAGGTAAGCTACAGGGAGAGTGATTTAAGTGTCAGTGTCCCTAGTGCAGTGGAGGGTGCGTCTGATCGGCTCCATCTCGCTCCCAGGCCCAGAGGAGAAGGAATGTCAAAAACCTTACGGAGGTTATGGAGAATCCCCACCGATCAGGCGTCCCCTCGGCAGATTCTGTGACGACCCGAACTGCCAAGGATCGCTACTGAAAAAGCATCCTAAAAAAGTGTTTTTCGTCGTCAGATTCTTCACCTAATGTAAGGGGCTGGAGCTCTGATGAACTGTCACGCCCCTTAAAGAGGAGTTGGAAGGCTCCAACTTTGAATTCAAGCCCTGAACTTTTCTCCGATGGATCTCCATGTGAAAGGAAGAAAAGAAAATTAATTCCTAAACGTAAATCGGAGTCTCCTTCCTCTTCTAGACCTCCCTCACCTGAATCAGGAAAGGAGAAAGAGAATGCGGCTGTGAAAATTCTCCTAAATGTACAGGAGCAGCTTTCCGCTTTAGTAGGAGTTTTCACGAAGGAGGCTCTAAGAAAAAAGGACTCTTTCCTTCCCATAAAGAGAACGAAGGAAAGGAAAGAAGAAAAGAATGCGCCAAAAGCGCCAACCTGGCGCAATGCGCCAGATGCGCTAGAAGCTCGATACGAGTCAGAAGAGCCAGAAGCGCCAGCCTGCCGAAATGCGCCAGAACCGCCAGCCTGGCGCAAGGAGCCACGAGCGCCAACCTGGCGCAATGAGCCACAAGTGACAACCAAGAGACGGACTTCTTCCAAAAGACAATTAAGCCAGGAGGGTTTGTCTAGCTTTCGGAAGGATAAACCTTTACCTGACAGGGAATCTAGGTGTCGCACAGGCGGCCGTAGCCCTTGTCAGGATATGGGTGGTTCCGGGGAAAGCGATAGGAGAGGACATCCTTCCTCTGACAGGAGAGAAAGGTGCCGCACAGGCGGCCGTCGCTCTTGCCAGGAGAAGGATAAGGTCGGGTTTGCAGGATCAACCTATCTCTCGATTAGCGGACGCAATTTGCCGCGACAGGCGGTCGTCGGTTCTTGCGAGGAGTGGGGCAGATGTTGCAAGAGACCGTCTCCTATTGAAAATAAACAATCCTCTTCGGAAATGGAGTTGGATTTGGAAGAAGTTTCGGACTCGGAAGATCACTCGGCTCCAGGCTTGTCAGATTACAAGACGCTGGCAGCCCTCTTACTTCAAGAGTTTGGGGACTCTTTAAGCCCTACTGCTCCTCCTTCTCCGAGGTCTTTATTTACAAGTACGAAGGTCTCGAAGCCATCATCCTTCGTTAAAATGAAGCCAACCATTTCTATGAATAAGGCTCTCCGATTCGTAGGAAATTGGTTTAAATCCAAGGAGAAGGTGGGGGAAGACAGTCTTTGCCTGCCTCCTTCCAAAAACTATCAGGGAAGAAGGAAGGGAATTTGGTAAGAGACGGTGGCGAGTCACTGGGTCTAGCTCTCCCTACCACTGCCGAAGCAGATTTTTCGAATCTGACGGATTCGTCAAGGAGACAAGCATTGTCATCTGCAAAAATCACATGGGGGACTTCTGAGATGGACCATCTCCTCAAGGGATTGTTTAATGTCTTAGAAGTTTTTTAACTTCTTAGACTGGTCCCTTGGGGTGTTGGCCAAGAAGACTCAAGAGAATGAATCTCTTAGTCCAGAACGTTCCTTATAGTGTACTGTCCTGCATGGACAAAAGCGGTTCAAGATGGATCAGGAGAGGTGGCCTCGCTGTTTGGAACTGGAATTCTGAAGAAGAGAGTCCTATTTAGCTCCTTTCTGACAAAAGCAGTTACTCCCATTCAGAGGTCATCTCTTCTTTATGCTCCTCTTTCAGACCAATTGTTTCCTGCACAACTAGTTAAGGACATTTCTCATTCTTTGACAGAAAAGGCCACGCAAGATCTCTTGGCCCAATCTGCAAAGAAATCAAGGGCTTCGGTTCCTGTGAAGAGAGAGAATCGTACTCCTCACACCCTTTCGAGGGAGCTCCTCTGCCAGACCCTCCTTTAAGAAGAGAGGAGTACAGAAGAGAGGTAGGTCTTCATTCAGACCTATCAAGAAAGCAAAATGAAACACCAGTCCTTCAAGCACTGGTAGGAGCCAGACTTCGGAAATTTTCCGAATAATGGACTCTGAGACAGGCAGAAATATGGTCCCTTTCAGTGGTAACGAAGGGATATATGATCCCCTTTCGAGACAGGCCTCCCTTGACAACGATCCTGAGGGAACTGTCAGCCCAATACAGGGACCCTGCCAAGAAAGAAGCATTATTGCAACTGGTAGAACAGATGTTGCAAAAGGAGGCCATCAAAGTGGTTCGGGATCCGCATTCCCGAGGATTCTACAACCGTCTTTTTCTGGTTCCGAAATCCTCGGGAGGGTGGAGACCGGTCCTGGATGTGAGCGCATTGAACCGATTTGTAGAGAACACAAAGTTCTCTATGGAAACATCAAAATCGGTTCTTGCGGCTCTTCGTCCAGGAGATTGGATGGTCTCCTTAGATCTACAAGATGCTTACTTTCATGTCCCCCTGCATCCATCATCGAAGAAATATCTCCGATTCATGATGCAGGGAAAAGTATTCCAATTCAGAGCCCTATGCTTCGGCCTGTCTACGGCCCCTCAAGTATTCACGAGGCTAATGATGAATGTTGCGAGATGGCTACATCTAGAAGGTATAAATATATCCCTTTATCTGGACGATTGGCTAATAAGAGCAAAATCGGAACTTCAGTGCTTGAAGGACTTGGAGAAGACTTTGGATTTGACAAAATCTCTGGGACTACTCGTGAACCTCGAGAAATCACAATTGATCCCCAGACAGAACAGTCTATCTGGGGATACAGATGGATTCTCGGGGTTTTCGGGCGTTTCCATCACGAGAGAATTGCTCGAGGCTTAGAAAAAATCTCGAACTTCTTAGGGAAAGAACAGACCTCGGCGAGAGAATGGCTCAGTCTGCTGGGCACCCTTTCCTCGTTAGAGCATTTCATTTCCCTAGGGAGATTAAATCTCAGACCTCTGCAATTTTATCTCAAACAAACGTGGAGTCAAAAGACAGGAGACTTGTCAGACTGTTTTCCCATTCAACAGGGGATAAAATCCAACCTGAAGTGGTGGTTAACCCCATTAACAAAGAACGAAGGGGTGTCCCTCTTGATTTGGAACCCTCACCGAGTGTTGTTTTCCGATGCCTTGGAAACAGGTTGGGGAGCAACACTGGGTCCAAAGGAAGTGGCGGGTACCTGGACCAAAGAACAGGCTACACTGCACATCAGTGCGAAGGAACTCCTGGCGATTCATCCAGCCCTGGAATACTTCGAAGCGGAAGTCAGAGGAGTGGTAGTTCAAGTCAATTCCGACAATACCACAGCTCTGGCTTACATCCGGAATCAAGGGGGCACTCACTCTTTCTCACTGTACGAAATAGCGAGAGATCTATTAACCTGGACAGAGGAACGGGGCATAATTCTGCGGACAAGGTTTGCTCTAGGTGTAAAAAACCTAAGGGCAGACAGGTTGAGCAGAAAGAACCAGGTACTCCCGACAGAGTGGATGCTCCACTCAGAAGTCTGCAGACAAATGTGGTCCCTCTGGGGAAGACCCCAGATCGACCTGTTTGCCACGTTCCTCTCCAGGAAGATAGACAACTTCTGCTCTCTAGAAGAAGATCCCAGAGCCACGGCGATCGATGCTTTCCTCGTGGATTGGTCAGGCATAGACGCCTACGCTTTTCCCCCATTCAAATTGCTGGGGGAAGTAATAAGAAAGTTTGTGGCATCGGAGGGAACAAGACTAATTCTAATTGCTCCCTTCTGGCCTTCCTGAAACTGGTTCACAGAGGTACTGGAATGGACGGTGGACTTCCCCAGATCTCTACCAAACAGGACAGATCTGCTCAGACAACCCCACTTCGAGAGGTTCCACAAAAACATCCAAAGTCTCTCCCTGACTGCCTTTCGACTATCGAAAGACTGGTCAGAGCGAGAGGTTTTTCAAAGAAAGTGGCAACTGCAATTGCTAGAGCCCGCAGAGCCTCTACCTTGCGGGTCTACCAATCGAAGTGGGAAGTTTTCCGTAGATGGTGTAGGTCGAAGAAGCTGTCCTATTCCAATACCTCTGTGACCGAAATCGCGGATTTTCTCCTCTTCTTAAGAGAAGAGTCGAAATTGGCGGTATCCACTATCAAGGGATATAAGAGCATGCTCTCAGCTGTTTTTAGAAACAGAGGCCTGAATCTGGAAAATAATAAGGATCTTCATGATCTCATCAGGTCTTTCGAGACTACTAAATTGAGATCTTCTATTCCCCGAGTTGGAACCTTGACGTAGTCCTAAAATTCTGATTTCGGACAGGTTCAAACCTCCAGATAAAATCTCATTCAGAGATCTTACTAGTAAATGCATATTCCTGTTGGCCCTCGCAACTGCTAAGAGGATCAGTGAATTACATGCTTTGGACTCGGGTGGGATTTAAAAAAGACTCGGCTGTTATTTCTTTCCAGGATCTATTCCTAGCAAAAAATGAAAACCCTTCTAAACCTTGGCCTAGAAGTTTTGAAGTCAAGGGACTCTCTTCTCTAGTAGGTAGAGAGTTGGATCGGTCCCTTTGCCCAGTCAGGACCTTAAAGTTCTATTTAAAAAAGAAGACAGCTTCAGGGATGTCGACAAAGTCTTTGGTGTTCTGTAAGAAACCCCAAAAGACCTATGTCAAAGAACGCACTGGCGTTTTTTGTCAGAAATGTGATTACTGAAGCTCACAGGAATTGCCAAGAGAACTCTTTAAAGCTGCTGAGAGTAAAAGCTCACGAAGTCCGGGCTGTGGCAACTTCCCTTTCTTTCACTAAGAATATGTCCATGAGAAACATTTTAGCAGCAACTTATTGGAGGTGCAATTCAGTATTTGCATCCCACTATTTAAAGGATGTTAGAGTAACATACGAAAAATGTTTTTCTCTTGGACCTTATGTATCAGCGGATACTATGCTGGGAAATGGAGCAGACGCTGATTCTTAATTTTGTTTTTATGTTTTTAATGATTATTTGTATTAATGTTGAGTTGTGGGTTGCTTGAAAGGATGTTCGGGGATGACTCCTTTCAATCTTAGTACTAACCCCAATTAGGATCAGGTGATCGGGATTAGTGTCGTGCTCTATGATCATGCCAATAGGCAAGGTGTTTTGTCATGTAAGTGGATAGGACCCCCCCCCCCCATTGACAAAGATCCTAAGGTTCTGTCGCGTAAGCGGGTAAGACCCCTGTAACAGACCATCAAGAACTCTTAGCATGAGGTCACTACCTTGCTGAGGCTTTTGAAGCGATACAGGCTCCTAGGCAGTAGCCATGAAGTCTTTCGCTAACACAGGTAGGAATCAAGGTTTTTTATTTTTATTACCTACAACATATGTTCTTTCCTGTCTATTCAGTAAATTAGCTGTCTCTTACCCTCCGCCAAAGGTGCCAATCAGCTAAGTATATATCTGACAGGTAAGTTGAATGCATAAAAATGTTATTGTCATGATACAATAAAGTTTTATGCATACTTACCTGGCAGATATATACGGTTAATGGCCCACCCGACCTCCCCTCAGGAGACAGGTGGAAGAGAAAATCTGTCTTAGAAAACGGGAATGATTCCTATTCCCGCTACCAGCGGCGGGGCGGTAGATCACCTGACCTACCTGTAGAGTGTGCCGCGAAATTCGAATTTCTATCGGGGACGACAGAGTCTATAGCTAAGTATATATCTGCCAGGTAAGTATGCATAAAACTTTATTGTATCATGACAATAACATTTTTCAACTTCCTAGATTGGTCTCTGGGAGTCTTGGCTAGGAAGACACAGGCTCCAGAGTCTTCATTGCGTTTTATCCTGTATGGATAAGTCAGTAAGGGACGGAGCGAGCGAGATCGCTTCCTTGTTTGGTGCGGGAGTGGTCAAGAAGAGGTCCGTATATTGCTCCTTCTTGACGAAGTCCGTCTCACACGCTCAGAGGTCTTCTTTGCTTTTTTCCCAACTCTCCGCTCAACTTTTTCCCTAAAAGCTAGTACAGGATATTTCAACATCGCTTTCAGCCAAAGCTACACAGGACCTTCTGGCTCAGTCGGCGAGGAAGCCTCATCCCTCCTTCCCTGTCAAGACTAGAAAGGAGAAGACAGTTGTTCAGGAACCCTTTCGAGGGGGTTCTTCCTCCAGACCCTCTTCGTTTAGAGGACGACGACCCAGCAGGAGAGGGAAGACTTTCTCTTAAGTCTGTCAAGACTTTGAAATAGGGAACAAGTCCTTCAGACAACGGTGGGTGCCAGACTGTTGAGGTTTGCAGAAGTCTGGGCCCAGAGAGGTGCGGATTCCTGGACCCTCTCAATCGTAAAAAGGGGTTACCTCATCCCTTTCACTTCAAGACCTCCCTTAACGACCACTCCAAGGGAGTTGACGGCCAAGTACAGGGACCCCATCATGAACCAAGCCCTCCGTCTAGCGGTAGATCAGATGCTAGAAAAGGAGGCAATAGAACTAGTGTCAGACCTTCAATCAGCAGGCTTTTACAACCGCCTTTTCCTAGTTACAGGACGCTTACTTCCATGTACCGATCCATCCTTCTTCGAGGAAGTTTCTCAGGTTCATGATGGGGGGAAGAGTATATCAATTCAGGGCTCTGTGCTTCAGCCTCTCGACGGCCCCCCAAGTTTTCACGGGAATCTTGAGGAATGTAGCTCAATGGCTTCATTTGGAAGGGGTGAGGATATCCCTTTACCTAGACGATTGGCTTATAAGGGCCAATTCGAAAGATCGTTGTCTGGAGGACTTACGGAAAACCTTGGAATTGACGAGTTCTTTGGGACTTTTAGTCAATTTCCAAAAATCAAGCCTAATCCCCAAACAAGAGTGCATTTATCTGGGGATCCGGATGAACTCTCAGAGTTTTCGGGCTTTTCCGTATCCGGAAAGGATAGCCCGAGGCCTCGAGAAAGTAACAGCCTTCTTAGGGAAAGAAGTATGCACGGCGAGGGAGTGGATGAGTCTGTTGGGGACGATCTCCTCGCTGGAGCAATTTGTTTCCCTAGGAAGGCTGCGCCTGAGACCGCTCCAGTTCTTTCTTCATCAGAATTGGAGTCATTGTTCTCAGGATTTGACGTTCTCCCTGTCCGTATCTCAACAGATCAAGGAGAAACTCGTGTGGTGGACAGATCCCAACAGGTTTGCTCAGGGTCTGTCTCTGCAATCCCAGAACCCCAGCCTAGTGTTGTTCTCCGACACGTCGGAGACAGGTTGGGGGGCGACTCTGGGAACTCTAGAAGTGTCAGGTACCTGGGTGGGGGACCAGGTGACCTGGCATATCAACAGAAAAGAATTGATGGCTGTGTGGTTGGCTCTGAAAGCCTTCGAGTCCAATGTCTGAGACTCCATCGTTCAGATCAACTCGGACAGCACCACAGCTCTGGCATACATCAGGAAACGGGGGGACGCATTCCTTCTCTCTGTACGAAACAGCAAGAGACCTTCTTCTGTGGGCCAAAGAAAGGAGAGTCAGGCTTCTCACCAGATTCGTACAGGGGGAGAGGAATGTAAGAGCAGATCTCCTCACCAGGAAAGATCAGGTCTTTCCCACGGAGTGGACACTTCATCAGGATGTATGCCAGAGCCTGTGGAAGTTGTGGGGCAGGCCGCACATAGACCTCTTCGCCACCTCAAGAAATGCAAGACTGGATGTATACTGCTCTCCCATTTCGGATCCAGGGGGGATAGAGATCGATGCGGTTCTTCTAGATTGGAAGGGGCTCGATGTATACGCATTTCCTCCCTTCAAGATTCTGGGAATAACGCTCAAGAAATTTGCAGAGTCAGATTCAACAAGGATGACATTAATTGCTCCTTTCTGGCCGTCCCAAGAATGGTTCACAGAGGTACTGGAATGGTTAGTGGACCTCCCAAGATCGTTCCCTCTAAGGAACGATTTACTCAGACAACCCCACTTTGACAGGTATCACAAAAACCTCCCTGCTCTCAGTCTGACTGGCTTCAGACTGTCCAAAGTGTGGTCAGAGCGAAAGGCTTTTCATCGTCAACTGCTAAAGCAATCGCAAGAGCTAGGAGGTCTTCCACCTTGCGAGTATACCAGTTGAAGTGGGATGTCTTCAGACGTTGGTGCAAGAGGAAGAAAGTTTCCTCTTCCAGTACCTCTGTGACCCAAATTGGTGATTTCTTCCTTTTTCTTAAGGAAGAATGTGGTCTGGCGGTATCTACAATTAAGGGATACCGCAGTATGTTGGCAGCAGTTTTTAGACACAGAGGCCTCAATATCTCGGAAGATAAAGACCTGCATGACCTGATTAGGTCTTTTGAAACGACAAAAAAGCCGTCATCAAGAACACCTAATTGGAATCTGGACGTGGTACTTCAGTTCCTCAGCTCGTCTAGATTTGAACCTCCTACTTCAGCCTCTTTCAAGGATCTGACCAAGAAGTCCCTTTTCCTTATGGCTCTAGCATCCGCCAAGAGGATGAGTGAGCTTCAAGCCATTGAAGGTAATGTTGGCTTTAAAGAACAGTCAATGGTTTGTTCTTTCCTCCCCTCATTCCTAGCAAAGAATGAGAACCCATCAAATCTGTGGCCCAGGAGCTTTGAGATTCGAGGATTATTTTCTCTCGTAGGGGAAGAGCCTGAGAGGACTCTTTGCCCGGTGAGAATGTTGAAATATTATTTGAAGAGGAAAAAGCAACTTAGGGCAATCAAGATGTCCTTTGGTGCTCCGTGAGGGACCCCAGTCGACCATTATCGAAGAATGCTCTGTCCTTCTTCTTAAGAAGCCTTATCAAAGAAGTGCATGTGGCATGCAATGAGGAACATTTTAAGCTTCTTAAAGTGAAGGCCCACGAAGTGAGGGCCATTGCCACTTCGCTGGCTTTTCGCAAAATAATGTCTGTGCCAAAAATTTTATAATCTAATCTAATCTAAAAATATGTCTGTGCGGAACCTTATGGAGGCCACCTTCTGGAGATGCCAATCGGTATTCGCAAACCACTACTTGCGGGATGTGAAGATTACATATGACAAATGCTTCGCCTTAGGCCCTTACGTATCAGCGGATTCGGTGCTGGGGCAGGGAGCTGGAACTTATCCTTGTTAGGCATTTATATTTTTTACCCCTTGTTTTGTTTTTGTTGGTTATGGTTGTCTGAAAGAGGGTGCAGGGAGGCATCTCTTTCTTTTTGAGTACTAACCCTAGTTAGTTTGGTCAGGTGGTCGAATGGTTTTGGCTCCTTGCGGTAGTAGTGGTTAGGATCTGTCAAGTAAGCGGACGAGTTCCCTTTGACAAAATCCTACTTAGATTCTACCATATAAGTGGATCAGATATCCCGGTGGTAGATCCGAGAGTCTTTCAGCAACAGGTCACGTCCTCGCTGTAGCTCTCCAGGCAATGCAGACTCAGAGACAGTATCAATGAAGACTTCTGCCTGAACAGGTAAGAACCAAGGTTTTTATATCCTACAACACCAGTTGTTTCCCTTTTCTATATTATTTAGCTGTCTCTTACCCTCCACCAAGGGTGCCAATCAGCTAAGTATATACTATCTTAGAGGAAAGTTCATGTACAAAAATGATATTGTTAAACTACAATAAAGTTTTGTACATACTTACCTGGCAGATATATACGGTTAATGGCCCACCCTGCCTCCCCTCAGGAGACAGGTGGAAGAGAAAATCTGAATAGAAGATGGGATTGCTTCATACACCCACCACCCAGCGGCGGGTAAGGTAGACCACCTGACCTATCTGTCGTGTGTGCCGCGAGATTTGAAATTCTGTCGGGAACGTCGGAGACTATAGCTAAGTATATATCTGCCAGGTAAGTATGTACAAAACTTTATTGTAGTTTAACAATATCATTTTCGTGTTTTTCTTTTAGCCCACTCCTGGCCTTCGCTAATTTTGCTAGCCTTAGTTGCTGAGTAGCCTTCTTGATCTGAGGTAACTTCGGCATTGCTATAAGTTCACTAAGAAGTTATAAAAACAACGTAAATAGCTAGTGACCAAACGCAAGTGACGAAGTGCATGTAACTCCTTTGACGTCTGTGGCGTAACTGAGTCATTCTCTGAGTCTCGCGTCTCTCGCCTATAGATAGCCGCTTTGAGCAGCTCTCCTCTATCACTACCTTTCATTGCTACCAGATGTATGAGAATCTCGAAAAAAATCTGAAAAAAATCCCTGTATATATGAAAAAATAAACACGCAAAAACGATTCTGCCAAACTCTGTCATACAGACGACGCAGTTACGATGACGACATCACTTAAAAACCGCTATATCTTCATTATTTGTAAAAATAATTGGCTGAAACTTCTGGAAAGCATGCACGGCATGTTTCTGCATAGATACAAGTAATAACTTGATTTTTTAGTTTTTCAAGTTGACACGTCATCCGCCATAGCGGACGGTCCCCTTAACTTTGGCTAGGTTGGTCAGGTGGTGATATATATATTACTTCTTAGCCCTCATAGTATGGTCAATATGGTCTAGTCACATTGTGGTCACGCTCCCGTTGACTAGATCATCTAAGAAACGCACCAGCTATACCTTGCTTGGTAGACTCTAGTAAAGCAAAAGCCGACTTGGGTGACAGTAATCACGAAGCCATCTATGCTAACAGGTATGGAACCAAGATGTCAATCATCTGCATGTATATGTTTCCTAAAATCCTATTCTGTCTCTCCCTACCTCCAAAGGTGGGATTCAGCTATATATATATATATATATATCTGACAGGTAAGCTTCATGAACAAAATGATATTATGATACAATAAAGTTTTGTACATGAACTCTCCTGTCAGACATATACTTAGCTTACGTCTCTGACGTCACGACAGAATTCAAAACTCGCGGCAAACGCGACAGGTAGGTCAGGTGATCTACCTTACCTGCCGCTGGGTGGCGGGTGTAAGAACCAAAGAACCTTTCTTGTCAGATTTTTTCTGTCGTCGGTGTCGACCACACTTGTTGTCAGTACCTCTTGACAGTTGGATTCTTTTCTCGTTTTTGCCCTGGATTGTTTCTATGGACTTTTGTTGAAGTACCCGATCTTTTGGCCTGGCATTCGCGATTTGTGGACTGTTATTTGACTTTTCTTTGGATTTTTCTTTGGATTCATGATGTCTGATGTTGATACTAAGAAAACTGCTATGTTTAGAGTTTGTTGTATAACTGAGTGTAAGGTGAGGCTACCGAAAGCTGCGGTAGACCCTCACACAGTATGTTTGAAGTGTAGAGGGAATGAATGCACCTTTAATAATCCTTGTAATGAATGTGAAAAGCTGAATGAGGATGAATGGAAGTCTTTGTCTTCCTACTTGAGGAAGCTTGAAAAGGATAAAGTTAGGAAAGCTTCTTCTAGGAGCAGTAGTAGTCTCGTATAATAGAGCGAGTTGGATATAGATAATCCTATTTTAGAAGTAGCTCCTTTGTCAGTTTCAGCTCCTGCTCCCTGCATCGAAGCCGAAGATGCGCCTTCGGAAGTGGCCTCCATGAAAGCCACCATTCGCAGTATGGAGATGAAAATCAAACATTTAGAAGGTAAGAGTGATTCCAATAGTGATTTGTGCAGTGATCCCAGTGCAGTGGAGGGTGCGTCTGATCGGCTCCCTAATGCTTCCAGGCCTAGACCTCTTCCAGACTCCCAGTCCCAGTGGAGGAGGAAAAGTCGAAAGCGCAGGAAGGTTAGGGAGCATCCCCACCGGTCAGGCGTCCCCTCAGTAGCGCCTGTTGATCGTTCCCAGGCTACCTTGGATCGCTCCAAGAGAGAAATCTTGCGCCAATGCTTCTCGTCTTCGCCTTCGCCTTCTCCTAAACGAGGATGGAGCTCTTCGGAAGCCTCGCGCCCTTCGAAGAGAGCCTGGAACGCTCCCTGCGCCGAGAGCCTGGAACGCTCCCTGCGCCCTTCCATCCAGCCCTGAAGTTTTTTCGGAAGAGCCTGAGGTGGAAGCAAAGAAACGTAAGAGATCTCTGGAGTATCGTTCCCCGAGCAGAGATCGAGCCTCGTCACCTGTTCAAGAGTTTTGTGAATCTCCTGCAAGGGTGTTGGCTAACCTTCAGGCGCAGATTTCGGCTCTGGCTGGCTCTCTTTGCGTGTCGTCTCGTCGTAGGAAGGACGTCTCTCTGCCTGTAAAGAAGTCCAGGCTCCCCTCTCCTGACTCTCGCTATTCGATGGAAGCGGCCCGCTCGCCTGTCCGTTCGGAGTCTCGCAGGAGACTTTTTGCTTCGGACAAGATCCCATCTGCGTCCAAGCGCCATTTGCCTGACAGACAGGATGTCTTTGTTTCTCCTTCTGACAAGGAGCAGGCTTCTCGTAGGAGATCTTCGCCATACAGAATCTCTTCTCGATACAGGATCGCTCCCCTTGATAGGCACCAAGAGCCTAGTAGGCGCTACTCGCCTCGTAGCCGCTCCTCGTCTCGCCTCTACTCTCCTGTTGACAAGCGCCCTAAATTGGACAGGCGCTCTTCGCTGGACAGGTGTCAAGAGCCTGTTAGGCGCGTTTCTCCTGGCAGGCGCTCTTCACCTGACTTTCACTCTCCTCGAGTCAGGTGCCGAGATCATGGCAGACGCTTCTCCCCTTGTAGGCGCTCTCCCAGTAGGCGCTCTCCCAGTAGGCGCTCTCCCAGTAGGCGCTCGTTGCCAGAGAGCCTCTCTCCTCGTTTCAGGTGCCAAGAGCCTGGTAGCCGTTTCTCTCATGGCAGGGGCTGTTCGCCTGGTAGCCACTCTCCTTTGGATAGGCGCCAAGAGCCTGATAGAAGTTTTTCTTCAAACAGGCGCTCTGCTCCTGACAGCCGCCTTACTCCTGTTAGGCTCCAAGAATCTGGAAAACGCCCTCCTCAAGACAAGAAGGATTTTGCGAGTAGGCAAGTTCCAGTAGTTTTGTCTCCAAGAGTTAAACCTCACTCTTCAAGAGACTTTTCTAAAGGTAGCCGAATCCCCAGATAGATCCGCTCTTGACTGGGGATTAATTGAGACTTCTGGAAGTTCACCAGAAGTCCAGAGAACTTGCCAATGTAAGGGTCTTTTTGAAGGTCCTCCAGACATCTTTCTTGATGACTCTGCTCTGATTAGCCAGTCGTCGAGATATAGCGACACCCTCACTCCCTCCAAATGTAGCCACTGCGCCACGTTTTTCATTAACCCCGTGAAAACTTGGGGTGCAGTCGACAGGCCGAAGCACAAGGCCTTGAATTGGAAGATGTTTCCTCCCATCATGAATCGCAGATACTTCCGTGAAGAAGGATGGATCGGCACATGAAAGTAAGTGTCCTGAAGGTCTAGTGACACCATCCAGTCCCCTGGACGAAGAGCCGCTAACACTGAGGAAGTCGTCTCCAGGCGAACTTCCTCTATTCCACAAATACGTCAGGGCGCTTACATCCAAAACCGGTCTCCATCCTCCTGAGTTCTTCGGAACTAGGAATAGCCTGTTGTAAAAACCCGCAGAGCGGGGATCTTCCACTAGTTCAATAGCCTCCTTCTCTAGCATCAGATCTACTGCTAGAGAAAGGGCTTGATTCATGATGGGGTCCTTGTACCTGGCCACCAACTCCCTCTGAGTCGTCGTCAATGGTGGCCTTGACGAGAAGGGAACGAGATACCCTTTGCTGACAATCGATAGGGACCAATTATCTGCCCCTTGTGGGCCCAGACGTCGGCAAATTTCAGTAGTCTTGGCCACCCACTGATGTCGAGTCCTTGATCCGCTATTTCTTGCCTCCTGATTGACCTAGAGAAGGTTTTACCTCTCTTAAAAGGTCTAGATCCTCTGGTTGAAGAAACTCTGGCAGTGGGTCCTCCTCGAAAGGGTTCCTGCCTCAGAAGAGTCTCTTTCTTGGTCTTGGGTTGGAAGACAGAGCGAGGTTTCCTGGCTGACTGGGCTAACATGTCGAAGTCGTACGGACAATCTGCAGTGTTCCGAAAAGACCAGACTTGCCCATATCGAAGAACACCCTGTCTTTATTGTTAAGGAGGTCTTTCAAAAAAGCTCCTTCTTTGTGTTTGCACAAAGATTTGAAATCTTTTGATTTGAATGCTCACGAGGTGAGGGCGCGGCCTCGGAAGCATTTCAACAGAGCATGGCACTCAGCACATCCTGAGTACCATGTTTTAGCGAAGCAACTCTGTGTTCAATTCACACTCCCTGCGAGATGTGAAAATGGCATATGAGATCTGCTGCTCGCTAGGGCCATACGTGTCTGCAGACACAATCTTGGGGGCAAGAAGTACCACTCATCCTATCCTGTAGAAAATGGTTAGGAAGAGCTCTTAATTTAGTAGTTGAGTCGGGCCGACAAACGGTGACTTCTTAACTCTTAAGCCTTAGTTAACACACCTTAACTTGGCTAGGTGGGTCAGGTGGTGATATATATTTTTATATATATATTTATTTTACTTTTTTCTTAGCCCTCATGGTATGTCAATATGGTCTAGTCACGTCGTGGTCTCGCCCCTGTTGACAGATCATGGAGTGCACCAGCTACCTCGCTGGCAACTCTAGTAGCACAAGCAGGACTTACGCGGCAGTAACCACGAAGTCAGCCTATGCTAACAGGTAAGGAATCAAGATATCAATTATCTGCATATATATGTTTCCTAAAATCTTCTATTCTGTCTACTCCCACCACCAAAGGTGGGATTCAGCTATATATATATCTGACAGGTAAGTTTCATGAACAAAATGATGTTGTAATGATACAATTAAGTTTGTTCATACTTACCTGGCAGATATTATAATCAAGTACCCACCCACCTCCCCTCAGGAGACAGTGGAAATAAAAATTATGAATAGAAAATGGAATGATTCCTGATACCCGCCTCCAGCGCGGCGGGAATGGGTACTAACCACCTGACTCCCACTGCGTGTGTCGTAAGTGTTTAAATTTCTGTCGGATTCGGAAAAATACAGCTATATATATCTTCCAGGTAAGTATGAACAAACTTAATTGTATCATTACAATATCATTTTTTTTTTAACTCGATATTTTTGGAAGAGCGGCAGAGGGCGGCAAAAAAAATGCAAATTAGCGATCGATGTGTCAATTTTATAAATGTTTATGCTTTTATGTTTAAAATGTGTATGAAAATGTATTTACGAATAGGGTATTTTTATTTCTGTGCAGAAATATGATAAAAAGGCAGCTTTTGAAACTCCCCTTCAAGTTATCGACTACGATGTGTTTTTCAAGTTCGTTCTTGTATGCCGCCGCGGCATACAAGAACGAACTTGAAAAACACATCGTAGTCGATAACTTGAAGGGGAGTTTCAAAAGCTGCCTTTTTATCATATTCTGCACATAAATAAAAATACCCTATTCGTAATACATTTTCATACACATTTTAAACATAAAAGCATCAAACATTTATAAAATCGACACATCGATCGCTAATTTGCACTTATTTTAAATCGATATTTTCGGAAGAGCGGCAGGCGGCGGCTTACAAGAAAGAACATGAAAAAACATCGTATTTGGTATCGTGAAGGGCAGTTTCAAAAGCTGCCTTTGTATCATATTTCTGTACAGAAATAAAAATGGCCTTTCACGTAATACATTTTCACACACATTTTAAACAAAAGCATGAACAATTATGAATCGACACATCATAGCTAAATTTGCACTTATGTAACTCGATATTTTCGGCATAGAACAGCGTCAGATGGCATTATATTTTACCTAATACCTACGTAATAACTGTCCATAAAATTTGTTAATATAATTTGCATAACCTTTATGGTCTGAACGGCATTTCTAACATATGTATGAACTCGTTAGACAACGGCGCTAGCGGCGCTGTTAACTGAAATTTGTGCCGTAAAGATACCTTTAAAATGCCTTATTTTTTTAATGAATATTTTTGACGACCGCCGTAAAACAAAAACCGATTCGCCGTTGAGTGATTGCGCCGTTAACCGCGGGCCGCCTGTATATATATATATATAGTTTTTTTTTGCCACTTACTTATACATAGCATCACATTTTATATACTTCATGATCAAGTTATTCATATATATATACATATATACTATATATATATATATATATATATATATATATATATATATATATATATATATCACAAGGTGGAGAGGTAAAGGCATGTCTCAGCGTAGTACATAATTTTTATTGCCGACGTTTCACATCACTTCGTGCATTTTCAAGCTGGGAATGATAAAAAAAATATAAACATACAAGACTCGTCACTGATAAAACACCGTATAATATTTAAAATTTAAAATTGAACACTAAAACATTTAAAATGTAAAAATTATTGTACAACAACACTAGGTTGGAGAGACAACCTACCAGAGTAAAAAATAGAAGGTGACTGAAGGACAGAGTGGGGAGAAAAAAATAATAAAGTAAAAAAAAACACCACACACAAAACTATGTAAACAAACAAGTGGTTAGGCTATGAACAGCTGAACTGACGAGGACTGGGCATATTTTTAAAGTCGGTACATTAGTTTTGATTAAAATGATTCCAGTGTTTAAAAGCTCGTCATCTTTATTGGCTGATCCAAATAATTTTAAAATCATCGATGTCCAAGCGGGAGCGACAGGTAATAGAGTGGTTCCGGATGCTGGATAGCTCAGGATTGGATAATTTGCATCTGTTCGGAAACTGACTCCTTTGTGGGCGCAGAAACGGACTTGTAGCAGCCTCTTCGTGCATCCAACATAAGTACCCCGATTACATCTGGGACAAGTGTATTGATAAACTATGTTGGACACCAAAGGCTGGGCTTAATCTGTCTTTAGCTCTGAAAAGAGATCGGATTGTTTAGAGGATTTTTCGGAATTAATTTTAGGTTCAAGGCTGTAATTCCTTGTTAATTAATTGTAATACTTTCTTTTTGAAGGAACTGTCATGGAGGAAAGGGAACTTAGCATAGATGATTAACTTGGGAACGCTATGTATAGGAGGTGGGGGGTTTATTTTCATGTTTATAATTTATTGAGGGTTCTATAAAAGTGCACTGAGGGGAAACAGTTGTTGCTAAAAAAGTTTACTAGAAAATCTATTTCGTTGTGGAAAGAGACCCAACTGGAAGTGAGGACAAAGGCTCTATGAAGGAGGGTGGAGAGGGCCTTTAATTTAAAATAAAATTACATGAGCTATAGAAATTTGTCCCTAAGCCTGTAAATGTACTCTTTCTGTAAATTCCTGTATGAAAGCTATTATTGTCTCTAGAAACAAGTAAATCTAAAAATGGCATGAGTTTATGGGATTCTTTCTCTATGGTGAACTTAATATTAGGATGTTGAGAGTTATAAAACTTCTAAAAAAGCTTCGGCATTAAAACCAAACCCCAAAAAAAAAAAAACCTAAACAACGCAAACGTGTCATCCACGTACCTTCTGTAAAATAGGGGGTAAATGTTGAGGGGGCAACTGTCAAAGATGGTCTCCTCCAGGGAGTTCATAAAAACAAAAATATTGGCGAAGTGGGACCCAAGTGGGGATGCCCATCGCCCCATCCCTTCAATTTGCTTAAAACAAGAGTCTTTAAAATAAAAGTCGTGTCCTGCACGGCCAATTCTAAAAGTTGCTTAAATAACGGACGAGTAAACCTTTAAAAATAGAATCAGAGAGAGGAAAAAGTTTATCTAAAATAATTTCGATAGTTTTCTCTAACTGGAATACTGGTAAATAAGGACTCAACATCAAAACTCACCATGAAGAGATCAGAATCTTGCTTTAAAATATCATTTTTAAAATCAGATGTGTTTTTTACGTTATGGGTACTATGGGCGAGTGGTTCTAGGAGGGGAACAAGGTACTTGGCAAGGTGATAATTAGGGGTGTTAAGTGAAGATAGAATTGGTCTAAGTGGGACGCCCTCCTTGTGGATTTTCGGGAGACCGTACATAATCCCATAAGTGGCCCCAGTAACATATAAATTCTGAAAAGTCATCTCATCAATAATGTTTTTATTTTTAAGAAGTCTCAGAAATCTGTTGATCTTGTCCTCTACTTTAATAATATTCTGAAGGTTAGGAGTTCCCAAGTTCTGAAATTTAGTGGTATCGTCGAGTATCGAACACATTTTCGTCACATAATCGAGTTTAATATCTAAGATTACTGTTCCCTTACCTTTATCAGGATGCAAAATGATAATGTCTTGGTCTTTAGCTAATTCTTTCAAGATGATTAGGAGATCCTCTTTCTTGAAGAAAGGAGCCCATCTAGTTTTTTAGATTATTGTAGTTTGGTGGCTAGAGCTGACAGTTGTTTTCTTAGATAATCTGCATTATTACAGAACGGCAATTTGGTCAGTTTCTGGAATAAAATTTCTAAAGGGAGAAAAAACTGTTGAAAACTGGGTTTAAAACTAGGGAGACAAAAGTCTAAACCTAAAGATAAAAGGAATTCTTGTTTTTTAGACAAAACCCGCTTGGACAAGTTAAAAACAGAGTTAATGTTTATTGTTAACAAAAGATGGAATAGAAATGCCCAGGCCTCGCAGTTTCTTGTTGTGTCTCGTCTCTACACTCTGTACAAAAAGAGAAATGGAATTGTTAAAAAGTTTCGTAAATATAAAATGGTCAATTAAAGTTAATGAGTCCTTAACAATAGTTTTGTACTTAACAGTTAATGTGAGAAACCTCTTTAAATCCTTATATTTAGAATTTATTTCAATCTCCAAAAGTTTGTTAACCGTGTCATGATAAAATTCAGAACGATACAGAGAAGCTTTATAAATTTTAAATTTTATAAACTTGGGGACAATGTTGTTGAATTGACAATACTGGAGAAACGTAAGGTCCAATTTGGTTTTCTCTAGTTTCTTGGTGTGTTTCTCAAGCAAACGGCATTTAACCAGCACTTGGGTATTATATCTCGTCCGTATCAATTCATGGAAATTACTAATTCCTCGGGATCTCAGTCGGAAGAGGAACAAGAACACGAAGAAGAAGCTTCCAAAAGGCATGGTCCAGTCCTTGGAATAATGTCCCGTAGATAGAAGACTAGTAAGGAGGCTCAAGCCCTACAGATATCACAAGGTGGAGAGGTAAAGGCATGTCTCAGCGTAGTACATAATTTATTGCCGACGTTTCACATCACTTCGATGCATTTTCAAGGCTGGGAATGATAAAAAAATATAAACATACAAGACTCGTCACTGATAAAACACCGTATAATATTTAAAATTTAAAATTGAACACATTTTAAATGTTTTAAGTGTTCAATTTTAAATTTAAATATTATACGGTGTTTTATCAGTGACGAGTCTTGTATGTTTATATTTTTTTATCATTCCCAGCCTTGAAAATGCATCGAAGTGATGTGAAACGTCGGCAATAAATTATGTACTACGCTGAGACATGCCTTTACCTCTCCACCTTGTGATATCTGTAGGGCTTGAGCCTCCTTACTAGTCTTCTATCTACGGGACATTATTCCAAGGACTGGACCATGCCTTTTGGAAGCTTCTTCTTCGTGTTCTTGTTCCTCTTCCGACTGAGATCCCGAGGAATTAGTAATTTCCATGAATTGATACGGACGAGATATAATACCCAAGTGCTGGTTAAATGCCGTTTGCTTGAGAAACACACCAAGAAACTAGAGAAAACCAAATTGGACCTTACGTTTCTCCAGTATTGTCAATTCAACAACATTGTCCCCAAGTTTATAAAATTTAAAATTTATAAAGCTTCTCTGTATCGTTCTGAATTTTATCATGACACGGTTAACAAACTTTTGGAGATTGAAATAAATTCTAAATATAAGGATTTAAAGAGGTTTCTCACATTAACTGTTAAGTACAAAACTATTGGTTAAGACTCATTAACTTTAATTGACCATTTTATATTTACGAAACTTTTTAACAATTCCATTTCTCTTTTTGTACAGAGTGTAGAGACGAGACACAACAAGAAACTGCGAGGCCTGGGCATTTCTATTCCATCTTTTAACAATAACATTAACTCTGTTTTTAACTTGTCCAAGCGGGTTTTGTCTAAAAAACAAGAATTCCTTTTATCTTTAGGTTTAGACTTTTGTCTCCCTAGTTTTAAACCCAGTTTTCAACAGTTTTTTCTCCCTTTAGAAATTTTATTCCAGAAACTGACCAAATTGCCGTTCTGTAATAATGCAGATTATCTAAGAAAACAACTGTCAGCTCTAGCCCACCAAACCTACAATAATCTAAAAACTAGATGGGCTCCTTTCTTCAAGAAAGAGGATCTCCTAATCTTGAAAGAATTAGCTAAAGACCAAGACATTATCATTTTGCATCCTGATAAAGGTAAGGGAACAGTAATCTTAGATAAACTCGATTATGTGACGAAAATGTGTTCGATACTCGACGATACCACTAAATTTCAGAACTTGGGAACTCCTAACCTTCAGAATATTATTAAAGTAGAGGACAAGATCAACAGATTTCTGAGACTTCTTAAAAATAAAAACATTATTGATGAGATGACTTTTCAGAATTTATATGTTACTGGGGCCACTTATGGGATTATGTACGGTCTCCCGAAAATCCACAAGGAGGGCGTCCCACTTAGACCAATTCTATCTTCACTTAACACCCCTAATTATCACCTTGCCAAGTACCTTGTTCCCCTCCTAGAACCACTCGCCCATAGTACCCATAACGTAAAAAACACATCTGATTTTAAAAATGATATTTTAAAGCAAGATTCTGATCTCTTCATGGTGAGTTTTGATGTTGAGTCCTTATTTACCAGTATTCCAGTTAGAGAAACTATCGAAATTATTTTAGATAAACTTTTTCCTCTCTCTGATTCTATTTTTAAAGGTTTACTCGTCCGTTATTTAAGCAACTTTTAGAATTGGCCGTGCAGGACACGACTTTTATTTTTAAAGACTCTTGTTTTAAGCAAATTGAAGGGATGGCGATGGGCAGCCACCCACTTGGGTCCCACCTTCGCCAATATTTTATGAACTCCCTGGAGGAGACCATCTTTGACAGTTGCCCCCTCAACATTTACCCCCTATTTTTACAGAAGGTACGTGGATGACACGTTTGCGTTGTTTAGGTTTGGTTTTAATGCCGAAGCTTTTTTAGAATTTTATTAACTCTCAACACCTAATATTAAGTTCACCATAGAGAAAGAATCCCATAACTCATTGCCATTTTTAGATTTACTTGTTTCTAGAGACAATAATAGCTTTCATACAGGAATTTACAGAAAGAGTACATTTACAGGCTTAGGGACAAATTTCTATAGCTCATGTAATTTTAATTTTAAATTAAATGCCCTCTCCACCCTCCTTCATAGAGCCTTTGTCCTCACTTCCAGTTGGGTCTCTTTCCACAACGAAATAGATTTTCTAGTAAACTTTTTTAGCAACAACTGTTTCCCCTCAGTGCACTTTTATAGAACCCTCAATAAATTATTAAACATGAAAATAAACCCCCCACCTCCTATACATAGCGTTCCCAAGTTAATCATCTATGCTAAGTTCCCTTTCTCCATGACAGTTCCTTCAAAAAGAAAGTATTACAATTAATTAACAAGGAATTACCAGCCTTGAACCTAAAATTAATTCCGAAAAATCCTCTAACAATCCGATCTCTTTTCAGAGCTAAAGACAGATTAAGCCCGCCTTTGGTGTCCAACATAGTTTATCAATACACTTGTCCCAGATGTAATCGGGGTACTTATGTTGGATGCACGAAGAGGCTGCTACAAGTCCGTTTCTGCGCCCACAAAGGAGTCAGTTTCCGAACAGGATGCAAATTATCCAATCCTGAGCTATCCAGCATCCGGAACCACTCTATTACCTGTCGCTCCCGCTTGGACATCGATGATTTTAAAATTATTGGATCAGCCAATAAAGATGACGAGCTTTTAACACTGGAATCAATTTTAATCAAAACTAATGTACCGACTTTAAATGCCCAGTCCTCGTCAGTTCAGCTGTTCATAGCCTAACCACTTGTTTGTTTACATAGTTTTGTGTGTGGGTGTTTTTTTTACTTTATTATTTTTTTCTCCCCACTCTGTCCTTCAGTCACCTTCTATTTTTTACTCTGGTAGGTTGTCTCTCCAACCTAGTGTTGTTGTACAATAATTTTTACATTTTAAATGTTTTAGTGTTCAATTTTAAATTTTAAATATTATACGGTGTTTTATCAGTGACGAGTCTTGTATGTTTATATTTTTTTTATCATTCCCAGCCTTGAAAATGCATCGAAGTGATGTGAAACGTCGGCAATAAATTATGTACTACGCTGAGACATGCCTTTACTCTCCACCTTGTGATATCTGTAGGGCTTGAGCCTCCTTACTAGTCTCTATATATATATATATATATATATATATATATATATATATATATTTTATATATATATATATATATATATATATATATATATATATATATATATATATATATATATATATGCTTAAAAAATCACAGTAGATGCACGTGACTTCATAAATAAGCGAATCCCACAGGAAAATGATAGTCAGAAATCCAAGCACTTTCGTCTTTACGAAGACATTGTCAAGGAGCTAATGAAATACAATTGGAGAGAAAGGTCTCGGGTACACAACAAGATCAAAGAATACCAGATGGTTAATTGTCAAAAGGGTAAAAATTAAAAGAGATAATCCAGGATTATCGGATATCACACGGTCACAAACCTAAACAGATTTGACCCTAACCGAAATTACAAAGTATCTTTACAGTCCAAAACATGTAAAAACTGAATATATTAATTTTGTTGCTTATATATATCTACAACTTTTTTCATTATGAAAGCATCAAGTTTAAACCAAGACTTAAGGGGGCCAGCCGGAACCACTATACTATAATGGTGGTATAGGGCGAAAAATGCAAAGTCATGAACAAATTCATGGAGCTTCAATATCGGCATAATTGAGAATAACGTATATGAAATATTTTGTCAAAATTCTCTTACTTTCGTAGTTACAGGGTAATTAGTAAACAACTCAATAAGCCTAAAACATTCATCCGTACAATGAATTGTAATTTTTATACATTCAACTTCCCTGCCAGATATATACTTAGCTATAGACTCCGTCGTCTCCGACAGAATTTCAAATTTCGCGGCACACGCTACAGGTAGGTCAGGTGATCTACCGCCCTGCCCTGGGTGGCAGGACTAGGAACCATCCCCGTTTTCTAATCAGAATTCTTCTGTCGCCCGGACCATCAACATTGTTGTTGGTTCCTCTCGATTGGTTTTTCTTTTTTCACCGGCAATTGATCTTCTTGACCGACTTTTGGTGACGTATCTGGATTTTTGTTGATTGGCATACGCTTTTGTGGACTGTTTTGTGGACTTGATTTTGGATTTTTCTTTAAATATGTCTGACTCTGGTATGGTTGTGAGACGTTGTGTGAATGTAGGCTGTAAGGTGAGGTTGCCGAAAGCTTCGGTAGACCCTCACACGGTATGCAAGAGGTGCAGGAGTATGAAGTTCTTTACTAATACTTGTACAAGAATGTGAGAACTTGAGTGAGAACGAATGGAAGAATCTAACTAATTATTTAAAAAAGTTAGAAAGAGAAAGAGTGAGGAAGGCTTCTCATAGAAGTTTAAGTAGTTCTAGATCTGAACTAATTCCAAGCTTGGGATCTTCCCCAAGGGTAAGTATTGCTACTTCTCCTTCCATTGCAGCCCCTTCTCCTATTGCAGAACCTGTAGATCCAGCGAAAGAACTTGCAGATCTAAAAGCAGCCTTCAAAGTGCTGGAAAACAAAATGGCTGCCATAACAAGGTAAGGCTAGTGATTTGTCAGTGGACAGTGATATGAGTGTCCCCAGTGTAGTGGAGGGGGCATCTGGTCGGCTCAGCAACGCTCCTAGGTCTAGACCTCTTCCAAGCTCACATGCCCAGAGAGAAGGAATGTTGAAAAGCCGAAAGGAGGTTGTGGAGAATCCCCACCGATCAGGTGTCCCTTCGGCGGTTTCTGTGACACCCCAGACTGCCAAGGACCGCTATTGTAAAAGCGTCCTAAGTAAGTGTTTCTCGTCGTCGGGATCTTCATCACCGAGACGTGATCGGAGAGATTCCGATCGATCTCGGCCTCTCAAGAGGAGTTGGAGGGCGCCGACTATTGACTCGAGCCCTGAAAACTTCCTGAGGAGTCTCCATCGGGAATTAAGAAGGCAAGAAGAGCCATTCTTCCAACCAGAGTGAGAAGGAGGCAGGAGGTGGAGGCTATGGACTCCTCCCCTCCTCCTTCCCCTCCTCCCGAAGAGGATAAAGAGGAGGCTACTAAGAGGTTCATGATGGCGATGCAGGAACAGATTTCGTCGTTTGTAGGAGTCCTGTCAAAGGAGCCTCCTAGAAGGAAAGACACTTCCCTTCCTATTAAAAGATCCTCCCAGACGTATGGAGGTATCTACCTCCAGGATCGATACTCCTACCCGAGGTGAGGTTTCCTGTACGAACCTGGATGAAACAATCAGACGTCTGGCACTGGCCAGGGGGGGGGAGGAGTGAGGAGTCACCCAGGAGGTCAAGAGCCAAGAATAGCCAGGAGGGTGAGGAGTCAACCAGGAGGCAGGAGCCCAGAGCCAAGAGTGTGGAGGCATCCAGGCAAGAGGCAAGAATAGCCAGGAGGCAAGAGCCAGGAGGCAAGAGGCCAGGAGGCAGTTGGAGCCAAGTAGGCAGGAGCCTGGAGCCAGGAGGCAGGAGTCAGGAGGCAGGAGCCGCGGAGTCATGGAGGCAGGCAGTCAGTCAGGAGGCAGGAGTCAGGAGCCAGGAGGCAAGGAGCCGGAGGAGGCAAGAGTCAGAGCCAGGAGTCAAGAGGGTCGTGGACCAGGAGGTCAAAGTCGGGGACCTCGTTCCTGGAGGTTATGACTCTTCGCCAAATAGGAGCTCCTCCCCTTCAGAACATAGGAGGTCTTGGAAGGACTCTCCCTCAAAAACGTGAACTTTCTCCTTCGTCTGATCGAGGTTAGACGAGTTGTCTGACGACGAACCTCCTGCTAATGAGGGACTTTCTAGTTACAAAGTCTTGGCCTCATTACTACTACAAGAGTTTGGAGATTCTCTTAGTCCTGCGGCTCCTCCTTCTCCTTGTTCGCTCTTTTCGAGCTCAGCTACGGCTAAATCGTCGGCCTTCTTGAAAATGAAGCCTGCGATATCAATGAAGAAGGCACTCCATTCTTTAGATTCTTGGATGGACAAGAAGAAGGAGTTAGGAAAGACGGTATTCTGCATGCCTCCTTCCAGTTTGCACGGGAAGAGAGGTATTTGGTATGGGACAGGAGAGACTATGGGTCTTTCTTTACCCGCCTCTGCAGATGCCGACTTTTCCAGTTTAGTGGAGGCTTCTAGACGTCACTCCTTAGGATCGGTCAGAGCGACGTGGAGCACTTCAGAGTTGAACCACTTTCTAAAGGGACTTTTTGTCACTTTAGAGGTGTTCAATTTTCTGGATTGGTCACTCGGAGTTTCTGGCCCACAACAAATCTAAGGATCCGGAGTTTCTGAAGAAAAACCCACGAAATTCTCCATAGCGGTCCATGTCCTGCATTGGACAAGGCAGGTACCAGGTACGGTTCGGGTGAAGTGGCTTCACTGTTTGGTGCTGGTCTCCAGAAAAAGAGATCAGTGTATGGTTCCCTTTTATCGAAAGGGGTTTCTCCGAGCCAGAGGACTGCCTTACTGTTCGCCCCTCTATCAGATCATCTGTTTCCTTCTCAGTTAGTCAACGGTATATATCTCGCTCACTAACTGAGAAGGCGACACAAGACCTACTTACGCAAACGTCCAAGAAAGGACGACCGGTAGTGGCGACGGTTAAGAAGGAATCTCGTCCTACTCAGCAGCCCTTTCGTGGAGGTGCAGCGGCTGTCGTCCCCCTGCCAGAAGAAGAGCTCTGAAAAGAGAGGAAGGTCTTCATTTAGGCCCTTCAAGAAATCGAAGTGACTTGTTGCTCCTCCAAGCACAGTGGCGCCAGACTCCTGAACTTTGCAGGAGTATGGGCACAAAGGGGAGCCGACCTTTGGTCAGTGTCGGTCCTGAAGAAGGGATATGTAATCCCCTTCGACGACAGCCCTCCCCTAACATCTACGCCTCGGGAACTGTCAGCGAGGTACAGAGACCCTTAATGCGAAAGACTCTCCTCCAAATGGTGGAGCAAATGTGGGAAAAAGGAGGCCATCGAACTTGTGCAGGATCCACACTCCCCGGGATTTTACAACTCCCCGGGATTTTTTTTGCCTTTTTCTAGTACCAAAGGCATCGGGGGGGTGGAGGCCAGTTCTGGACGTAAGCGCTCTGAATCGCTTCGTACAGAAAAAGAAGTTTCGTATGGAAACGTCCGCCTCTGTAATGTCGGCGCTTCGCCCAGGAGATTGGATGGTCTCTCTGGACCTACAAGACGCCATATTTCCACGTTCCCATTCACCATTTGTCAAAGAAATATCTTCGCTTTGTGATAGGAGACAAGATCTTTCAGTTTCAGGGCTCTGTGCTTCGGACTGTCTACAGCCCCACAAGTATTCACCACCTGATGGCGAATGTAGCAAGATGGCTTCACCTAGAAGGGATAAACATCTCCCTCTACTTGGACGACTGGCTGATCAGAGCCAAGTCGAAGAGTCAGTGCTTGGAGGACTTAGAAGTAACAAGGAACATGATAGTTCGCTAGGGTTGCTCGTCAACCTCAGAAGTCACAACTGATCCCCAGCCAGAGCTTGGTCTATCTTTGGGATTCAGATGGATTCTCGGGTTTTCTTTTCGGGTATATCCTTCGCGAGAAAGAATCGCTCGAGGTTTGTCGAGAATCTCGAGCTTCTTAGAAAGAAAGAACAGCTCAGCGAGGGATTACCTGAGCCTTTTAGGGACCCTGTCCTCATTGGAAAAGTTCTTCTCGCTAGGGAGACTTCACCTCCGCCCTCTTCAGTTTTTCCTCAAAGAGGTGTGGAGTTGGAAGACGGGTCAACTCTCGGACGTCTTCCAACTTCCACAAGAAGTAAAAGATCATATGAAGTGGTGATCCCTCAGCTTCAAAAGAAACAAGAAGGCGTATCGCTTGCCCTGCAGAACCCAGACCAAGTGTTTGTTTACCGACGCTTCGGAGTCGGGATGGGGAGCGACGCTGGGAGCAAGGGAGGTGTCAGGCACCTGGACAAAGGAACAGGTGTCCTGGCACATCAATTGCAAGGAACTTGTGGCCATACACCTAGCCTTAAAGTTCTTCGAAGAGATAGTCAGAGACGGGGTGATACAGATAAACTCAGACAACACCACGGCTCTGGCTTACATACGCAAAGCAAGGAGGCACGCACTCTTTCTCCCTCTATCAGTTGACAAGACACCTGTTAACCTGGACGGAAGAAAGAGGCATAACTCTCCTCACAAGGTTTTGTTCAAGGGATCAAGAATGTGAGAGCGGACAGACTGAGCAGGAGAAACCAGGTCCTTCCCACAGAATGGACTCTTCACAAGAAGAAGTGTGTCGAAGTCTTTGGTCCCTGTGGGGGAGACCTCACATTGACCTGTTTGCGCGTTCCTCTCCAAAAGAATAGAGACCTTTTGCTCTCTAGTGGAAGATCCGAGAGCCTTCGCAATAGACGCGTTTCTCATGGATTGGTCGGGTGTGGACGCTTACGCCTTTCCCCCGTTCAAAATCCTGGGGGAAGTGCTCAGGAAGTTCGTGGCTTCGAAGAGCACGAAGTTGATACTCATAGCCCCATTTTGGCCAGCCCAGGAATGGTTCACGGAGGTACTGGAGTGGATAGTGGACTTCCCCAGATCGCTTCCAAACAGACACGATCTACTCAGACAACCCCACTTCGAGAGGTTTCATCACAACCTCCCAGGTCTCGCTCTGACTGCCTTTCGACTATCGAAAGACTTGTCAGAGCGAGAGGCTTTTCTCGCAAGGCTGCGGGCTCTATTGCTAGAGCCCGCAGAGCTTCGACGAGAAGAGTATACCAGTCGAAGTGGGAAGTCTTTAGGAGGTGGTGTAAGGGTCAGAAGCTGTCCTCCTCCAGTACCTCTATAGTGAATATTGCCGATTTCCTCCTCTTTCTGAGAGAGGAATCACACCTATCTGTCTCGACAATAGAGGATACCGAAGCATGCTATCTTCAGTATTCAGGAATCGAGGCCTGGACATTGGCTAACGAACAAAAGATCTACACGATCTAATTAGACTCTTTTGAGACTTCGAAAGCAACTTCTCCTAGAACACCTAGTTGGAATCTAGACGTGGTCCTGAAATTCCTCTCATCGGATAAATTCGAACCTTTACATCTGGCGTCCTTCCGCGACGTCACTAGGAAATGCTTGTTCCTGGTGGCTCTCGCTACAGCCAAGAGGACGAGCGAATTACACGCTCTGGATTCCACGGTGGGGTTCAAAGGAGATGCTGCCATCTGTTCTTTCCAGACAATGTTTCTGGCAAAGAACGAAAACCCATCAAAACCTTGGCCCAGAAGTTTTGAGGTAAAAGGCCTATCTAACCTGGTAGGCAGAGAGATAGAGAGATCTCTCTGTCCAGTGAGAGCTCTTAAATACTATTTAGAGAGGAAGAGACAGATGGGAGCTTGTCAACAGGGTCTTTGGTGTGCAGTGAAGAACCCCAAAAGACTCATGTCCAAGAACGCCTTGGCCTTCTTTGTGAGAAGCGTTATTACGGACGCTCACAAGAACTGCTCGGAGGAATCCTTCGGTCTTCTAAAGGTCAAGATGCATGAAGTGAGGGCAGTAGCAACTTCTTTGGCGTTCCAAAAGAATATGTCTCTAAAGAATATCATTGAGACTACATATTGGAGGTGCAATTCAGTGTTTGCATCTCATTATCTGAAGGATGTGAGAGTGACCTATGAGAAGTGCTTCTCGCTAGGTCCTTTTCTATCAGCAGATACAGTACTGGGTCTTGGAGCAAAGACTGATCCTTAATTTTGTGTTTTTATACATTCAACTTCCCTGCCAGATATATACTTAGCTATAGACTCCGTCGTCTATAGCTAAGTATATATCTGTCAGGTAAGTATGTATAAAACTTTATTGTAACATGACAATATCATTTTTTTTTTTTTTTATCGTACATAAACCCTCTTGTCAGATATGTGCTTGGTTTTCTAGTAGCAAGCTCACTACTGTCGCACGGGAGCAGAGTGTCATTGCTGGTAGGGGATCAAGGGTATGTATGACTAGTAGGGGAGTACAAAATTTATTTTTGTATATTTTGTAATGAAAGTGTAATTATGTTTCGAGTTTTTGGTTGTTTGTGAGGAGTTCGGGGATAACTCCTTACAATCTTAGAACTAACATGGATGTTAGGATCAGTGATCGGGATCAGGTTTTTGTGCTCCTTGAACAAGGTGTATTGTCATGTTAGTGGAATAGCACCCAATGACAAAGGCCTTTAGGCTCTGCCGAGTAAGTGGATAAGACCCCATTGGCAGACCCACAAGAACTCTTAGCCATAGATCATTATCTCGCTGAGGCTCTTGAGGCTAAGCAGACTCCAAGGCAGTAGCCGCGAAGTCTTCAGCCTAATAAGGTAGGAACCAAGGTTTATAAATACCTACAACATATGTTGTTTACCTGTCTATTTCAGTAGTTAACTGTCTCTTACCCACCACCAATGGGTGCTAATCAGCTAAGTATATCATCTGGCAGGGAAGTTGAATGTATAAAAATGATATTGTCATGTTTACAATAAGGTGGTTTTTATACATACTTACCTGACAGTATATACGATTAATGGCCCCACCCACCCAGCCTCCCCGCAGGAGACAGGTGGAAGAGAAGAATTCTGATTAGAAAACGGGGATGGTTCCTAGTCCTGCCACCCAGGGCAGGGCGGTAGATCACCTGACCTACCTGTAGCGTGTGCCGCGAAATTTGAAATTCTGTCGGAGACGACGGAGTCTATAGCTAAGTATATATCTGTCAGGTAAGTATGTATAAAACCTTATTGTAACATAACAATATCATATTTCTTCTGTTATCGTAAATTTTGATAATTATTGTCAAAGAAATTGTGAGAAATGGCATCTGTAGAGATTTCGTGGGTCGCAGAGGGAAGTATCAAGTTCAACCATGATCAGTAGCTTCAAGAAGACTACACGCTCGAGTTTCACCTCTGACATTCGATTGCTTTTACATATGCTTATCTATGTTTCGGCAAGAATTTCATCATGGCAATGAGGAAAAGACAAGGAAAACATCTTGCTAACATAAAGATGAAGAAAATTCTCTCTAATATGATTACAGAATATCATAATATATGCGATATTAGCGTAGTTAGTGAAGAGAGAGAGGGAGGTTTGCGTAGTAAGTAAACGCGCCCGTCTTGCCTGAAGCACACGTCACACTGTCCCCAAGGCTACGATCTTTGAGCAAAGGGATCTTAATTTATGATAAATAACATAGTTTTAGTTTATTAATACCCAAAAAGGAATATGAAATTCATAATAATCATGATTTATTAACATTGTCTTTGTAAAAAGAGAGTGCAACTTCGAATTTCACCTCTTGACAATCTCTTGCATTTACGTTTGTTTATTTTTGTTTCGGCAAGAATTTCATCATGCCAAAACGGAAAATACTAGGAAAACATCTAGGTAACATACAGAAGAAGAAAATTCGCTGTAATAAGCTGAGTTAGTGAAGGAGAGAGAGAGAGTTCCCCAAGCTACGATATATGAGCAAAGGGATCATCATTTATGATTAAATTATGATAAATTAAATAGTTTTGGTTTATTAATACACAAAGAAGAAATATACATTCATAATAATCATTATTTATTAACATTGTCGTTATAAAAATACGAAGAAAAACTTTGAACGCCCGTATCTCAAAACTATAGTTATTGACCTTCAAAATCTATCTTCTCACTTAGTTTTAAAGCTATAACATTGGAATTTGGTATATAACTCAGAAAGACATTATAGAACAATCAAATGAAGCCCTTTTTTCCAATTTTTGTTTCATCTTTTTTTTTTTTTTTATAAATTTTGTTTTCCTAATTTATAGGGTTTATTTTTTTTACCATAATGAAAAATTCATATCTAGCAATAAAAGGACTTTTAGAAAAAAACTCATTTGATTGGAGGTCTACATCAGTTTTATATATGGTAGTAATCCCAGGTCTTAATATTAAATATGAGGAGATAGAATTTGAAAAATTGTTATTTTCGGGATAAATTGCCCTGGCGTCGCAAAACCGAAGGTCAGAGGCCGGCCTGCTAATGCCGTTTTTTAACGACAGGACTTTGACATTCATACCACTTAATAAGGTGACTTGGGACATCTCCAAACCGCATATGATTTTCGCCTCTGACCTTCGGTTTTGTGACGCCAGGGCAATTTATCCCGAAAATAACCATTTTTCAAATTCTATCTCCTCCCTTGATATTTAATATTAAGACCTGGGATTACTACCATAT
This sequence comes from Macrobrachium nipponense, assembly GCF_015104395.2. Lineage (NCBI taxonomy): Eukaryota > Metazoa > Arthropoda > Malacostraca > Decapoda > Palaemonidae > Macrobrachium > Macrobrachium nipponense. The sequence continues at coordinate 138,434,988 of NC_061107.1, read as the reverse complement.
ATAGACCTGATGTCGACCTCCAATCAAATGGAGAGTTTTTTTTTCTAAAAGTAATTTTTTTGCTAGATATGAATTTTTCAAAATGGAAAAAAATAAACCCTATAAATCACGAGAAAAAAATTTATAAAAAAAAAGACGAAACAAAAATTAGAAAAAAAGGGCTCTATTTGATTGTTCTATAATGTCTTTCTGAGTTATATACCTAATTCCAATGTTATAGCTTTAAAACTAAGTGAGAAGATAGATTTTGAAGGTCAATAAGTATAGTTTTGAGATACGGGCATTCAAAGTTTTCCTTCGTATTTCCATAAAGACAATGTTAATAATGATTATTATGAGTGTATATTTCTTTTTTGTGTATTAATAAACCAAAACTATTTTATTTATCATAATTTTAATCATAAATGATGATCCCTTTGCTCATATATTGTAGCCTGGGGCACTGCTTGAGGCAAGATGGGGCACTCCTTCCTACGTAACCCCCTCTCTCCCCTTCACTAACTCGGCTTATTACAGCGAATTTTCTTCTGTATGTTAGCGAGATGTTTTCCTTGTTTTTCCTCTTTGGCATGATGACTTTCTTGCCGAAACAAAGATAAACAAACGTAAATGCAAGATAATGTCAAAGGTGAAACTCGAAGGTGTACTCTCTTTTTACAAAGACAATTTAATAAATCATGATTATTATGAATTTCATATTCCATTTTGGGTATTAAAAAACCAAAACTATGTTATTTATCATAAATGAAGATCTCTTTGCTCAAAGATCGTAGCCTTGGGCACAGTGTGACGTGTGCTGTCAGGCAAGAAGGGGGCGTTACTAGACAACCCTCCCTTCTCTCTTCACTAACTACGCGTATATTATGATATTCTGTAATAATACTTGAGCGAGTTTTCTTCGTCTGTATGTTAGGGAGATGTTTTCCTTGTCTTTTCCTCATTGGCATGATGAACTTCTGGCCGAAACATACATAAACATACGTAAAAGCAAGCGAATGTCACGAGGTGAAACTCGAACGCGTAATCTACTTGACGTCTATGGTCCAACTGATTCATGATTGAACCAGATACTCGCTTCAGACGCTTCTGCAAGCCACGGAATCTCTACAGATGCCATTTCTCACAATTTCTTTGCCAATAATTATCAAAATTTACGATAACAGAAGAAATATTGCATTTTCTTGTACGGATGAATGTTTTAGGCTTATTGAATTATGTTTACTAATTACCCTGTAACTACGAAAGTAAGAGGAATTTTGATGAAATATTTCGTATACGTATTCTCAATTGCCATATGAAGCTCCATGAATTTTTTCATGACTGCATTTTTCGCCCTATACCACCATATATAGGGGTTCCGGCCGGCCCCCTTAAATTTAGAACATTTCTATTATTTGACTTGATGATACAAGATTCAATGATATTCCTTTTAACTGTGTCATTACATGGGATTAAAGCTCTTGCTTGACTCCAGTTAATAGGATGGTCTAAATCTCTCATATGTACGAATAATGCATTCGATATTTGCCCAGTTCTCACAGAATATTGAGTTCAGTACAGCAAAATAAACTTAGCTCGCAATCACTCTCAGCTGATTTCAATACTAAAACATTGATTGCTCTTTGTATTTTATGATACAATAGTAACGTGAAAATACATAGTATTATTGGATGCAGTGAAGTAAAATATGTGCCAGAAAACCACAAATAAAATGGAAAGAAAATAGTGTTTCTGAGGTTTGAACAAATTATTTGTTTTTATACATTAAACTTCCCTGCCAGATATATACTTAGCTATAGACTCCGTCGTCTCCGACAGAATTTCAAATTTCGCGGCACACGCTACAGGTAGGTCAGGTGATCTACCTCCCTGCCCTGGGTGGCAGGACTAGGAACCATCCCCGTTTTCTAATAATCAGAATTCTTCTGTCGCCCGGACCATCAACATTGTTGTTGGTTTTCCTCTCGATTGGTTTTTCTTTTTTCACCGGCAATTGATCTTCTTGACCGACTTTTGGTGACGTATCTGGATTGTTGGATTGGCATACGCTTTTGTGGACTGTTTTGTGGACTTGATTTTGGAATTTTCTTTAATAATGTCTGACTCTGGTATGGTTGTGAGACGTTGTGTGAATGTAGGCTGTAAGGTGAGGTTGCCGAAAGCTTCGGTAGACCCTCACACGGTATGCAAGAGGTGCCAGGGAGTAACGAATGTTCTTTTACTAATACTTGTAAGGAATGTGAGAACTTGAGTGAGAACGAATGGAAGAATCTAACTAATTATTTAAAAAGTTAGAAAGAGAAAGAGTGAGGAAGGCTTCTCATAGAAGTTTAAGTAGTTCTAGATCTGAACTAATTCCAAGCTTGGGATCTTCCCAAGGGTAAGTATTGCTACTTCTCCTTCCATTGCAGCCCCTTCTCCTATTGCAGAACCTGTAGATCCAGCAAAAGAACTTGCAGATCTAAAAGCAGCCTTCAAGTTGATGGAAAACAAAATGGCTGCCATACCAAGGTAAGGCTAGTGATTTTTTCAGTGGACAGTGATATGAGTGTCCCCAGTGTAGTGGAGGGGGCATCTGGTCGGCTCAGCAACGCTCCTAGGTCTAGACCTCTTCCAAGCTCACATGCCCAGAGGAGAAGGAATGTCGAAAGCCGAAAGGAGGTTGTGGAGAATCCCCACCGATCAGGTGTCCCTTCGGCGGTTTCTGTGACACCCCAGACTGCCAGGACCGCTATTGTAAAAGCGTCCTACGTGAGTGTTTCTCGTCGTCGGATCTTCATCACCGAGACGTGATTGGAGAGATTCAGAATCGATTCTCGGCCTCTCAAGAGGAGTTGGAAGGCTCCGTATATTAACTCGAGCCCTGAAAACTTCCCTGAGGAGTCCTCCATCGGGAGTGAAGAAGGCAAGAAGAGCCATTCTTTCAACCAGAGTGAGAAGGAGGCAGGAGGTGGAGGCTATGGACTCCTCCCCCCTCCTCCTTCCCCTCCTCCCGAAGAGGAGGAAAGAGGAGGCTACAAAGAGGTTCATGATGGCGATGCCAGGAACAGGAGATTTCGTCGTTTGTAGGAGTCCTGTCAAAGGAGCCTCCTAGAAGGAAAGACACTTCCCTTCCTATTAAAAGATCCTCCAGACGTATGGAGGTATCTGCCCTCCAGGATCGATACTCCTACTCGAGGTGCAGGTTTTCCGGTACGAACCTGGATGAAACCGATCAGACGTCTGGCACCGGCCAGGAGTGAAGGGAGTCACCCAGGAGGCAGGAGCCGAGAGCGGAGGAGTGAGGAGTTCAACCGAGGAGGCAGGAGCCCAGAACCAGGGTGTAGGAGGCATCCATGGCAAGAGGCAGGAACCAAGGAGGCAAGAGCCAGGAAGGCCAAGGAGGCAAGGAGGCAGGAGCCAAGGAGGCAGGAGCCAGGAGCCAAGGAGGCAGGAGTCAGGAGGCCAAGAGGCCAGGGAGTCCGAGTCAGGAGCCAAGAGTCCGGAGTCAGGAGGCAAGAGTCCGGAGTCAGGAGGCAGGAGTCAGGAGTCAGGAGGCAGGAGTCAGGAGCCAGGAGGCAGGAGTCAGGAGGCAAGAGTCAAGAGCCAGGAGGCAAGAGTCGGGGACTCGTTCCTGGAGGTTATGACTCTTCTCCAAATAGGAGCTCCTCTCCTTCAGAACATAGGAGGTCTTGGAAGGACTCTGCCTCCAAACGTGAACTTTCTCCTTCGTCTGATCGAGGGTTAGACGAGTTGTCTGATGACGAACCTCCTGCTAATGAGGGACTTTCTAGTTATAAAGTCTTAGCCTCATTACTACTGCAAGAGTTTGGAGATTCTCTTAGTCCGGCGGCTCCTCCTTCTCCTCGTTCGCTCTTTTCGAGCTCAGCTACGGCAAAATCGTCGGCCTTTTTAAAAATGAAGCCTGCGATATCTATGAAGAAGGCACTCCATTCCTTAGATTCTTGGATGGACAAGAAGAAGGAGTTAGGAAAGACGGTATTCTGCATGCCTCCTTCCAGATTGCACGGGAAGAGAGGTATTTGGTATGGGACAGGAGAGACTATGGGTCTTTCTCTACCTGCCTCTTGCAGATGCCGACTTTTCCAATTTAGTGGAGGCCTCTAGACGTCCACTCCTTAGGATCGGTGCAAGAGCGACTTGTGGGCACTTCAGAGTTGAACCACTTTTCTAAAGGGACTTTTTGTCACTTTTTTAGAGGTGTTCAATTTTCTGGATTGGTCACTCGGAGTTCTGGCCAACAAATCTTAAGGATCCGGAGTTTCTGAAGAAACCCAGAAATTCTCCATAGCGTCCTGTCCTGCATGGACAAGGCAGTACAGGACGGTTTCGGGTGAAGTGGCCTTCCCTTTTTGGTGCTGGTCTCCTGAAAAAGAGATCAGTTTATGGATCCCTATTATCGAAAGGGGTTTCTCCGAGCCAGAGGACTGCCTTACTGTTCGCCCCTCTATCAGATCATCTGTTTCCTTCTCAGTTAGTGAAGGATATATCTCGCTCGCTAACTGAGAAGGCGACACAAGACCTACTAACGCAAACGTCCAAGAAAGGACGCCCGGTAGTGTCGACGGTTAAGAAGGAATCTCGTCCTACTCAGCAGCCCTTTCGTGGAGGTGCAGCGGCTCGTCACCCCCTGCCAGAAAGAGAGCTCTGAAAAGAGAGGAAGGTCTTCATTTAGGCCCTTCAAGAAATCAAAGTGACTTGTTGCTCCTCCAAGCACCAGTGGGCGCCAGACTCCTGAACTTTGCAGGAGTATGGGCAGAAAGGGGAGCCGACCCTTGGTCAGTGTCGGTCCTGAAGAAAGGATATGTAATCCCCTTCGACGACAGCCCGCCCCTAACATCTACGCCTCGGGAGCTGTCAGCGAGGTACAGAGACCCGTTAATGAGAAAGACTCTCCTTCAAATGGTGGAGCAAATGTGGGAAAAAGAGGCCATCGAACTTGTGCAGGATCCACACTCCCCGGGATTTTACAATCGCCTTTTTCTAGTACCAAAGGCATCGGGGGGGTGGAGGCCAGTTCTGGACGTAAGCGCTCTGAATCGCTTTGTACAGAAAAAGAGTTTCGCATGGAAACGTCCGCCTCTGTAATGTCGGCTCTTCGTCCAGGAGATTGGATGGTCTCTCTGGACCTGCAAGACGCATATTTCCACGTTCCCATTCACCATTTGTCAAAGAAATATCTTCGCTTTGTAATAGGAGACAAGATCTTTCAGTCAGGGCTCTGCGCTTCGGTCTGTCTACAGCCCCACAAGTATTCACCAACCTGATGGCGAATGTAGCAAGATGGCTTCACCTAGAGGGATAAACATCTCCCTCTACTTGGACGACTGGCTGATCAGGGCCAAGTCGAAGATTCAGTGCTTGGAGGACTTAGAAGTAACAAGGAACATGATAGATTCGCTAGGGTTGCTCGTCAACCTCGAGAAGTCACAACTGATCCCCAGCCAGAGCTTGGTCTATCTTGGGATTCAGATGGATTCTCGGGGTTTTCGGGTATATCCTTCGCGAGAAAGAATCGCTCGAGGTTTGTCGAGAATCTCGAGCTTCTTAGAGAGAAAGAACAGCTCAGCGAGAGATTACCTGAGCCTTTTAGGGACCCTGTCCTCTCATTGGAAAAGTTCTTCTCGCTAGGGAGACTTCACCTTCGCCCTCTTCAGTTTTTCCTCAAAGAGGTGTGGAGTTGGAAGACGGGTCAACTCTCGGACATCTTCCAACTTCCACAAGAAGTAAAAGAACGAAGGCGTATCGCTTACTCTGCAGAACCCAGACCAAGTGTTATTTACCGACGCTTCGGAGTCGGGATGGGGAGCGACGCTGGGAGCAAGGGAGGTGTCAGGCACCTGGACAAAGGAACAGGTGTCCTGGCACATCAATTGCAAGGAACTTGTGGCCATACACCTAGCCTTAAAGTTCTTCGAAGAGATAGTCAGAGACGGGGTGATACAGATAAACTCGGACAACACCACGGCTCTGGCTTACATACGCAAGCAAGGAGGCACGCACTCTTTCTCCCTATATCAGTTGACAAGACACCTGTTAACCTGGACGGAAAGAAAGAGGCATAACTCTCCTCACAAGGTTTGTTCAAGGGATCAAGAATGTGAGAGCGACAGACTGAGCAGGAGAAATCAGGTCCTTCCCACAGAATGGACTCTACACGAGAGTGTGTCGAAGTCTTTGGTCCCTGTGGGGGAGACCTCACATAGACCTGTTTGCGACGTTCCTCTCCAAAAGAATAGAGATCTTTTGCTCTCTAGTGGAAGATCCGAGAGCCTTCGCAATAGACGCGTTTCTCATGGATTGGTCGTGTGGACGCATACTTTTGCTTTTCCCCCGTTCAAAATCCTGGGGGAAGTGCTCAGGAAGTTCGTAGCTTCGAAGAGCACGAAGTTGACACTCATAGCCCCATTTTGGCCAGCCCAGGAATGGTTCACGGAGGTACTGGAGTGGATAGTGGACGTCCCCAGATCGCTTCCAAACAGACACGATCTACTCAGACAACCCCACTTCGAGAGGTTTCATCACAACCTCCCAGGTCTCGCTCTGACTGCCTTTCGACTATCGAAAGACGCTCAGAGCGAGAGGCGGTTTTTCTCGCAAGGCTGCGGGATCTATCGCTAGAGCCCGCAGAGCTTCGACGATGAGTATACCAGTCAAAGTGGGAAGTATTTAGGAGGTGGTGTAAGGGTCAGAAGCTGTCCTCCTCCAGTACCTCTATAGTGAATATTGCCGATTTCCTCCTCTTTCTGAGAGAAGGAATCACACCTATCTGTCTCGACAATAAAAGATACAGGAGCATGCTGTCTTCAGTATTCAGGAATCGAGGCCTGGACATTGCTAACGACAAAGATCTACACGATCTAATTAGATCTTTTGAGACTTCGAAAGCAGCTACTCCTAGAACACCTAGTTGGAATCTAGACGTGGTCCTGAAAATTCCTTTCATCGGATAAATTTGAGCCTTTACATCTGGCGTCCTTCCGCGAAGTCACTAGGAAGTGCTTGTTCCTGGTGGCTCTCGCTACAGCCAAGAGGACGAGCGAATTACACGCTCTGGATTCCACGGTGGGGTTCAAAGGAGATGCTGCCATCTGTTCTTTCCAGACAATGTTTCTGGCAAAGAACGAAAACCCGTCAAAACCTTGGCCCAAAAGTTTTGAGGTAAAAGGCCTATCTAACCTTGTAGGCAGAGAGATAGAGAGATCTCTCTGTCCAGTGAGAGCTCTTAAATACTATTTAGAGAGGAAGAGACAGATGGGAGCTTGTCAACAAGGTCTTTGATGTGCGGTGAAGAACACCAAAAGACCTCATGTCCAAGAACGCCTTGGCTTTCTTTGTGAGAGAAAGCCATTTTATTACGGACGCTCACAAGAACTGCTCAGAGGAATCCTTCGGTCTTCTAAAAGTCAAGACTCATGAAGTGAGGGCAGTAGCAACGTCTTTGGCGTTCCAAAAGAATATGTCTCTAAAGAATATCATTGAGACTACATATTGGAGGTGCAATTCAGTGTTTGCATCTCATTATCTGAAGGATGTGAGAGTGACCTATGAGAAGTGCTTCTCGCTAGGTCCTTTTGTTTCAGCAGATACAGTACTGGGTCTTGGAGCAAAGACTGATCCTTAATTTTGTGTTTTTATCGTACATAAACCCTCTTGTCAGATATGTGCTTGGTTTTCTATTAGCAAGCTCACTACTGTCGCACGGGAGCAGAGTGTCATTGCTGGTAGGGGATCAAGGGATGTATGAACCAGTAGGGGAGTACAAAAATTTTTTTTTGTATATTTTGTAATGAAAGTGTAATTATGTTTCGAGTTTTTGGTTGTTTGTAAGGAGTTTGGGGATAACTTCTTACAATCTTAGAACTAACATGGATGTTAGGATCAGGTGATCAGGATCGGTTTTGTGCTCCTTGAACAAGGTGTATTGTCATGTTAGTGGAATAGCACCCAATGACAAAGGCCTTTAGGCTCTGCCGAAGTAAGTGGATAAAGACCCCATTGGCAGACCCACAAGAACTCTTAGCCATAGATCAATATCTCGCTGAGGCTCTTGAGGCTAAGCAGACTCCAAGGCAGTAGCCGCGAAGTCTTCAGCCTATAAGGTAGGAACCAAGGTTTTATTAATACCTACAACATATGTTGTTTACCTGTCTATTTCAGTTGTTTAGCTGTCTCTTACCCACCCCCCACCAATGGGTGCTAATCAGCTAAGTATATATCTGGCAGGGAAGTTTAATGTATAAAAATGATATTGTCATGTTACAATAAAGTTTCATACAATCAACTTACCTGTCAGATATATACATAGCTAAGACTCCGTCGTCCCCGACAGAAATTCAAATTTCGCGCCACTCGCTACAGGTAGGTCAGGTGATCTACCTGCCTGCCCTGGGCGGCAGGACTAGGAACCATCCCCGTTTCTATCATATTTTCTCTGTCGCCGGTGGTATCAACATTGTTGTTGTTATTACCTCCTGACTTAGATTCATTTTTTCAACCTTTGATCAAACGTTTTTTTTTTTTTTTTTTTTTTTCGGCTTTTTTGGTGACGTATTTGGATCGTGTTTTGGCATTCGCTACTGTGGACTGTTTTTGGAATAACTCTTTTGGATTTTTCCCTCAGTATGTCTGATTCTAATGTGAGTGTTGAGAATGTGTGTGAATGTAGGCTGCAGGGTGAGGATACCGAAAGCTTCGGTTGATCCTCACACTGTATGCCGGAAAATGTAAATGTAGGGGGTTCAGTGTTCTGGCTATTAACACTTGTAAGGAATGCGAGGGTTTGAATGCAGCAGAGTGGAAGACTTTGACTTCTTATTTGAAGAAGTTAGAGAGGGATAGAGTTAGACGACTGAAAGGTGTGAGTTCAAGGCCTATTGAGCCTTTCACGGATAATTCTAACCCTACTGATGTAGATTCTCCCTATAGATCTCATTCTCAGAGTGTTTTTGGTTTTCGGATTCGGCATCGGAAATCGCCAATCTGAAAGCGACTATTTAGAGACATGAAGTCCAAGATGGCTGACTCGAAAGGTAAGGCTAGTGATAGTGAACATTTTAGTGAAGTGAGTTCTATCAGTGTTGTGGTAGGGGGCGTTTGATCGTCCCTGCGGCGCTCCCAGGCCTAGACCTCTTCCAAGCTCCATGCCCAGAGGAGAAGGAAAGTCGAAAGCCTTAAGAGGTCGTGGGGAATCCCCAACGGTCAGACGTCCCTTCAGCTAGCTCTGCTTCATGGCAAGCAGCTCAAGGGCGCTATGGGAAAAGAGTCCTTCGCGAGTGTTTCTCGTCCTCTCCCTCTCCCTCAACCTAAACGAGGGTGGAAAGGCCAGGGTCGAACTTATCGAGGACCGCTGAAGCGTCATATGAAGCAAGACAATTGATTTCGGCCCAGAAGCGCTTCTCGGATGACGCCCCGTCTGCTAATTAAGAAAGCGAGGTGGCGTCAGCGTCACCTGACGCTTATGAGGAAGTACCCCATCTTGCTTCTTCCCCGAGTGATGACGAGAGGCGTCATGTACTAGACGTGGGAGAAGCGTCAAGAAAGATCATTATGGCGGTTCAGAACAACTGTCATCTCTGGTGGGAGTTTTAGCGCCCCGTCGGAAGGACGTGACGCTTCCAATTAAGAAGTCTCGTCCTCTCTCACCCTGCTCGAAGAGAAGCGTCAGACAGATGTGAAAACTGTTAAAACGTCTGGCAGGAGCTTCGAGTTCGAGAACTAGAACGGGGGCTGACGAGAGTGTTGTAAGACAAGAGAAACGAAAGACGTCTTTTAGAAGTGAAGCGTCATTTCAAGCGGATCTTAGACGTGACGCTACTCCGTCCAAGATTGTGACAGCCGAGTAGACGCCCTTAGAGAGCGGAGCGTCTTCCAGACGCGAAGCGTCATCAAGACGTCAACAAGAGACGTCATACATGACGCTCGGAGAGCGGGAAGCGTCATACAAGACGTCTTCTAAAGTGGGCAAGAGAAGCCGCAGGTTGTGACCGCCTTCCAGTCGATCAACAAAACAGGGAAAAAAGGAAAGACTTTCATTCCCTTAGCCCCTCTCCCTATCAGGAGTTTGTCTCCTCCAGAAGAGGAAAGTTCAGAAAGGAGAACGGAAACTCAGATATATCCCGAGTTGGAAGAAAAACAACTCGGATGATGACGATCATAAGGAAGAGAGGCTTGTCCAACTATAAGGTGTTGACTACCCTGCTTCTGGAGGAATACGGAGACGAGTTGACTCCGGCTGCCTCCTCTTCTCCGCGCTCTGCTCTTTTCGAGTGCGGAAGGCGAAGAAGCCCTCGTCTTTTCTGAAGATGAAGCCGCCCACCATCTCGATGAAGCGGGTTTGGGGCTTTACACGCCTTAGACTCCTGGATGAAGTCGAAGAAAAGACTTAGTCAGGACAGTATTTTGCATGCCTCCAGCAAGGTTAGCTGGGAAAAGAGGCATATGGTACAAGACGGGGGTGGAGAATATGGGTATCGCTCTCCCTTCTACAACAGAGGCAGATTTTTCGACGTTAGTTGACGCTTCAAGGCGTCCAATCTAAATTCTGCTCGTATTACATGGAGTATTTCAGAACTGGATCATCTCCTCAAGGGACTCTTCCATGTATTGGAAGTCTTCAACTTCTTAGATTGGTCCCTTGGGGTGATGTCCAAGAAAGCTCATGATTCAGAGGGAATCGACCTGAAGCCCTGTTATGCATTTTGTCTTGCATCGACAAAGCGGTACAGGATGGATCTTTTGAAGTCTCTTCATTATTTGGAGCAGGTCTTTTGAAGAAAAGGACCGTGTATGGGCGCCTTCTTACAAACAAAGGCAGTCTCGCATGCTCAGGAGGGCAGCTCTACTGTATGCACCTCTGTCTGACTATTTGTTCCCTTCTCAGTTAGTGAATGGACGTGGCTCACTCTTTAACTGAGAAGGCGACGCAGGATCTTCTGACGCAGTCGGCTAGGAAGAAGAAACCTGCTTTAGTATCTGACAAGAAAGGACCTAGCACTTCTACGCAGCCCTTTCGAGGTGGTCCGATCTCCAGACCTCCCGCAAGAAGGAAGGCTCCAGAGAAGAGGTAGGTCCGCCTTTCGTCCCTTTAAAAAGGGAAAATGAAACATTTCTCCTCCAAGCACCCAGTAGGTGCCAGGCTCCTGGGATTCGTGAGGCCTGGACAATGATAGACGCAGACGCGTCTTCATTGAATATCATAAGAAGGGATATCGTATCCCTTTCCTGATACTCCTCCCTAACATCAATACCAAGGGAATTATCAGCCAAATACAAGGACCCTGTGCTGAGGGATACTCTTCGATCGATGGTGGAACAAATGTGGGACAAGAGTGCAATAGAACTGGTACTGGATCAAAACTCCCCGGGGTTTTACAATCGCCTTTTTCTAGTGGCGAAAGCCTCGGGAGGCTGGAGGCCAGTACTAGAGACGTAGCTCTCTGAACAAATTTGTTCAGAAGGAGAAGTTCTCCATGGAGACTTCAGCTTCAGTCCTAGCGTCATTACGACAAGGAGATTGGATGGTGTCTCTAGATCTCCAGGAACGCCTACTTTCACGGTCGATCCCGATCCACCCTTCGTCGAAGAAGTACCTCCGTTTCATGACGGGGGGAAGGATCTTTCAGTTCAGAGCCTTGTGTTTCGGCCTGTCCACAGCTCCTCAGGTCTCACAAGCCTGATGAGGAATGTGGCGAGATTTCTTCATCTCAAAGGAAAGGGTGAATGTCTCTATGTATCTAGACGACTGCTCATCAGGGCCAGATCGGAGAGACAAGTGCTTGGAGGAGACCTAAAAGTTAACTCTGGTTTGACCAAGGCGTTGGGATTGCTTGTGAACCTCGAGAAGTCTCAGCTGACCCCCAGACAAGACCTAGTCTATCTGGGGATTCGGATGGATTCTCGGGGTTTTCGAGTTTTTCCTTCGCAAGAGAGAACCGCAAAAGGGTTTGCGAATATCTCTCTCTTCTTAGAGAAACAACAAACGTCAGCGAGGGAATGGTTGAGCCTTCTGGGGACGCTTTCCTCACTGGAACAATTCTTCCCTCTAGGAAGACTTCATATCCGTCCACTGCAATTCTTCCTCAAGAAGATCTTGGAGCTGGACAAAAACCGGACAACTGTCGGACGTTTTTCCCCAGCCAGTGGAGATAAAAGGCACACCTACAGTGGTGGTTGCTACCTCTGGAAGAGAACAAAGGGATCTCTCTAAGAACACAGAACCCAGACCTAGACCTGTGTTGTCCTACGACGTCGGAGACGGGTTGGGGAGCGACATTATGGCTCAGAGGAGTGTCAGGCACCTGGGAACCAGCACAGGTTGGCCTGGCACATAACTGCAAAGAGCTCTTCGCCGTACCACCCTGGCCTTGAAGAGCCTAGAACCTCTGGTGAGAGACAAGATAGTGCAAGTAACGTGGACAACACCACCGCACTTGCCTACATTCGGAAACAGGGAGGGACACACTCCTCGTTCCTTTACGAACTCACGAGAGACCTATTACTTTGGACGTCTCACAGGAACATCTCCCTGCTGACAAGGTTCGTACAGGGAGTAAGGAATGTGAGGGCGGACAGGCTCAGCAGGAGGAACCAGGTCCTTCATACAGAATGGACTCTGCACGAGGAAGTGTGTCTCGATCTCTGGTCTCTGTGGGGAACTCCTCATGTGGATCTCTTCGCAACATACATTTCAAAAAGGCTCCCCCCAGTGTTTTGCTCGGTAGTGGAAGATCCAAGAGCGATTATGGTAGTACGCCTTCCTGCTAAACTGGTTCTCGAGTAGACGTTTACTTTTGCTTTTCCCCCATTCAAAATCCTGGGGTTAGTAATGAAAAAGTTTGTGGCGTCAAAAGAGACGAGGATGACATTAATAGCCCCCTTTTGGCCGGCCCAGGAATGGTTCACGGAGGTGGTAGAGTGGATCGTAGACTTTCCAAGATCCCTACCAGGAAGGACGGATCTTCTCAAACAACCACACTTCAAGAGGGTACCATCAAAAACCTCCCCGCTCTCGCTCTGACTGCCTTTCGACTATCGAAAGACTTGTCAGAGCGAGAGGCTTTTCCTCGCGAAGTGGCAAGCGCGATCGCGATGAGCTCGCAGAACCTCCACTACGAAAGTATACCAGTCGAAGTGGGAGGTCTTTAGAAGGTGGTGTAGAGCCAAGAAGTTGCCCTCCTCCTCTACCTCTATAGCGGAAATTGCGGATTTCTTGCTATTCCTGAGAGTAAAATCTCATCTAGCCGTATCTACAATAAATAAAGGGATACAGAAGTATGCTCTCGGCTGTATTCAGAAACAGAGGATTAGATCTGGCAAATAACAAAGATCTCCACGATCTCATAAGATCTTTTGAGACTTCTAAGTCTAAGGAACCAGTACCTCCGAACTGGAACTTGGACGTAGTCCTCAAATATCTGTCTTCGGATAGATTCGAGCCTCCGCATCTGGCATCATTTAGAGACATAACTAGAAAATGCCTATTCCTTTTATCTTTAGCGACGGCAAAAAGAATTAGTGAGTTACAAGCTCTGCAGGATAAAGTAGGATTCAAGGGAGAGACTGCTATATGCTCGTTTAAGACCCTGTTTTTAGCGAAAAACGAGAATCCCACGAATCCCTGGCCTAGGTCATTCGAAGTCAAAGGAATGTCGAGTCTCGTAGGCAGAGAAGCAGAGAGGTCTCTATGCCCTGTTTAGAGCTCTGAAGTTCTATCTTCAGAGGAAGCGTCAGTTGGGAGGCTCTAGACAAGGTCTTTGGTGCGCGGTAAAAGACCCCACAAGACTGATGTCCAAGAATGCTCTAGCGTTCTTTGTAAGAAACGTCATTACGGACGCTCATAAGGTCTGTCCTGACGAACAATTACAACTACTGAGAGTAAAAGCCTCATGAAGTAAGAGCGGTTGCGACGTCTCTCTCGTTTTATAAGAATATGTCGCTTAAAAACATTATAGATACGACATATTGGAGATGCAACTCAGTATTTGCATCTCATTACTTGAAAGACGTGCGTGTGACGTATGAGAAGTGCTTTTCTCTAGGTCCTATCGTATCGGCAGATACGATTCTGGTACGGGAGCCGACACCAATCCTTAAATGTATATACTGTTCTTCTGTTTGGATATGGTCGAGAATCTCTTCGAACAATGGAGGATTCAGGCTCGCACCTGGCGGCCGTCTATGTTGTTCATAAGAGAATTCTTGTCATATCCAATTAGTTGAGTAAAATTTTTTTTTTTGAAAAATTATGTATGTGTGCGTAGTGGTTTTTGAGTTACGGTTGTTGTGACGAGTTCGGGGATAACTCGTAACAATCCTTAGTTCTAACATATGGTTAGGATCAGGTGGTCGGGATTGGTTGTGTGCTCCTTAATAAGGTGTATTGTCATATAAGTGGATCAGCACCCATTGACAAAGTCCTTTTAGGCTCGGCTGAGTAATGGGTAAGACCCCATCGGCAGACCCACAAGAACTCTTGGCCATAGATCACATATCTCGCTAAGTTTCTTGAGGTGATGCAGACTACTGGGCAAACACCCACGAAGTCTACCACCTATCAGGTAGGAACCAAGGTTTTATTTATACCTACAACATATGTTGTTTACCTGTCTATTCCATATAGTAGCTGTCTCTTACCCTCCACCAAAGGGTGCCAATCAGCTATGTATATATCTGACAGGTAAGTTGATTGTATGAAAATGATATTGTTATGTTACAATAAAGTTTCATACATACTTACCTGGCAGATATATACAATTAAAGGCCCACCCAGCCTCCCCGCAGGAGACAGGTGGAAGAGAGAAAATATGATAGAAAACGGGGATGGTTCCTAGTCCTGCCGCCCAGGGCAGGCAGGTAGATCACCTGACCTACCTGTAGCGAGTGGCGCGAAATTTGAATTTCTGTCGGGGACGACGGAGTCTTAGCTATGTATATATCTGCCAGGTAAGTATGTATGAAACTTTATTGTAACATACAATATCATTTTTATAACATACTTACCTGACAGATATATACGATTAATAGCCCACCCAGCCTCCCCGCAGGAGACAGGTGGAAGAGAAGAATTCTGATTAGAAAACGGGGATGGTTCCTAGTCCTGCCACCCAGGGCAGGGAGGTAGATCACCTGACCTACCTGTAGCGTGTGCCGCGAAATTTGAAATTCTGTCAGAGACGACGGAGTCTATAGCTAAGTATATATCTGTCAGGTAAGTATGTATAAAACTTTATTGTAACATGACAATATCATTTTTACGTTATTTTAAAAGGGAAAAGTTGAATCAGGTTGCAAATTTTCTGAGTCACGAACACGTCCTCAAACTAATTAAGTTCATGAACCTAGGTAAGACTGTATAGTTATTTATTTTGGATGAATCTTACCTACTGTTAAAGATAGTTACTAAATCTTTGTGCTGGCAGGTGCAAGTCGGCATTAAAAAAAAATCACTTAGCTGGTACAGATGACTGCCAAGTTCACCTGTTCTCCATTTCAGAATTTTTACCACACGGCATTCAATGGTTTGTGTATTTACTAGTATGGCTGTTACTACATCATGGTATTGCAATTTGAGATGCTTCAGGAGAATGCTTCCATGCATTTATCAAGCATGCTCTAAAGAAACACAAATGTGCTGTATAGTCAACAAATCTTTTTTACCTTCACAAAATCTGGCTGTTATATTTGGCTTGCCTCTGGATTGTCTTCTTCAACTGCTCTTTTTAAATAGAGAAGATATCTCAGTTCATGAGGGTTGCAAGTTATTAAGACAATTCTTCAAGTCAGCCATGAAGGGCTTATGCCTTCTTTTGTCCTAGATTATGACTTGCCCCTTTTCCACTCGGGCATCCTCTTCTGATGCCCCTTTTCCACTCAGGCTTCCTCTTCTGCGTCAGAGTCCTTCTGAGGATCCACTTTAAGATTCGGCAATAGTAAGACTACACACATTAATGGGTGAAAATGAAGTTTTCAGCCCTTATGTTCTGATACAAGGCTGTCTGAAGGCTTTCTGGCCAATTTGAAGAGACTCAAGTAGACAATCCTAGGTGGTGGAGATATTCTTCTTGCTTTCCCCCTCTTCACCCATGGTTGGCATCTCCAATAGCCTTTTGTGCTGCTTCTCTTCACCACTGAGAGAAGTTTCTAATGTTAAGGTTTCTGCAATTGACTTCTTCCAGTTCCTAAAGTATCCCATTGTATGGGAATCAGGATTTTTCCCTGCTTGAACAAGTAGCCATGCATTCTAACAGCATGACCTCCCTAACGTACATCTGGAATCAGTGCTGTGTGAAGGCTTTTGGACCCAGTCACAGGGGTCTCCTCATGCTGCATCTGTTTCATTCTGGCTGAATTGAAGGGGTTTTCTCTGCAAGGCTGTTCTTTGCCACACACATATGAGAGCCTTGCTCCCTGAATGTACTTGTCAGTGAGATCCAGAAAGGATTCCAGATCAGGTAAGAATGTCTATAGCTGCACTACTCAGTATCCTCTTCTCAATGTGAGAATCAGCAATCTTTAACTTTAGGTAAGTTTCATCCAAACAGAAATAAATTTTCATAATTAAATTTATTATTTGGATACATAACAACTGTTAAAGAAGACCCCACTCAGCCTCCCCACAACTTAGGTGGCTGTCAAGGAGAATTCTGATAAGAGCTAAAACATTTGAAACATGCCAGGTGGAGAACAGGTGTACTAGGCAGTTATCCAGGCAGCAATTTAATCTTTTGTTTGAATGCCGACTCACTTAGCGGTGCAGAGATATAAGCTATTTTTAATAGTAGGCAAGTATCCAGATATGTAATAGATTTTATATTGTATAGTGACATACAGGCAGTCCCCAGGTATCAGCAGGGATTCTGTTCTCAGCACGGTGCTGATAGGCAAAAACCTCCATTAACTGAAACTCTGATTTATGGCTTCAAGTTTCGGTTAACGGCGCTGATAGCCGGTTAATGATGCCTCTGTTAGTTATGCTATTACACCATAACTCTATTATTAGCACCTTATGGCGCTAGACTAGCACCATAAAACCAGATCGTCATTAACCCTGATAACTGGGACTGCCTGGACATAGTACGTAGTTGCTAAAACAAACTTTTAAGGTTTTTAAAACCTGAATTGAGCCAGAAACTGAAATAAAAATAATCTTTTAAGCAAAGTATAAATTACAATACAGTATAAGTAACAAACACAGGAGAAGGAAAATAGTACTAGTTTTTGTGTCAGTCTCCAGAGTTGTAGTATTTTTGAAGGCAAGACATGTATGTTCAACCAGAGATAGTGTTATCAGTTTGGTTTTGTTATGTGTATCCTGTTATGTAAAGCTGTGTTAGTGGCTTGCGTATTTCTAGTATGAGACTTGGATCTCTCAGGGATAATTATTCAAAATCATCCACAGGTTTCATCTACTGAAATAATAATATGTAATAATATCATCATCTAGAGGTCATTTGGTTTTGAAGACTTGGAAATTGCAGAAATGCATCTAAACCTAACCTGGGGGGATGTGTCATACCTCACCAGGACCCTCCCAAACCTTACTTAAAAATTATGCCAGTAGAATAGTACCTACAGGCTAGAATTAAGTAAAATTTATTTTTTATCATAGTTGCATTTGTAAATTTGTATTGAAATATTTGATACTATATTCCCTAAATGTAATGATTATGATTGTCAATGTATTATCTTAATAATTTAAATAGATCTGTTTTTCATTCATGTAGGTAATTCTACATAAGAGTCCAGTTCTTTTTGTCTTTCAGTATGTTTGGGCTTTCATTTTCTGAGACTTCACCTTTTTATCAGAATTATACTCTGTTTTTTTTTCCATCTGTCCATCTGCCTGTGGTGTTTTCGCATGGTAACACTGCGTCCTGGGCTTTAAATAGTTACGCTATGTGTAAGTTTAGGTAAATAAAAGGGTATCTTAGTGTACATTTGCAACTGAAAAGTGTTTTGATAATTTACTGTAGGCGAATTACATTGTTAATATTCGAAATAGGATATTATTTAAAGTCCGGGACGCAGTGTTCCATACCCAAACACCACAGGCCGATGGACAGATGGAAAAAAAACAGAGTTTAGTTAATTAACCCTCTTACGCCAACTGGACGTATTTTACGTCAACATTTTTTGTCTCCCGTGTGCCGACTGGACGTATTTTACGTCGACTTACAAAAGTTTTTTTTTAAATTCACGAAAAATACTTATAGGCCTACCAGCCTAAAACTTTTGAATCACGCGCCTTGGGGGATGCTGGGAGTTCACGGATCAAGGTACAGTGGTCCCCCCGTATTCGCGGGGGATGCGTACCAGACCCCCCCGCGAATAGTTAGAATCCGCGAATGTTTGGAACCCCCTCTAAAAATGCTCATAAACTGTCCTGGGCATACAAACACCAAAGTATCCCTTAAAGACCATCCTTCATCAAATATACATAAAATATCCTATTATGGTTCATATTAATCTTTGAAATATTATTAATACTATTTTAAAGTAAATCTTACATTTTATGTTTATACATAAATACATACGTACTATGTACGTACTGAATGACTTAGTTACGTATGTGAAAATAATTCAGTCCCCCCATAAGTATTCAGTCATGCACGTTTTCTTTCATACTGTTACTATTTGAGACACCCATTTTCTTTTTACAAGGAACAATGAAATGTGAAATCACGAAATACCAATGTCTACTTTAAGTATTATCCTACATCAAATATACCATTGAATTGGTATTATTAATATCATTTTAAAGTAATCTTAAACATTTTACCATTAGAAATATATAAACAGCCAATAGCAGGGAGAGAGAGAGAGAGCGAGAGAGAGAGAGAGAGAGAGAGAGAGAGAGAATGTTATTGTCACTTTAATCTCATTAAACGTAATATTATTTGTAAACTAGTACAGTATATTATTATTTTACCATAAAATGTAGTAATGTCCTTGAAGATATATACTTATACATACACTTCCAGCCCAAACAGAGGGCGAGAGTTACCACTAGCGCATGCTAGTATCTCGTGTGGAGAGAGAGAGAGAGAGAGAGAGAGAGAGAGAGAGAGAGAGAGAGAGGGAGGGGGTTGTCCTTATTTAAAAGAGTGAAATGGATAGATTATTGTACTTCTTTAAAATACTATCACATGTGAATTTTGAGATTAGTTATATTATTATTATTATTATTATTATGCAAAAATATAAATAAACATACACATGTACCATAGAAATTATCTCATATATATCAGCAAAAGAGAAAGAGAGAGAGAATACGGGGGAACACTGTATTGTTTTGTTTACAATCGTTACGCAGGTGCGCAAGCGCGAATTTCTTTCTTGCCGCACTAAAAAGTATCTGTGACACACCTCGGAAATTATTTTGTCACTTTGACATAATTTTTGTACCATTGTAAATTAGCCGTTACATGAAGTATTATATATGAAAATGTGCATTTTATGTAGAATACAACAATAAAATACTCATGATTGTAGCTTTTATCAGTTTGAGATATTTTTATATAAATAACGATAATTGCCAAAATTTCAACCTTTGGTCAACTTTGACTCTACCGAAATGGTCGAAAAACGCAATTGTAAGCTAAAACTCTTATGTTTTAGTAATATTCAATCATTTATCTTAATTTTGCAACTAATTGGAAGTCTCTAGCACAATATTTCGATTTATGGTGAATTTATGAAAAAACTTTTTCCTTACGTCCGCGCGGTAAATCTTCCGAAAAAAATCATACATGCGATTGTGGTAATGTTTGCACCATTTTAAAATTAGCCGTTATATAAAGTTTTATACAGGCAGTCCCCGGGTTACGACGGGGGTTCCGTTCTTGAGGCGCGTCGTAAGCCGAAAATCGTCGTAAGCCGGAACGACACTTGGAAATATGCCTTAAACTTAGAAAAAGTTAGAGACCTTACCTGTGTGACATGCAAGTAGATTGCATGATGTGTAGTGTGGTTATTCCAATGGCAAAGGATGGTTCTTGAAGGTATAATTCTTTATTAAACTCTTGTGACACTAAAAAGCACAATGTACTACACAATCCTTAGGTTAGATTATACACTAAACACTATATATTATGCACTGCACACTTCGTAGTAGTACGTATGTATTTGTTAGATCCTGGAGTACACTAAAATCCCAGTCTGGTAGCTCTGGAAGGTAAAAGTATAACACAATTAGTACAAAATACTACACAAGTCCTGAATGCAATATGTAACTTATAGATATCAAGAGTAAAAGAGTTAATGTATGTTAATTAATTCCTTACTTTTAGTTTATAATTCCTTACTTTGAGTTATATCAAGAGTAAAAAAGTTAATGTATGTTTAATTAATTCCTTACCTTTAGTTTAAATTTGGCATTCATCGTAACCCTGGAATGGACAAGTCTTATGTGGCCCCATAGCCTACATCATTCAGGGGGTTCTGGAATGTACAAAAAATAATTAGTATGTCAAGTAAGTACTCTCATGCATAGTAGTTACCATACAGTAATATGCACCATACAGTGGTTTAATATCACATATATAACATGTAGTATAAAACTTAGTTAATGTATGTTAATTAATTCCTTACCTTTAGTTTAAATTAGCATTCAACGTAACCCTGGATGGACAAAGTCTTATGTGGCCCCATAGCCTACATCATTCAGGGGGTTCTGGAATGTACAAAAAATAATTTTGTCAGTAAGTACTCTATGCATAGTAATTACATACAGTAATATGCACCGATAACAGTGGTTTAATATCAACTGGTATGCATTATTGTAAATGATTGGTACACCCCCCTGTTCAGCAGGGAGTGTACAGTACCAATTCCATGAGGGACCTTGATCACTTATCCCATGTGAGAGATCTTGGTCACTTTTTTTAGTATACTATTAATGTATGTTTAATTACTACTATGTATAATTCCTTACCTTTATGTTCTGTAGTAACCCTGGACAAAGTTTTATGTGGCCCCATAGCCTGCATCATGGAGGGGGGTCCTGGTTTTCTGGAATGTACCAAAAAAAAAGTATCAAAGTTAAGTCATGTTATGTATGTTTAGTAGTAAGTTACATACAGTAACCATACGTACATGGTTTATAACATGTACATATGTACATAATCAAACTTGGTTGGAAATTCCTGTAAAAAAAGTTAATGTACGTATGTAATATGTACTACTGTATGTAAAAACCTTACTGTTCATACTTTGTTACACTACATGTTACATTGATACGTATACTTTCCTGAAGGGTTTTTTCCATCCAAAAATGGTGCTTCTACTTGTAGTAGTTATCCCTTGATGACACTTGTAGTAACAACCTGGAGTTGTGTGAAAAATGTTTGGTTCTGGAAGGAAAAAGTAACAAATTAGTGTACAAAATATACACTACAGAAAGTTGTGAATGCATATGTTAATTACTGTAGATATATCAAGAGTACTAAAAGAGTTAATGTATGTTAATTAATTCCTTACCTTTAGTTTATATTTGGCATTCAATGTAACCCTGGATGGACAAAGTCTTATGTGGCCCCATAGCCTACATCATTCAGGGGTTCTGGAATGTACAAAAAAAATAATTTTGTCAGTAAGTACTCTATGCATAGTAAGTTACATACAGTATATGCACCATACAGTGGTTTAATATCACATATAACATGTAGTATAAATCTTAATTTAGAAATTCCTTACATAACTTACCAACTTTTAGTGAGTCTCAAAGCTGTTACCTAGGTTGTGGGAGATGGAGGTGGAGGTGTAGAGCATTCATGATAAGGATGCATTCCAAACCTAACTTCAGTGTGCTTTATCACAGATAACAGGCTAGGATGATGGGCAGTCTGGAATGAAGAATTAATATTAAAGGACAGTATGTAACCACTTAGGTGTACAAAATTTATTGTACGTATGCAAACATTAAACACAACTGAGAATTCCTTACCTTCAGCAAAATGAAGACATGTAGGCTATGTAGAGGTCTGGTTTATGTAAGTCACAGGTGCATGCCAGTCTGGAATGATAATGTAATACATATGATTATAGTATGTATGTTACATACATAACATGGTTATTACATATGTAATATTAAAACATTAATAAAAAAAATGTCCTTACCAAATTCTAGTGGTTGGCTTGCTTACTGGGATGGCCATATGGTACATGAGAGTGGGTGGCTGGGCTATGGAGTGGGATGGGCAGGTGCTTGGGAGTCTGGAATGATAAAAAATATATAACAAAAATGATAGTTACTACTACTGTAACTACTGCACATGTTATTACTGTTTTGACATATGTAGTGTGTAATTTTGTATGTTCAATATAAAAAATGAAGAATTCTTTTACCTGAAAGGAATGGGAGAGGTGATACTACTCGTATCAACTGATTTGGGCTCTGGAGAGGTGATACTCGTATCAACTGATGAGGGAACATCTACATCTGGAAAGAATGATAGGGTACATAATATATTATAAGTGGATGTAATTGTAGCATATGTACACTTTTAAATAAAATGTTCTATTAGCAATTTTATAAAACATTTTATGACAAATTTGTTTAAGGATTCCTTACCTGTGTATAGGGCGAGGCATCAAAACCATGGAAAGGCTCAGGGTCATCTGGTTCACTGTCACTATCAAAGGGGTCTGAAATGGAAAAAAAAAAATAATAAGGTTATGCAACATCAAACACATTGTACCACTATGTAAGTTAGTGTACGTATGTATGTAGGGTGTAAACAATTTCCAACATGAAAATGAGAAAAATGAAATTGCTTACCTGATTGTACACGTGCAGGCGGTGGGCGGGCTGATACAGAGGGTCCAGGTACAGGGGGTCTGGGGGAACTGTCCACGGTAGTACAGAATCTGGAACGTCACAGGTAGTACAGGGAGATCTGGAACTGTCACAGGTACTACGGGAGATCTGGAACTGTCACCACTCTTCTGCAATAAAATTACAAATGATGAAAATTAATGAAGTTACAATTTACTCTTACATTTAGTTGTTTACTTAAAAAATTAAAAAACAACATTTTTTAATATGTACACTATGTAAACACATAAATTAGTAAAACAGTTCAGAATTCCTTACCAGGACTAGGAGTGGGAGGTGGTGGTACTGGAGACTTGTGAAAGAAAGTGTCAAGCCTGGACTGCACACTTCTCTTTGTCTGCTTCTCCTTCAGGTCTCCTTGTAGAAAGTCCACCAAATCCATGATTCCTCTCTTGATTTTGTCAAACCTAGAAACGTTAGGGTCTTCTGCCTCAAAAGAAGCCAAGGCTCTCTCCAGATGAGTAAAACCCTCTGACAAGCCTTTCACAGTTAATGACCTGGGTTTTGGCTCTGGTCCGCCTCCTCTTCCTCAATCATTTGTTGTTCAAGTTCTAGTAAGTCCTCTGCAGACAATTCCTCTCCATGGGAAGCCAGCAGCTCTGTTACATCATCAGGTTCAAGATCTAGTTGCAGCCTCTTGCTTAGCCCTACGATCTCCTCATCACAGTCTCGACGTCTTCTGCCTGGTCAAAGCCTTCAAAACTGTGCACAACTGTGGACACAGTTTCCTCCAGGCCCCATTTAAAGGGTCGTCTTCACCTCGTCCCAAGCACTTGCAATGTTCTTCACTGCATCTGCAATGTTGTAGCCCTTCCAGAATTGCTTCAGTGTCAACTCCTTGTTAGCTTCTATGGCCCTCAAAGCAAAACGTATGGTCCTTCTAAGCTAGTAAGCCTTGAAATTTGTGCTATTACTCCCTGGTCCATTGGCTGTATCAGCGATGTGGTATTGGGTGGGAGGTACACCACCTTCACATTAGGATGCATGTCGCTCAAATTTGAAGGGTGACCAGCAATTGTCCAGGACTAAGAGGGCCTTAAAAGGCAGACCCTTCGAAGTCAAATACCGCTCCACTGCTGGCACGAAATGGTCATTGAACCAATCTTCGAAGACCATTAAGGTAACCCACGCCTTCTTGTTAGATTTTATTTTTTTTCCAAATCACAGGGAGTTGACTCTTGAAAATGCCCTTGAAGCCCTGGGATTCTCGGCCAAATACACCGCAAGGGCTTCAGTTTCAAATACACCACTTGCATTGGCCCCAAACAGCAAGTCAGTCGCTCCTTTCCAGCTTTATGGCCAGGTGCTGACTTCTCCTCCTTGGAAAGGTACGTTCGATTTGGCATTCTTTTCCAAATAATCCAGTCTCTCCACATTAAGACTTGGTCCACCGTGTAACCACCATCCTGTTAATTATCTCAGCCAAACCACCTGGAAAACTTTCTGCTGCTTCGCTATCAGCACTAGCAGCTTCACCTTGCAGCTTCACATTATGCAAATTTGCACGAGCCTTAAAACGGTTAAACCAACCTCTACTCGCGGAAAATTCACCACCAGCACTGCCTTCGCCAACTTTTTCACTACTGCCTCATGCAGCGCTCTAGCCTTCTCCTGGATCACACTTAAGCTCACCGGAACACGTCGCTGGTTCTGGTCCTCCAGCCAGATCATGAGCAATTTCTCCATTTCAACAATGCTCTGGCTACGTTGCTTCTCGTTTATCACCGTTGACTTCATCGTGCAGCATCCTTAACGTGCTTCAGAATACGTTCCTTAATCCTTCACAATGGTTACCACCGTGGTCCTGCTCAAGCCTAAAGAACGGCCTATTTCGGTGTTAGTTTCTCCCTTCTCCGAACGCTTTATCACGTCATATTTGACCTCCATCGTGATGACCTTCCTCTTCTTGGATGAACTATCATCGGAGGAAGTACTTTGGCGTTTAGGAGCCATTGTAAATTAGCGAAAATGGCAAGGAATTTCAGCAACGTCTCGGCACACAACCTAGTGGAATGCAGGCAGGCACGTGATTGAAGTGGCGTCCTTTCGTATTGTTACGCTTGGCGTCCTCGACGTCCGAGGTCGTTGTTCGGGTCAATTTACCATACAGTTTAATAGCGTTAATTAATTTATGCACCTGCCGCTCAAAAACTAGTTTCTGCATATGAGGTATCCGTTAAAAGATAATCTTAAAAAGCATAACAAAACGTCGTAACCTTGGAATTTGTGTTGTAATCTAACCAGAAACTTAGTTTTTTTTAATTATGTACTGAAACAAGCATGATTTTTCATTATATTTGCGCTTTTTGGACTGTTTTAAACTGCGCATCCCAAGCTAGTGTATTCATTCGCCCGCAAACTAGTTCCGCATATGCGGCGTCAGTAAAAAAATTAAAAATACGAAAAAAAAAAAAAAAGTGCAAAATCATCATAACCTCAAATTTTTGTTGTAATGTAAAAAACCAAAAACATATTTTTATTATGTACTGTGCTAAACTATAAAGGATTTTTATCATATAGCTGCGTTTTTTAAAAGCGTCGTTAACTCGGAGCGTCGGAAGCGTCAGCGTCGTAACCTCGGAACAAGCGTCGTAACCCAGGACGGAATTTCCATTGAATATTTAAGAAAAAGCGTCGTAACCTCGGAACGTCGTAAGCCGGAACCGTCGTAACCCGGGGACCACCTGTATATGGAAATGTGCGCAATTTCATGCACATACAACTAAAAACAGCCCATGGTTGTAGCTTTTATCAGTTTTGAGATATTTTCATATAAATAACGATAATTGCCAAAATTTCAACCTTCGGTCAACTTTTGACTCTACCGAAATGGCGAAAAACGCAATTGTAAGCTAAAACGCTTATATTCTAGTAATATTCAAGCATTTACCTTAATTTTGCAACAAATTGGAAGTCTCTAGCACAATATTTCGATTTATGGTGAATTTATGAAAAAAATAACATTTTCTTTACGTCCGCGCGGTAACTCTTCCGAAAAAATCATACGTGCGATTGTGGTAATATTTGCACCATTTTAAATTAGCCATTACATAAAGTTTTATATATGAAAATGTGCACAATTTCATTTAGAATACAACAAAAAATAATTGAAGGTTGTAGCTTTTCTCATTTTTGAAATATTTGCATATAAATCACGATATAGAAAAAAAAAAACCACGTTCGGATCAACTTTGACTCTACCGAAATGGTCGAAAAACGCAATTGTAAGCTAAAACTCTTACAGTCTAGTAATATTCAGTCATTTATCTTCATCTTGAAACAAATTGGAAGTCTCTAGCAAAATATTTCGATTTATGGTGAATTTAAAAAAAATCTTTCCTTCCCTCCGCGCGCGGATTCTCCGCCACAAATCTCCGAAATGCGTACGTACCATTCTCGGAATATTTGCTCCGTTTCATATTAGGCATTTCATAGAGTTTTATATATGAAAATGTGCGCAATTTCATGTCGAATAAAACGAAAAATATTTGAAGGTTGTAGCTTTTCTTATTTCCGAAATAATTGCATATAAAAAATATATATATAAAAAAATTCGACATTCGGTCAACTTTAACTCGTCAGATATGGTCGAAAACTGCAATTGTAAGCTAATACTCTAACAGTATAGTAATATTCAATCATTTGTCTTCATTTTGAAAGAAATTGGAAGTCTCTAGGACAATATTTAGATTTATGGTGAATTTTTGAAAAGAATACATGTATCTGTTTACGCCTGCGCGTTACGAATTCATGCATTATTTTGTGATAATATTTTCTCTGTGTTGCTTTTATCGTTTTGCAATGTGTTATATACCAAAATGATCGCAATTTAGTGTACATTACAACGAAAAAAAAGTAACTTGTTACCTTTAACCGTTTTGCGCACAGCGCGATTTGAATACAATTATATATGAAGTTTCATTTTTGCTCTATCATATATCACATTATTTATATATGATAATGATAATTTTTTTTCATTTCTGATGGTTGCATACTAAACTTCAGCCAATGACAAAAAAAAAGGAGCCAAAAATGATCTCTTAATCTTGAAAACTAAGCGCGCTGTGATTTTTTGAAAAAAATATTTTTTCCGCTTCCGCGCTCACTCTGAAACACCTCCGGCACACGGGAAACAATTTTTTTTTTTACCGCTTCAGCGTAAGAGGGTTAGTTTGCCTATGAATTTGCATAATAGAAAAAAATAAAAGTGCTGTGGAAGAATATGCCCTTCACCCTTGGACAACATTTCATTTTATTTTACTTAGTCTTGGTTCAAAATGGTTCTTTGGGTTCTTAAATGCCATCTGATTGGTTATTTCAGTTTTGATCTCGTGGAATGGTTCATAGGTTTTTGTATTTTTCTTCAGTTTTCATCCATTGCACAGGATGTTAATGCTGTGCTTATTTCATTTCTCTTCTTTGGGTGTTTTGTTTGATGTTCTGCTACATTAGATTTCTGTGTGCACACATGTACGCAGATTATTTAAAGCAGTAAGTAAACAAACCACTAAAGGGAAATGGAACTAGATGTGGTTTCATCCTCTGAGGACACAGTGACATCTCTTCTAGGTGTGCTTTAGTATACAGTAATCTCTTGATTATCTGGATCTTCCTTATCTGACACTGCATTATCCTAAACCCCCTACCCCCTGACCAGGGACCACAGACCCAAGATATATATACATATAGTATATATGTATAATTTAAAGAAGGCATAATTTAACTTCCAGCTTATGTATGTAAGATTTTCCCGTGTAGAACAAAAACCCAGCCAAACCTTGGCCTCATTCCTTCATTATTAAAAATCTCATGGAAATAAGGTCCAAAAGAATAGACTCCTGTATCCAGTGAGATCCTTAAGACGCTACCTTCAAAGGAGAGGAAAGATTAAAGGACCTTTGAGACAACTTTGGTGCTCTGTAAAAAGCCCAGGGTACCTTCTTTCCAGAAATGCTTTGTAATTTTTCCCGAGAGAATTTATTTCAGAAGACACTTAGATTGTAGAGGACAACTTTTATGTTCTGAAAGTAAAGGCTCATGAAGTTAGGGCAGTTCCAACTTTCCTAGCTTTTAGGCTTAATATCTCCATCTTGTTGATTTTATAGTCAACCCTCTGGAAATGTAAGTCCATTTTTGCCTATCATTACCTCAAGGACTTACAAATGGTGTTTGAAAACTGCAATACATCAGGACCTTTATCCGTGGCTGGCAATGTACTGGGGGCGGAAGCATAGGGAAATTTTTATTCCTTTGCTATCCACTCCTTTTGAATCAAGTTTTTGTGATTTTGGAGGGGGGCGGGGTACGGGTACGAGACACCTGGTGTACCCCGTTTGTAATTTCAGTGGTTGGGTTTGGTGGTTTTTAAGTCAGTGGTGTAGGTGATTTGATTCGTTTGTATTTTTCTGGTTTATGCCGAGGGCAAGGACAACTCTTAAACTTTGTTAGCATACAGTGTACGTCCTCCACTGCAAAGTTCCCACTAATGTAGGGGCGACCCTTGGCTCTACTGCCATGCCCACTACTAGTTGAGAGAACCGCTGGCTAGAGGCAGCAACTACCCGCAGCTGCTCTCTCAACAGGTATGGAAATAAAATGATATTGTTATGATACAATAAAGTTTGTTCATACTTACCTTGCAGATATATATATATATAGCTGTATTCTCCGAAGTCCAACAAAATTTCAAAACTCCCGGAAAACGCAGTGGTCGGCCAGGTGGTTAGTACCCATTCTTGCTGCTGGGAGGCGGATATCAGGAACCATTCCCATTTTCTATTCAGATTTTCTAGTGCCACTGTCCCCTGAGTGGAGGTGGGTGGGTACTTGATTATATATATCTGCCAGCTAAGTATGAACAAACTTTATTGTATCATAACAATATCATTTTGTTCATGACACTTACCTGTCAGATATATATATAGCTGAATCCCACCTTTGGAGGTGGGAAGGGACAGAATAGAATGGTTTAGGAAACAAATTGCATGCAGATGATTGACATCTTAGTTCCTTACCTGTTAGCATAGCTGACTTCGTGATTACTGTCACCCAAGTCTGCTTCTGCTTCACTAGATTCTCCAGCAAGGAAGTGACCTATGTAGCTGGTGAGTTCTAGATGATCTGTCAACGGGGGCATGACCACAATGTGACTAGACCATATTGACTATACTATGAGGGCAAAAAAGCAAAACCACCACCTGACCTAGCCTAACAAAAGTTAACCCCACTTAACTTTAGGCTAACGAAAGGGAAGTCCACCTTAGGCGGCCGACCCCCCAACCATAAACCAAAACAACAAAATTAAAAGCTCACCTACCCACTTTCTATAGGATAAGATGAGCATTACTTTCCACCCCCGAGATAGTATCCGCAGAAATGTATGGTCCTAGCAAGCAGCAGTTCTCATATGAAGTCTTCACATCCCGCAGGTAATGTAAAGCGAACACAGAGTTGCTTCGCCAAAAGGTGGCACTCAAGATGTCACTGAGTGCCATGTTCTTTTGAAATGCCACGGAGGTTGCAACCGCTCTCACTTCGTGAGCATTAACTTTCAAAAGTCCAAGATCACCATCTCGACAGGACGAATGAGCCTCCTTGATGATGCTCCTCAGAAAGAACGCTAGCGTTGACATCGGTAAGTGTGGTCTCTTGACTGAACACCACAAATTGTCCAACGGACCTCGACACTGTTTAGTCCTTTCCAAATAAAACTTGAGAGCCCCGACAGGGCACAGGACTCTCTCAGGTTCTTGTCCAATGATCTCTGCTAACCTTTGATGTCGAAGCTCTTGGGCGCCAAGGGTTGAACGGATTTTCATTCTTCGCTAAGAATGAAGGGCTTAAAGAACATACTGCAATTATGTCCTCTAAAGCCACATGTTTACTTATGGCTTGAATTTCACTAACCCTCTTTGCCGTAGCCAGAGTGGTTAGGAAAATATTTTTTTTTTCTTGTCACGTCCTTTAAAGAAGCAGCATGCAAAGGTTCGAAAGGACTCGACATCAGGAACTTTAGAACTACATCTAAGTTCCATGACGGAACCTTTGGTTGCGGCACTTTCGAGGTTTCAAAAGACCTCAAAAGATCGTGAAGGTCTTTGTTGTCAGACAGATCTAAACCTCTGTGTCGAAAGACCGTCGACTACATGCTCTAGTAACCTCTTATCGTAGGAACCGCTAGCTTGTCAACATTCCTTAGATGGATGGGGAAATCAGCAATCTGGTTCACAGAGGTCGTGGAGGAGGAAATACCTTTCTTCCTACACCATCTCCTGAAACAAGACAGCCCACTTTGATTGGTAAACTGCACGAGAGGAAGTTCTTCTTGCGTTGGCAATAGCTCTCGCCACCAGTCTTGAAAACCCTCTCGCTCTGGCCAACTTATTCTCGCTCCTTCCAACGCCGCAAACTTCCTGATCACCTCTCCCAGAAGTCTGAACGGGGGAAAGGCGTAGACGTCCATCCCCGTCCAATCCCAAAGGATGGCGTCTATCGCTATTGCTCCCGGGTCGAGAACAGGGGAGCAGTAAAGAGGAAGTCTCTTCGTCTTTGATGTTGCGAAGAGGTCTACTAAGGGACGCCCCCATAGTCTCCACAACTCTTGGCACACTTCTCGATGAAGAGTCCATTCGGTCACCAGTATCTGCTGCTGACGGCTGAGAAGATCCGCACAGACGTTCTGAACTCCTGAAACGAACCTAGTCAGGATCGTCACGTTCCATGCCTTCGCCCAAAGCAGGATCGTCTCAGACCGCCAGGGATCGCTACTGTAAAAGCGTCCTTCGTGAGTGCTTCTCATCTTCCGAGTCCTCGTCGCCCAGACGCGGATGGAGCTCTACCGAGCATTTGCGCCTGTTGAAGAGGAGCTGGAAAGTGCCTATGCTTGATTCTAGTCCGGAGCGCTTCCCAGAAGAGTCGCCATCAGACAAGAAGAGTGCTAAGAGAGCCTTGCTTTCGCACGCTGTCGGCTGGGAGTCCCCTACTTCCTTCAGACCTCCATCCCCTCCTTCTGACAAGGACAGGGATGCTGCTACTACCAGGATCCTCTTGAACATGCAGGAACAGATCTCTTCTCTGGTTGGGTGCTCTCCAAGGATCCTCCTCGTAGGAAGGACACTTCTCTTCCTATCAAGAGATCCTCTCGGCACTTGGAGGTCCCTTGCTCCAAGATCCCCTCTGCAGATCCTCGCTCTTTCAAGAGGTCCTTTGATCTGCCTGCTTCTCGCTCGTCGCCTCGGAAGCAAGAGTCTCGGGAACGCTTAGCGACCGAGCTCTCGCCCACTTCCGACCACGAAGCGTCCAAGAAGCATGAGGATTTGTCCGAACACCTTCCTCGCTCTAGGCGTGTTCCGCTTTCCAGCCGCTCGGCGCCAGCCTACCACCTTTCCCCAGTGAGGTACGAAGCGCCAACCAAGCACTATGCGCCTTCCAGACACGAGGCGCATTCCAGGCTCGTGGCTCCTGTCAAGTTCGTTTCGCCAGACAGGCGTGAGGCGCCATCCAGGCGCGAGACGCCTTCCGGAGTTGTGGCTCCTTCCAGCAGGCGCGAGGCGCCTTCCAGGAGCGTGACGCCTTCCAGCCAGGCGAGAGGCGCCAGCCAGGCGAGAGGCGCCAGCCAGGCGAGAGGCGCCAGCCAGGCGCGAGGCGCCAACCAGGCGCGAGTGCGCCAACCAGGCGCGAGTGCGCCAACCAGGCGTGAGGCGCCAGCCAGGTGTTTGTTGCCAGACAAGCGCGTTTCTTCTTCAGAACGTCGGACTTCTTCTGAGCCTAAGACGAAGAGTATCTTAACTCCTTCCAAGCCTGAGGATCTTCCAAGGAGCCCTGGCTGCGTTCAAGAGAAGGCTTCCGATCTTCAGTCTTCTGTGCCTAGAGCTCCTCTCTTGGACAGCTCTTCCCCAGCTAGAAGCCCTTCTCCTCAAGAACGAAGGATTTGTACAGAAGACTTATCCTCAAGGCGTGATCGTTCCCCTTCAGCTGGTGTGGATCTGGAAGAAGTGTCGGACGATGATTCTCCAGTTAATGCGGGTCTTTCAGACTATAAGACCTTAGCCGCCTTATTGCTCCAGGAGTTTGGAGATTCTCTCAGGCCTGCCGCTCCTCCTCCTCGTTCGCTGTTCTCGAGCACCAAGACCTCGAAGTCCTCTTCCTTCTTGAAGATGAGACCAGCTATATCAATGAAGAAGGCCCTTCAGTCTCTTGGATCTTGGATGAACTCTAAAAGAGAAGCGGGGAAGACGGTTTTTGCGTGCCCCCCCTCCAGGCTTTCTGCGAGGAGAGGCATCTGGTACGAGACAGGAGAAGCCATGGGTCTGGCTCTCCCTTCTTCAGCTAGAACGACTTGGGGCATGTCGGAGTTAGACCACCTCCTCAAGGGACTTTTCCACATGTTAGAAGTTTTTAACTTCCTGGACTGGTCCCTTGGGGTGTTGGCTAAGAAGACCCAGGACCCTGACTTTCTCAGCCCAGAAGTTCTCCACAGTATTCTATCCTTTATGGATAAAGCAGTGCAAGACGGCTCGGTTGCTTCTCTTTTTGGGACTAGAATCCTCAAAAAGAGATCGGTTTTCGGTTCATTCCTTACGAAAGCTGTTTCTCCGATTCAGAGAGCTTCCATGCTTTACGCTCCTTTGTCGGACACTGTTTCCTTTCCTTTCTCAGTTAGTGAAGGATATTTCTCGCTCGCTAACTTTGAAGGCGACTCTGGATCTTCTTGTGCAATCAGTCAAGAAAAACCGCCCTGCTGTGCCTTCTACAAAGAAGGACACTCGTACGCCTCAGCCGCCCTTTCGAGGGGGTCCTGCTACATGACCCCCCTCTAAAAGAAAAAGCTCGGAGAAGCGAGGAAAGTCAGCCTTCCGTCCTTTCAAGAAAGGCAAGTGAGTTACAAGTCCTCCAAACACCAGTGGGTGCCAGGCTCCTGAAGTACGCAGAAGCCTGGGCCATGAGAGAAGCCGACCCCTGGTCGCTGTCAGTTCTGAGAAAGGGATATCTCATCCCCTTCGAGGACAGACCTCCCCTAACTTCGACCCCACGGGAACTGTCCGCGAGGTACAAAGACCCTGCCCTGAGAGATACTCTGCTTCAGATGGTGGATCTGATGTGGAATAAGGAGGCCATCGAGTTAGTGCTGGATCTCCACTCCCTAGGATTTTACAATCGCCTTTTCTTAGTCCCAAAGGCTTCTTGGGGGGGGTGGGGGGGGGGGGGGGGTGGAGGCCTGTGCTAGACGTGAGCGCTCTGAAAACCGGTTCATGGAGAAGAAAAAATTCTCCATGGAAACAACCGCCTCGGTTCTTTCGGCTCTACGTCCCGGAGATTGGATGGTCTCCCTAGACTTACAAGACGTGTATTTCCACATTCCCATTCATCCTTCATCGAGGAAATATCTTCTCTTCATGATCCAGGGCAAGATCTACCAGTTCAGGGCTTTGTGCTTCGGCCTGTCTACAGCTCCTCAGGTATTCCCGAGCCTGATGAGAAATGTAGCACGGTGGCTTCATTTGAAGGGAGTCAACATCTCCCTTTACTTGGACGATTGGCTCATCAGGGCCAAGTCAGAAAGCCAGTGTTTGGAGGACTTGACAACAACGTTAGACCTGATACGGTCTCTCGTATTACTTGTCAACCTCGAGAAGTCCCAGATGATCCCCAGCCAGAACCTGGTATATCTGGGGATTCAGATGGATTCTCGGGGTTTTCAGGTTTTACCTTCGCAGGAAAGACTCATTCGAGGCTTTCAAAAAGTCTCAACCTTCTTAGGGAAGGAACGCAGTTCAGCGAGGGAATGGTTGAGCCTACTGGGGACCCTTTCCTTGCTGGAACAGTTCTTTTCCCTAGGGAGGCTTCACCTTCGCCCCCTTCAATTCTTCCTTCAGAGGGTTTGGAATTGGAAGACAGGACAACTGACAGACTATTTCCCGATTCCACAGGACGTAAAGGATCACTTTAAGTGGTGGTTGACCCCTCTCAAGAAGAACGAGGGCTTGTCCCTTGCCATTCAGAGCCCCAACCAAGTGTTGTTCTCCGACGCATCGGAGACAGGATGGGGAGCAACACTAGGAGCAAGGGAAATGTCAGGCACCTGGACAAGGGAACAGGTGTCCTGGCATATAAACTCCAAAGAACTTTTGGCGATACACCTAGCACTAAATTTCTTTGAGTCGGAAGTCAGAGGTGGGGTGGTCCAAGTCAACTCGGACAACACCACGGCTCTGGCTTACATCCGAAAGCAGGGGGGACCCATTCTTTCTCCCTCTTTGAACTGGCGAGAGATCTGTTGATCTGGACAGAGGAAAGGAATATTACCCTCCTTACGAGATTTGTCCAAGGAACGAGGAACGTGAGAGCAGACAGATTGAGCAGGAGGAACCAGGTCCTTCCTACAGAGTGGACCCTCCACTCAGAAGTATTTCAAAGACTCTGGTCTCTGTAGGGGAGGCCTCAGATAGACCTATTCGCCACGTTCCTCTCCAAGAGAATAGACAACTTCTACTCGTCAGTCGAGGATCCAAGAGCAAAAGCGGTCGATGCCCTACTCCTAGATTGGTCGGGCTTAGACTCTTACGCCTTTCCCCCATTCAAGCTTCTAGGGGAAGTGCTCAGGAAGTTTGTGGCTTCAAAGGGGACGAGATTGACTCTCATCGCCCCCTTTTGGCCCGCTCTAGATTGGTTCACAGAGGTACTGGAATGGACGGTGGACTTCCCCAGATCTCTTCCAAACAGGACAGATCTGCTCAGACAACCCCACTTCGAGAGGTTTCACCAAAACCTCCCCGCTCTCGCCCTGACTGCCTTTCGACTATCGAAAGACTCGTCAGAGCGAGAGGCTTTTCGCGAAAAGCTGCCATCGCTGTCGCTAGAGCCCGCAGGTCCTCAACCCTGCGGGTTTACCAGTCGAAGTGGGAAGTCTTTAGGAGATGGTGTAGATCAAAGAAGCTGTCCTCCTCCAATACCTCTGTGACCAACATCGCCGATTTCCTTATTTTCCTTAGAGAGGAATCGCACTTAGCAGTATCCACCATCAAGGGATACAGGAGTATGTTATCAGCTGTTTTTAGGAATAGGGGCCTAAAAATAGCTGAGGATAAAGATCTGCATGATCTTATACGGTCTTTCGAGACTTCCAAATCTAGAACTCCTCGTACTCCTAGCTGGAATCTTGATGTGGTCCTGAAATTCCTGACCTCAGACAAGTTTGAACCTCCGCACCTTGCCTCTTTTAGGGATATCACGAGGAAGTGTATTTTCCTTTTGTCCCTCGCTACTGCCAAGAGGACGAGCAAACTCCACGCTCTAGATTCACGTGTTGGCTTAGAGGAGATTCTGCTATTTGTTTCTTTCCAGACATTGTTTTCTGCTAAGAATGAAAACCCTTCAAAGCCCCCTGGCCCCAGGAGGCTTTGAAATGAAAGGCCTTTCTAACCTGGTAGGGAAAGAGATAGATGGGTCTCTTTGCCCAGTCAGGGCTCTTAAGTTTTACCTTTGTAAGAAGCAGCAGCTTGAGGGTTGTCAACAAAGTCTCTGGTGTGCAGTAAGGGACCCGAAGAGACCCATGTCCAAGAACGCTTTAGCCTTCTTTGTAAGAAGTGTGATAACAGAGGCTCATGATAAATGCCTAGATGACTCCTTCAATCTGCTCAGAGTAAGGGCTCATGAAGTAAGAGCCGTTGCTACTTCATTGGCATTTCATAGGAATATGCCTATGAAGGACATCCTTGATGCAACTTACTGGAGATGCAACTCAGTCTTTGCGTCTCATTACCTGAAGGATGTCAGGGTAACGTACGAGAAATGTTTTTCTCTTAGTCCGTACGTATCTGCGGATTCGGTGCTGGGAAAAGGGGCTGATACTGATCGTTAATTTAGTTGTGTTTTTTAATTTGTGGTGTTGAGTTTTTAGGGTTGCTTGCAAGGATGTTGGGGATACTCCTTTCAATTGTAGTACTAACCCGGGTGTTAGGATCAGGTGATCGGGATCAGTGTTGTGCTCCTTGATTTGCCAATAGGCAAGGTGTTTGTCATTTAAGTGGATCAGCACCCATTGACAAAATCCTTAGGCTCTGTCGAGTAAGTGGATAAGACCCCATTGATAGATCCACAAGAACTCTTAGCATGAGGTCACTACCTCGCTGAGGCTCTTGAGGCGAAGCAGACTCCTGGGCAGTAGCCACGAAGTCTTCCGCCTAATCAGGTAGGAACCAAGGTTTTTTATTATTACCTACAATGTATGTTGTTTACCTGTCTATTTCAGTAGTTAGTGGTCTCTTACCGACCACCTAGGCTGCCAATCAGCTAAGTATATATCTGACAGAGAAGTTGAATGTACAAAAATGATATTATGTTACAATAAAGTTTTGTACATACTTACCTGGCAGATATATACCATTAAATGGCCCACCCAGCCTCCCCTCAGGAGACAGGTGGAAGAGAAAATCTGATAAGAAAACGGGAATGGTTCCTAGTCCTGCCACCCAGCGGCAGGGCGGTAGATCACCTGACCTACCTGTAAGTGTGTGCCTCGAAATTTGAATTTCTGTCTGGGACGATGGAGTCTATAGCTAAGTATATATCTGCCAGGTAAGTATGTACAAAACTTTATATAACATAACAATATCATGTTTCTTCAAAATACCCGTAGCAAAGTGAGAAGCCAACTCATCAGATTCATCCCTGACTGCCTTATCCATGCAGGATAGGACGCTGGATAGTTCCTCGAAAGACAGAGAGTCAGGGCTCCCAAACACCAATCTAGGAAGTTAAAAACCTCCGTCTTGAACAAGCCTTTCATATGGTGATCTAGCTCCGACAGTGTCCAGGAAACTTTAGCTGAAGAAAGGAGTGACCTCCTCGGAGCGTCAACCAGGCTGGCAAAATCACCCTGGGAGGAGGAAGGAACTCTCAAACCCGCTTCATCTCCCGTCTCATACCAGATGCCCGCTTTTCCACTCAACCTCGCTGGAGGAAGGGCGAAGGAAGTCTTGCCTTGCGTCTTTCTGGACTCCATCCAATCATGGATCCTCTTGAATGCCCTCTTCGTAGAGAGCGAAGTTGCCATCTTGACGAAGCCTGGTGCTTTCCTCGTTTTCGACAAAGCCAGCTGCAAAGGAGAAGAGCGAGGGGCCGAGGGCTGAAACTTGTCAGCAAATAAGTCTTGCAAAAGGCGGGTCAACACCTTGTAGTCGGAAGATGACAACGCAACAGGTTCTTCTTCCTCCGCAGGCTACGAATCACCCGAAGATTCCTCCTCATCAACTAAAGCAGCAGAAGGGTCCTTAACATAACGCGGAGTAATAATAGCAGACTCTAAAGCTTTACGAGGCCGCGGTAAAGGTTCGTCCTGCGAAGCGTCCTTGCGAGCGTCTTTGCGAACTTCTTGATGAACGTCTTGATCCATAAAGCGTCGAGCGTCCTGAAGAGCATCCTCGTGCGCGTCCTGAGGAGCGTCCTGAAGAGCAGAACGACGAGCGTCGAGAAAAATGTCCTCGTCAACACGAGTTACGAGAGAGGCGTCTTGGCGTGCCGCTCATGAAGAGAGCAGTCATCATAAGAAGGCGTACGGCGATCGTCGTCAACACGAGCCTTACAGACCTTCTCCCCACTAGCATCTCTTGCCTCCTGCCAAAGACGATGGCCGCCTGTGCGACATCTTGCGTCTTTGTAGGAGGGAGACGCACGAGGAGAAGGCAAAGGAGACTGCCTGGTTCTCTTGACAGGCAGCCTCAAAATCCTCCTGCGACGACGAGGTTCTGCCTCTCTCTTAGCGAAAAAACGAGGCCAACTGTTGGTGCATATTAAGAAGAATGTCCTTAGAAGGTGAAGGATCACGTTCATGGAGACGGCTGATCCTGTGAGAAGACGAGGGGCGAGGGGACGCCTTCTTCCTTCTCACAGGAACCGTCTTATAGTGATCAGAGTGCTCAAAAGCGTCCTCTTCCGATGAAGTCCTGGTCCTCTTCTGTGGCGGAATGTCTTCAAAGCATTCAGGAGACGACTGAAACGTAGGTCGAGAAAGAGGACGTGAAGCGCCCTCTTCTCTAAAACCTCTCTTAAGAGGGCGGCTAAGACGACGGCCGCCTGTGCGACATCTTGCGTCTTTGCCACTCTCCTCGAGAGAGGCCCTCCAAGCGCTCCAACCCCTGCGCGGGGAGGACGCCTCAGAGGACGAAAAGCAATCCTTTAGGATCCGTGCACGTGCACGATCTTTGGCAGCCCGGGAAGCGTCTTCAGGTCCTGCCGAAGGGACGCCAGATCGGTGGGGAGTCCCCGCAACCCTCCTTCGGCTTTCGACTTGCCCACTCCCTGGGTCCTTGGAGTCCGACAGAGGTCCCGGCCTAGAGGCTTTATAGGGCCAATCTGACGCCCCCTCCACAACACTAGGGGCACTAACACGATCACCACACTTTAAAACACTAGATTGTAGAGCCAGCACTTTCGAATCCAGGGCACGTATCGACTCCATAATGGTTGAAAGGGCATTCCCTTCTGCAGACACAACCTCCGTGCCCGAAGGCAACACCGCAGGGTTAGGTATATCAAAGTCTACAGGATGGTTAGAAAGAGACAAAATACTACCCTTACTCTTGTTAAGTGAAGCACTCCTGGAGGAAGACCTCCTGACTCTATCACGCTCCAATTTGCGAATATAAGAATCATACGTCTTCCATTCATGATCATTCAAATTCTCACACTCCTTACATCTATCATTCACCAAACAAACATGCCCCCTACACCTCGTGCATACCGAGTGGGGGTCTACCGAAAGCTTCGGTAGCCTCACTTTACAATCTTGCACACGACACACCCTGAAACTAGTAGAACTAGATCCAGACATCTTAATCCAAAGAACAGTCAAAGCCAAAATCCAAAATCAAAATCCAAACCAGATAGCGTAATGCCGCCAAGCCACAAATCCGAATCAATAACCAAAATCAATCAAAGATACTCAAGTAGCAATGAAGTTTTCAAAATCCTAAGACGGAGGTACTGAAAACATTGGTGTTGACAGTACCGGCGACCAGAAAATCTGAATAGAAACAAAATGGGAATAGTTCCTGATACCGCCTCCCAGCGGCGGGAATGGGTACTAACCACCTGGCCGACCACTGCGTTTGCCGGGAGTTTTGAAATTCTGTCGGACTTCGGAGAATACAGCTATATATATCTGACAGGTAAGTGTCATGAACAAACAGGCATTTGTTGTAATGCTAGAAAATTGTCTAAATTGCAATACACTCCCTGAACACCTGAATTAGCCACTGGTCACCTGACCAGCTTGAACAAAACCCATTCATTTACCCACACTTAAGGGGGAAAATTTTAACTGCCAGCGTTACCAAAGCTGCAGGTAAACATTGATTACAGAGTTACCTAATTACCATTAGCAACACTGCTGCCAGACATCAGCTGGCAGACGGTTCCCACCTCCAATCGCTTTTTGTTCGTTCGACGGATAGCACGTATCCTGTTACAAGCAAACGTTTTTTGGTCTCTGAGCCCAACCCCCACAGCAAATTAAAAATAGACTTGTTGTCAACGACCTGCATTCTGTTTTGGATTATCGTTCTAGGCTTCTCTTTAGGATATTGCCTAAATAAGTTGATGGACTTGGCATTAACCATGGATTCCTCATTGAAAAACTGTTCTTCAGCCGTGCCTTCGAAACCTTCCCCTTCTACACACACTGATCAGCATGGCAGCGAGGACACAAGCTCATCGGTCCTGCTTGGCCTGCAAGAGAACGGCAAGTACCCTCAGACACAATCAGCATTCTATGTGTATAAGCTGTAGAAAGGTACAAACTAGTATAACTCAAAGATGTGATGAGTGTAGGGACTGGTCTACAGACCAGATGGAAGGCTATGTAAAGCATAGGAAGGCACTAGTGGCCAAGAGCAAGCGTAAGTTAGCTATTCAGCCTAAGAAGGCTGAATCAGAGAATTTGGAGTCAGTGCTCTTTAAGAAACTTGTGGATAGACTGTCTTCTAGTATGACAAGCCTTTTTTTTTTAAATTTATTGGCTAAACTGAATGAGGATTCTAGTAGTAGGGAAACAATATCTAATCATTCTTCTTCAGCTCCCCTGCCTGTTCCAGAACCAGCCCTAAAGGGTGTTGGGGGTAATAAAGGGATTTTGACGTAGGAAAAATCTATTTCTTGGGCGATTGGCTCGTGTCGCCAGCGAAATATCCTTTAATCTATTATTTCTAGGGTCGGGTAAATGTACTAACACATACCAGAGAATAAATAAAATAAAGAAAAGGTCAGTACAACTGACTCGCTCACCCTCCAAGAGGGTGTCGGTATGAACACTATGGCGAGTGAGACCACTATCACGAACCGCTTGCCAATAGAAATCTCCCACTACAAAATCCCCACAAGAGGGGAGCCGACCCACAGAGTGGGCAGCAACTACTACTACTCCATCCCATGCTGCCGACTGCTGCGCCTCTGGCGGCCATCCTGAAGTTAGCAGACAATCTTGAGCGATGGGATGGGTAGGGCGGGATTTCGCTGGCGACACGAGCCAATCGCCCAGAAATAGATTTTTCCTTACGTCAAAATCCCTTTTCTGGGCTCAGCTCGTGTCGCTGCGCGAAATCGTACCAGAGAAATAGCACAAGATTGTAAAGAAAAATCAAATAAACAAAAAGGGGTCTCAAATAAAAGATAA
Source organism: Macrobrachium nipponense (assembly GCF_015104395.2). NCBI lineage: Eukaryota > Metazoa > Arthropoda > Malacostraca > Decapoda > Palaemonidae > Macrobrachium > Macrobrachium nipponense. The sequence continues at coordinate 138,394,486 of NC_061107.1, read as the reverse complement.
CCTAAAATGAAGGAATATAATTGCTAATAAATATACATATACACAATGATACAAAACAGAAATATTACTTAAATTAAACTTAATGCTAATAATATTTCTTAAAAATAACTTAAAATTTAACATATATACAGGGCTTACATGGAATATATGTTGAAATCAGTATCTGTGTATAGATATGTACAAAGAACTCAAAGCAATTATAACAATAACTTGAACAGAACAAACTTCAATAATAATATAGGAAGGGAATGTATATGACTTAATATACAAAACCCGTAACCATTGTAAATATGATGTGTCCCCTAGCATAAAAATAAGGGGATCACATCCAAGAGATCAGTATATACAATCAATTGTGAGTGACCCTAGCAAAAAAATAAGGGACACCCACTATATCATCATAAGAGCAGCTAAGACTCAAGGTAAACGTAGATGAACATGACAGGTATAGACGAACTGTTGGGTGAGACAGGTAGAAAGGAGGACTGGATCCTCTATTAAAGATTAAGCAGAGTCGGGGGAAACTATGTTACCCGCCGCAACTGCTGAAAATTTCAGAGCTTCAAGGACTTTAAGTAATGACGCTTAAAATACGGTTGGCGATTTCCCATCCAGTATATTTTTTTCAACTCATCGAAATTCATATGTTGGAAATAGTTAATTGAGGTGGCTACTGCCCTGACATCATGTGCTTTTGGGAAAGAGTCAGGATTGGCTTGCTTAATAAAGTACAGGATCTGCTGCCTGATGCCTTTAATAGATAAAGTACCACCTTTTTCTCTCTTAAAGAGAGGACCCGATGAGGATGAGGAGGTCCTGGACAGAAAGGCTCGTAAGGTCGATACTGGGCAAAAGAGATATTATCTTGTGGAAGGGGTACAACCTTCCATGGTTCCCACCTCATCAAAGGATCTTCATTCTTTGCTATAAAACTACGTTCCGGAGAAAGTAGCACTCCCCTGTGGGAAGAAATTGAATATGATCCGGATCCCTGGATAATGCCGACAGTTCTGAAATTCTAGCTCCTGAGGCCAAGCTTAATAAAAATAGAGTTTTTCTTAAGAGCATTATAAATGAACATGTGTCATTATCAGTTTCTGAAGCCAGCTTTAGAACATCATTTAAGAACCATGATATTGACGTAGGCCTTACCGAGGTCTAAGTCTAGCACAAGCCTTGGGAATGACGAGAGTAGAGTCTGTCAAGTCTATGTTGAAACCAAATTGAAAAATCTTTTTCAAGGCTGACTTGTTTGTCGTAATGGTGCTAGCTGCTAAGCCTTTTTCAAATAAAGATCTGAAAAAGGATATAGCTGAATTGATTGTCAGATTCTAATATCTGATTCTCTCAGGAAGGTTGCTAACTTTTTTGACAGCAGCATCATACTGTCTCAAAGTTGAATCTCTTTTATCAGATTCCCAAGAAGAGAATATTTTGAGGATCAATATTCGCATCTCTTTTAAGCTGCAAAACTTCATGAAATCCATAAAGTTAGGGTTTTGAGATTCCTGAGGAAGCGAACACAGTCTTCGTTTGCACTGACTGGGAGAGCCTGGACTGGGGAATTCGAAGAGGGCGAAGACCCAGTTCCAGAATTAGAGGGTACCAATTGCTCTTCGGCCAGTCTGGGGCTACTAGAGCCACTTGACCCTTGAATGTCCTGAGTTGTTCAGTACCTTCAGGAGAAGATTCACTGGAGGGAAGACATAAATCTTCTCCAGTTGTTCCAGTCTAGGGCCAGGGGCTCCGTGGCATAGGCCAGAGGGTCCAGGTTGGGGCCACATAACATGGGAGTTTGTGGTTCGCTTGGGATGCGAAGAGGATCCACTTGTAGACCTGGAACTCTCTGAAGAATCCACTGGAACGAACTGCTGTCCAGTGACCATTCCGACTCCAGAGGCACTGATCGGGATAGAGCATCTGCTATGACTTTTCTCACTCCGGCTATATGGGTGGAGGAGAGGTGCCAACTGAAACTTGTCCGCCAGGGAGAAGATGGCTACCATGACATGATTTAGATGACGTGATTTGGAGCCTCCCCTGTTTATACAATGGACTACCACTGCGCTGTCTAAGACTAGCTTATGTGGGAGTTCTTTGGCGGACGTAACCTTTTTAGAGTCAAGAACACTGCCATTGCTTCCATACATTTATGTGGAACTGACGGAACTGAGGTGACCAAGTTCCTTGAACCTTCTTGAACTGAAGAGAATATCCTCCCCAACCCGCTTAACGAAGCGTCTGTGTGGATGGTAATCCCGGAGGAGGAAACTGAAGGGGGGGTACTGATATTGATAAGTTCTTGACTTTTGAACCAGGGCGTAGACGATTCCGTAGAATCTGAGGGACTGAGGATAATTTGTCCCTGGACCTGACATTTGCTCGTGATGCGCCAGATTCTGGTTAGGTCTTTCAGTTTGGCTTTCATCAAGATGTTTGTCACTGATGCAAACTGGAGTGAACCCAGAATCCTTTCCTGGGTTCTTCTTGACACGCAAGTTTGTGACTTAGAAATTGCTTTACTGACTTCGCTATTCTTTCCTCTTGGTTGATGGAATCGACAGAGTATGGAGGATAGATTCCATTGAATGCCCAGCCACTGAAAGTTTGACTCTGGAGTGAGTCTTGATTTGGTCCTGTTTATCTTGAAGCCTAGAATATTCCAGGAACTGAATTACTTTCAGTGTGCTTTGTGGCATTCCTCGACTGTTGGAGCCCAGATTAGCCAATCGTCGAGATACGCTACTACCATAATCCCTTGCGATCTTAGTTGTTGAACTACCACTTCCGCCAACTTCGTGAACACCCTGGGTGCTACGTTGAGCCCGAAAGGAACTACCTTGAAGGAGAATGCCTGATCTCCTATCTTGAAGCCCAGATACGGACGGAAGTGCCTTGCAATAGGGATATGATAGTAAGCGTCTGTAAGATCGATAGAGGTGGTGACGGCCCCACGGGGAAGTAAGGTCCGCACCTGCGAGATCGTGAGCATCTTGAACTTGTCGCAGCGAATGGCTAAGTTTAAGCGGGACAAGTCTAAGATTACCCTTCTTTTTTGTGAGCCTTTCTTTGGAACGCTGAACAAGCGCCCTTGAAACTTTAATCTGTTGACTCTCGCTATTGCTCCTTTCTGAAGGAGGTCCTCCGCATACTCTCCGTCAATTCTTTGGATGGAAGTTGGCGGAAAGGTCTGGTGGGGGCGGATTCGCCACCCAACTCCAACCCAGGCCTTTTGACACAATGCTTTGTGCCCATTTGCTGAAACTCCACCGGTGGCGGGAAGTGAAACAGCCTCCCTCCTACCTGGAAGTCCTCATTGGTGTTGGTAGCCTCCGCGGCCTCCCCTCGAAGTGTTTTCCTCTATTAAAGGACCCTCCCGTCCTCTCTGACGAAAGGATCGCTTACCTCTGCCTCCCTTACCCGAGCGGTCATACTTCTGAGAAAGCCTGGCCCTCGAAGACTTGATTGAAGGCTGGGGAGAGAGCGTAAGAGGTGGAGGTTGAGGCTGGGGGGAAATGACATAAATAGGCTGCGATTGAGCCTTGGAGGTAGAAGGTTGGGCTGCCTGCATCAACGGGACAGCCGGAACAGGCTGGGCAAAGTGTTGCTGTTTCTTTTGGTAAGGCTGGAAACGTCTGGGTTTCTTCTGAGCCTTACCTCTGACAGCTTGATCTTGGCGTCTCTTGGCCGTAAGACCCCAACGATCTTAAGGCTTTGTGTTAAGCCTCGTAGCCTCTGCTTGGACCTCCTTTACCATCGCATCTGGGAAGAGGTCTGCTCCCCAGATGTTCGATGCAAGCAACTTATTCGGTTCATGCCGAATAGTTGCTTCTTGAAGGACATGCTTCCGACAGTTTGTTCTGGCCGTGGCGAACTCGAACATGTCAGACTGCACCGTTTGAGTCAGTGACTTGGTGATCAGCTTAAACAGTGGCTCAGAACCATAAGAAATGGTAGCCACCTCAGTCATGGCCATGGTATTGATAGACCTGGCCAACCTAGACTTGGCATCAAATTCTGCCTGAATGAGGCTATCTGGAAGTTCTAGGCAGCTTCTCACCAAACTGCTCCATAGCACAGTCTGGTTGAGTTTGCCCGCAGAAAAAGTGTTGGGCAGGTCTTCCCACAACTCTCCGGCTGAGGGAAGTAAAGGAGATGTAGGGTCCGCTTCTTTCAGCTGAGGCAATGAATCCCCCTTCTGGGCTGCTGGAATGGTAACCGTAGCAATCTTTGTCAAGAAAGGAAGCGGAGTACCCTCTTCCATTGTAAAGATTGTGAAAGGACTCTTAAACGGCTGTATTTTCGTGTTTGAACAGTCCATGTCCTCTAAACACCTGAGCCATTTTCTTTGAGCCTGGTCTCGTGAATAGAGGACTGTCTCTTTAGGTACCTTATCGTCTCGTGTCATGGCAGAGGCGGTGAGCCTGGCGTAGCCGATGAACGGAGGTTGAAGATCTTCCGGGTAGAACTCGAAGTCTTCAATCCTTCGGGTTCCACATTCCGGGATAGAAATAAGCCTGTCCTGGAAGGGGGCGTATGACGCTACTCTCCAAGGATTGTTCATACTGAACGGAGGTAGAGAGTCATACGGTGGCAATTGCGCTACCCCTGTGCCGAAGGGTGGGGGAGTAGCTAGCGGAGCTTGGCTCAGTCCGGCGATAATGTTGTCCTGGGAGTTGATCCTATCAGACAAAACCGGGGGAGAACATCTGTTCCATACTGGTTTTTAGAGACCCAACCAGATCGCCCATTGTTGTTGCAACAGGCAGGCAGCGTTGGAATCCAAAGCCGGAGCTGCTGCGGAGGTGGACGGGTGGCTCTGAACAGGAACCAAAGGCAGTGGAACGGTTGACTCCGCTGGAGTGTGTGATCTCTCCCTGGAGGATCTACTCCTAGAGGATTTGGAGCCGGACCCGGAAGCTTTAGACCTCTCTGCTCCGGGGTTTTTAGCCGGAGACTTACGAGATGATGATGACGCCGACGCCGACTTTTTAGACGACGACGACGTCTTAGTCAAGGTTTTAACTGCTTGTCCTTTGACCTTAGTCTAACGAAGCATCAGGAGAAGTGTAAAGTTCGGCACCTGTAAAGCCTTGGAAGGAGCTGGGAGAGTTTGCAGGAGTAGAAGATCCAGTGGCACCCAAGGGCAGCCCTTGGGCGTCCAACGTACTCACCTCGACCAACAGGTCAGTCCACACCTTGCCATCGGTTCAATGTTTAAATCTGTCCGGCCCGGGACTTCGATGGTCGCCGATGGTTCTCGCTTCCGAGGAGGATGTCCTGGCCTGGATCAGTCAACGAGGCAGCGAGCTGTTGTTGGATGAACGCAATAGTCGTCCGCCTCTGCTGGGTCGACGGTAGCCCCGTTGACTTGTTGCCGCCGGGGAAGATCAGGACCGCCAACTCTTCTCGAGAATGTAGGGCATACCCTTGGCGGCGTTCTTCCCAAAAACCGCCACCCCGGCCCGACAGGGCCCGCCAGGGTTGCCAGTGCGGTGTCCCTCACAGCCGGAGCCTGGAAGAGAGGGTATTTATTAGTTTTTAAGATTAAACTTAAAACTAAAACTAAATTAAAAGCTTAACTTAAAATTATAGGGGATGCGAAATCCCCTGTAAAATTATCTTAAGTTTAAGAAAGATTAGAATTTTTAAAACTTAAGAACTATAACTAAGTAGGGACTGGCTAACGGAGTTGGAAAGACTTACCCACCCCGTCTAAGAGCTGGCTCACCAGATCATAGCAGATGGTGCAGGTCTCGTGATACCAGACTTGGAGGTCCCCGTGCGGAGTCGCGCATGGAGCATGGACCGGCAAACTTCATGTCCACAGGGGTCTTGAAGCATGGCGGTGCATCCCGGATGCTCACAGTTGGTGGTCTGTAAGTGAAAAGACACATGAGCATCTTAAAAGGTATCACTTACAGGCTAAAGGTTAAAAGAACTCCGTTGCATGCCGGAGCTCGGAAAAATTTTGGGCATAACCCCTCCCTTACCGCCTGAATAGGCTATAACCCCGGAGAGATCCGGTGTGGCAGGCAAGGGAGGGGGATGGTTTAAGGTAGCTTAAGATAAACTTACTTAGTAAAAAAAAAAAAAAAAAAAAAAAAAAATTTAACAAACTAACGGGTTCTTATACCTATAAACATCGAACGTACCGGACTAAGTCCAGTGCGTGGCGGAGCGTGTCGCGACCTCAGCGCGACGGAGTGGTAGTAGAGACCAACTGTATGCCGCAGTCACCCCGCGGGGTGAACTAGCATCTTTCCACTTGGATGCCGGAGCTCCGGAGTAGGAGGAGCCCCAGTTAAGGTGGGAAAGGGCGAGAGAGGGCAAACAGACTCTGCGCTAGCAACGGAGCGACGGAGTAGCGACGGAGGGGGGAAAGGCCAGTCCCCCCCCACCCCCCCCCTAGCCATCCGGCCGAAACCGAGAAGCTGGAGAGGTCGAGTCCAGTCTGGGTCTGTCCCGCCCTCCCCCTACTCCCTCCGCCTGGGGAGAGGGAGGCAGGCTCGGGTATGCGGAGCGAGCGTGGGCAGACCAACCCTCCCCCCGACTCTATGGAAGAGCGGGAGGAGGGAAGATGACTGGACAGGCGTCTGGCTGCTCCGTGATCACGTAGTGACCACGGAGCGGTAACAACGATACAATGAAACAATAAAGCCTAGAATACACAACCGGCTGATCAGAGAGAAGCTATAGGGAAGCAACCGAACTGAAGAGCGGTAGCACATGGGCCCCATGGGCCATAACCTAGGCTAGGTGAAGCCAGACGCCTTACACTAACAAAAACATAATACAAAATAAATAATTCATGTAAAGAAAGAAACAACATAGTAGGAGAAAAATTCAGGGAGGTTTACGTGTACGTACTAACCCGAAGAAAGTCTACCACTCAAAGCTAGCCGGGGCCGATACTAAGAGCTGTGGCTAGGGTCTGGATAGAAGAAGCCTACGTAAGGTGAAAAGACATGCTATAAACCGCGTAGACTGTACCCTTAAAACAAATAGGATAACTAAAAATAGAGCGTAATAAAGTAAGGGAAGGTTCTGGGTATGGGAGACCAAGAACGAACCCGCCACGAGGCAGAACCATGCTGCCATGCTTCCGACCTAGAGCTCGTATTTATACCTAAAAAACGGCAAATACTGACTCAAGGACGGAAAAAACCAAATAGCAATAAACATTGAGTACTTAACTTAGCTGCTGCAATGGCTGCACGCTCCATGATGAGTAAATCCAATAATAAGGGCACAAAAACACAGAGCAAAAAAGGGCACGTGTATACGCTGTGCGCTAACTGAAAAGGATGACCGCCAGAGGCGCAGCAGTCGGCAGCATGGGATGGAGTAGTAGTAGTTGCTGCCCACTCTGTGGGTCGGCTCCCCTCTTGTGGTGATTTTGTAGTGGGAGATTTCTATTGGCAAGCGGTTCGTGATAGTGGTCTCACTCGCCATAGTGTTCATACCGACACCCTCTTGGAGGGTGAGCGAGTCAGTTGTACTGACCTTTTCTTTATTTTATTTATTCTCTGGTATGTGTTAGTACATTTACCCTAGAAATAATAGATTAAAGGATATTTCGCGCAGCGACACGAGCTGAGCCCAGAAAAGATCCACAGACACGAAGGGTAGGAACTGTTGGGCCCCCCTCCCCACCCCCCCTCCTGGCATGGAGCTGGCAGTGTCAGCAGCAGATTTCCCCCCTTCCCCTGAAAGTATAAGTTGTAAAAATAACTTGGCAATAGGTGACATGAAAACAGTTAGGGATGCGAGCATGTATGTATTGGAAGAGAATTTGCAAGGACAGCTCTCTTCTTGTTCTGATTTTGTTCTTGGTAGGTCTGGGTCTCCTTTGGATCCTTCGGAAATTTTGTTCCCTACAGCTAGTTTGCCCTGTGGTAAGTCAGTTAAGCCTTCCTTGGATATGGTAGGGTCAGGTTCGGCAGTAGTAAGTAGGGAGAAACCCCATCCTCGTCAAAGGTTCCTTTCCCTTTGGGGGCTATCTCGGAGCCTTTCGCCTTTGAGAGCGGGTTGGATAAGACTCCTTTTAACTTAGTGGAGCATAACGCGAACTTCTTAGGTCTCTTTTGGCTGCAGACAATTAGTAAGGCAGTGTTTTCACCTGGGATTTTCTGACATTCAGGGTCATGTCCTCAGGAATTTTCCTGAGTTTACCAATGAGATGCGTCTCAATTATCAAGGGGTTAATGAATCTATATATTTCTTATCCCTGAAAAGGATGACTTCGTCTCCCACTTTGGTACTCTCTTCTTCTTTGCCCTTTCCACCTGTCTCAAGAGTTACTCCAATTTCTTTACCTTCTAAACAGACCTTTTCGAGTGTCATTTCTGTGCCCTGTTCGGTACCTTTGTCGGTATTTGTCTCAGCCATCTTCCAGGGACGTGCCTCCAGAGTTTGCCTTTTTCCCAGATCAAGTTTCATCCTGGGTTTCCAGTACTCCTTCTCCGGAAAGGAATTTGGGTAATATGTTCAGTTCAAATCAGCCAGTAGGTTTAGGCAAGGAGTTGTTGGACAGTTTGGCTGGGTCTGGTCTTACTTCAGGGTTCGGGGGTGACAGAGGTTTGCCACCCAATCCTTTGCGGTTGGCTCGGGTTCACTTCAGGTAGGCTTAAGTTGGGAAGGTGAGGGTTCGAAGGTGCTGGGTTCCCCCTCCACAGGGGGTTGGGTAATTTGAGGGTCCGTACTCATTCCTTTTCTGTTCCTTTACGGCATGATGAGATAGACAAGGAATTCTCCGGAGAAGAAGGTGGTCCGGTTTTGGATTTGGTTTTCCATTATGCGGGGGAAAGTGAATATAAGAGAATGGTTGAGTTCATTCTCTTCCTTTTTCCCCAGTCCAAGGTTGCGTAAGAACCATTGAAGCCTAACCAAGCAATGTTTGAAGAACTTTAAACCTATGGTTCTTCATACTTCTTGTAAACTACCTTGGTTCGGTAGGGTGGAGCAGGCATTGAGGGAAGCGGATGCTTTTTTGGCTTCGGTAGTAGGTTCGGAAAAACTAGTTTCAGGTTTGCTTCCCAGTAGGAAGCCTTTGTATAGTATTGCAGGTAAATTCTTCCGGCTCGAGGGTACTGTTGAACAAGTCGGTAGAAACACTTCTATCCAGAATTCCTTCATCTAGCAGGCAGGTGGGTATTTCCTTAAGGGAGGCTTTTATACTAGAAGATAATTTTAGGGGTCAGTCTGAGGCTCTTTCACACTCAGTGTGGATGCTTTCAGGTCTAATGGGCTTCCTGAAGTGCGACGGGTACGCGCCTTCGAATCCAATCCTTTTCGACAACCTCATCACATCAGTTTCCATGGGACTAGCTCATCAAGCAAACATTTTGCCAGGCTGTACAATGTTCATCGGGAAAAAGAGGAGGGATTTATTCCTGAGCCATCTTCCTCCCCACTTCTCAGAGATTCACAAGAGTTCTCTTAAGGGCACCTCTCATGCTCTGTGACAGCCTATTCAAGGAAGAGGATGTGGCTTCAATGGTTAACTTTGTTTCGTCTACTTCTGCTGTCGGATCCCAACAGGCGATGATCCGAGTAGCGGCTCGGGGCATCAAATTACCTAAAGGTTCCCGTATCCCTTCGCCAGATAAACGCGCGGGGTCACGATCTCCCATCAGGTCCCCTAAGAAGGTACAGTTTTCTTCTAAGACATCAACGGGTGCTTCCAAGCCCTCGGTGATCACGGTGGACCTCAAGGGTGCCTACCTCTAGGTTGCGATACACCAGGAATCTTGGAGGTTCCTTCATTTCACTGGTCCGTACAGGTCTTTCCAGTTCAAAGTCCTTTGCTTTGGGTTGACTATAGCACCTCAGGTGTTTATGAGGGTGATGTCTCCAATTTCATCCATCATGTATCGTCATGGCTTCCGCATGAGGAGGTACCAGGACGATTGGTTAATCCAGGCTTCCTCCAAAAAAGAAGCTTTAAGAGCAAGGGATTTCCTCCTAGATCTTTGTTGGACCTGGGAATCTGAGTCAATTCCAGAAAAAGTTCGCTTTCTCCTTCTCAAGTAAAGACCTTTTTGGGAATAGTGATTCAGACACGTCCTTTGAAGGCTTTCCCAATGCAAGACTGTTTGAGGCAGGTAAAGAACTTCTTGTCGAACCGATCCCAGCCAGCCAAAGAGTGGAGAAGTTTGTTGGGGAGAATGTCATCTCTGTCCATTCTGATTTTAGGCACTCGTCTCCGGATGCGCTCTCTACAGGCATGTCTCAGGAATCGCCGGGACTTTCGGGAAGAGAGCACAGTAATAGTCTGGGATGATTTCTGCCTCAAGGATCTTCGGTGGTGGTCAGATGACCATTGGCATAAGTCTAACCCTCCCGATTCTGGACGTTCATCCGTACACAGATGCCTCAGATCAGGGTTGAGGAGCAACCCTAGAGGAAACTCAGGCTGAAGGTCTTTGGAGGGTTTTGGATCGGGAGGAGTCTATCAATTTCAGGGAACTAAGAACAATAGAAGCTCTAAAACAGTTTGTACAGCTGGTAAATGGAAAGGTATTAGCACTCTTTTCAGACAGCTCCACAGCCTGAGCGTATCTCAAAAAGGAAGGGGGAACAAGATCGGCGACGCTGAATTAGATCACTCGGAGAATATTGCGCTGGTGCGAGAACCACAAAGTTTCATTGTTTCCCCAATTTATTGCAGGAAATCTCAACGTATTAATGGACGCCTTGAGTCGCTCACAGGAAGTCCGAGGGAGCAAGTGGACCTTAGCACAGGAAGAAGTGCAGTTCTTGCTGAGGAGGTGGCTGGCTACTGTTGACCTGTTTGCCACCAGGTTGAATTATCACCTCCCAGTATATTTCTTGCCGGCAGCAGATCCCATGTCTTGCGGGACAGATGCCTCCCTTTAGCATGATACACCAGGTACTGATAAAATTGAGAAACTGCAAGAACATGCAGGTGACTTTAATAGCCCTGTTTTGGCCGCAGAGACCCTGGTTCCCGGACCTCTTAGAGATGTTGTCTGAGCTCCTGATGGTCCTACCACAAAGGAAGGATCTACTCAGACAGCCACATTTCCATCATTTCCACAAGAACCTTCATGTGCTGAAGCTAGCTGCCTGGAGACTGTCCAGCAAGCAGCCTGTAACTCCAGTCTCTCTTCAGCAGTGGCTCGACAGATCTCTTTTTGTTTTAAGGAAATCGACTAGGAAATTATACCAGGTCAGGTGGGCGAGGTATCACAGGTGGTGTAGGAGCCACGGGCACAGTATTTCTCGTCCTACTATAGCAAAGGTTGATGATTTCCTCCTGTTTCTTTGGAAATCTAAAAATTTGTCCGAATCGACTATTACAGGTTATAAGTCGATGCTTGCAAGCACTTTTAGGTTTCATCTTCCGGAATTATCCAATAGTATTGCACGACTTCCGCAGGTCCTTTAAAATCGAAAACAACCATAGTCCCTTTCGCTTCGGGCCCCTTTTTGCGATCTAGCGGTGGTTTCGAACCTTATGAGTTCTCAATCGTTTGAACCTTTAGAAACCTTATCTTTGAGGGAGCTAACGAAGAAAGTACAGCGGTACCTCGTTTGTTAAACGTTTCTTATGTCGAACTTTCCGTTTTTCTAACAAAATTTTCGAGAAAATTCTGTATCGTTTGTCGAACAAATGCTCATACTACTTTGAATTGGCCGGAACATCATCAAAAATCCTAAGAAAACCTTACGTTTAATGCTTTGGGTGCATTGAAAACTATGTAAACTGCATTCTTATGGCATTTTTCATAATAGAAAACCTTCAAATATTGATTATTTTGCATTTTTGGTGTCATATTTCATCTCCCAGATGAGCGTTGTAGGCGTCGTAACCCTGGAAATAACGTCTATTGACAAGCGTTGTAACCTCGGAACGTCGTAAGCGGAGACCGTCGTAACCCGGGGACTGCCTTTATTCATATAAAAAGGGAATTGCCCAATAAATTTAACGTAATGATAAAGTATGAAAACAATCAAATGCAATACAGAAAAAAAAAGTCTTAATTGAGCTAGTGTTTGGTGCGCCGAGTCAGACGGTCTAGTTGAACAATATTAACAAAACAGTAAATGAAAGAACAAAGCTTTTCACAATGAAATTTAGCTCAAAGGATTAAAAAATTATTTGTCATTGCGGTGATACACAGCTAACTTGAGGTAGAGGGAGAGAGCGTTATTTTTGAGGAATAATGAATTAATGATTTTAAGTTATCGCGTGTCGTGGTATTGTTGAGGAGAGGAGAGACAGTAAAATCTTTACTATAGTATGTACATAAAAGTAGCACCAATTCACATAAAAATTTTTTTTTTATTTCACAATAAATTTAACATAATGATTAAATATGAAAACAATCAAATGCAATACAGAAAAAAAAGTCTTAATTGAGCCAGCGTTTGTTGTGCCGAGTGAGACGATCTAGTTGAACAATATTAACAAAACAATAAATGAAAGAATAAAGCTTTTCACAAAATTTAGTACAATGCTTAACAAAATCATTTGTCATTATGGTGATACACAGCTAACAAGGTAGAGCGAGAGAGCGTTTATGTTTTTGAGGAATAATGAATGAATGATTTTTAGTTATCGTGTGTCGTGGTATTGTTGAGAGAGAGAGAGAGAGAGAGAGAGAGAGAGAGAGAGAGAGAGAGAGAGAGAGAGAGAGAGAGAGAGAGGGAAGAGCTCTGCTTCCCATTGACTTATCAGCTGATTTGGAATGATTATTCGCCCATTTCTTTCACTTCCACTCGATCTGATCAGCTGATTTGGAATGATTATTCGCCCATTTCTTTCACTTACACTCGATCTGCCCAGATCACTTTTATTTTTGTTACGGTAATATACCAATCTAGTAACAATTGCTTTTTACAATTTTTTTACTACTGTAAAAGTAACTCAGCTCTGTAATAAACAAACTGGCCCCGCTTTCAGCTTCTGCATGCTTTCGATTGTTTGTTTATACGGCTTCCTTGTGAAAAGTTATTTTATCTCTTTTCTTTTCTTCCATTCTTGACTTATTACTTATTTGTGTGCAAAATCTTCATGTTTTTTTTAAAAGTCTGCTGTTTGCCAACAGTAAGTTGATGTATTGTGGCATAATTAATCTCTTTCGTGCATTAAGACTCAAGTGACACACACACACACACACACACACACACACACACACACACACACACACACACACACACACACACACACACACACTATTGATTCCTTTGATTATCTTTGTACCTAATATGTGAAAAAATTTATTTTGTTATCAACCTTTGCATACTGCAACCAATTTGGTTTGCTCAAAGGGTCCCCGTCTCTCCTCCCTCCATCCCCCAGCCATTTTTACCAAGCAATTCGTAAATCATACACAGAAAAAATAAAATTTAGAAAATTTTACTTTGTATAACATACTATTAATTACTTTACACTCTATTTAACTTTTGAACACATTAAAAATAGAAAAAATGTTAAAAGGGGGACTTTTTGGGTTGGCTGGAATGAATTATCTTGATTCCCTTTATTTCTTATGGGGATATTTGTTTCATATTTTGAACAAATCGTACGTCGAACAGCTTTCTGGAAAGGATTCAGTTCGAAGTACCAAGTACTACTGTTTTGTTCTTGGTATCACTCGCGACAGTGAAGAGAATAGGGGAAATGCAAGCGGTATCTAGGAAAGTATCATATTCATGTAGAGCGAAAATGGAGTCAGAAAGCAATCCCATGCCGAGAGTGTTTAAAGTTACCTCACTTGAGGACTTTGTCAGAGGAGAAGCAGCAGAAATGCACCTGTGTCCGGTGCGCGCTTTGAAATGCTATTTACCCCGCACCGCTAAACTGCTTCCGCATCCATGGACCTTATTCATGTTCCCGAGTATTCTGCGCTACCGATATCCAAGAACACAATCAGTTTCTTCTTGCGTGAAGTTATTTCACAGTCTAATTCCAGTAATTCGGCTAGTTCGGTCGGTACCGACTCCCGCCCCAGAGCACACAGCATCTGGGGTATGGCAACATTGGCAGCGTTCCTTAAAATTATTCAGTGTTGGCGATTCTAGAGGCAGCGTCGTGGATGTCGACATCTGTGTTTACGTCTTTTTATCTGAGACGTCCAATTTTCGTCGGAAGAGGATTTCTCTCTTGGTCCTTTTGTGGCGCCAACGCAGTGTTGCGTTGGTCTAGTCATAGTGCAAAGTATGGGTGAAAGTGTTTTTTTTTTTTAATGTCGTGTTCTGATATAGGTAAGTGATCTTATTTATGAGGTACAAGAACCTTCAAACCTTCACACACACTCCGCACCGGGAGCCTGTAGCCTGCAGATAACGTCGTAGAAATCTGTCCTTGGAACTTCTCATCCATGCACGAGAGGCTAGATAGCCACATGGGAGGTTTTCAGTTTCCTTCCATTCATGTGAGGTAGAATATACCACGTGGGAGGATAGCTGGACAACGACGAGACCATGACTTATGAGACTGATGTTGAGGTACTCTCCCCTTCGGGCATCTCACCTAATGGATGAAATGTGGGTGAGTTCAAAGACCTAATGCAAGTAGATCAAACTGAGTTACCTGCTTATGCCTGAAAGAGGTTGGGCAGATACTAGAATTGACCCCATCTCTGTGTAAATGTTGTTACGTAATCGTGCTAATTCAGGTGTTCAGGGAGTGTATTGCAGTATGAAGTTTTCATAACAAAATTAATATTGTAATACTTCCTGAACACCTGAATGACTCCTACCCTCCTCCCCTCCTCCCCTCTTCAATGATTAATGATTATCGTGATTGAAGGTGGGAACCGTCTGCCGGCTGATGTCTGACAGCAGTGATGCCAACGTTAATTAGGTAACTCAGTAAACAATGTTTTTATACATTCAACTTCCCTGCCAGATATATACTTAGCTATAGACTCCGTCGTCCCCGACAGAAATTCAAATTTCGCGGCACACGCTACAGGTAGGTCAGGTGATCTACCGCACTGCCCTGGGTGGCAGGACTAGGAACCATTCCCGTTTTCTAATCAGATTTCCTCTGTCGCCCGGACCATCAACATTGTTGTTGATTCCTCTTGACTGGATGTTCTTTTTCCATCGACAATTGATCTTCTTGACCGACTTTTGGTGACGTATCTGGATTGTTGGATTGGCATACGCTTTTGTGGACTGTGTTTGTGGACTTGCTTTGGAATGGTGATGAGATAATGTGTGAATGTAGGCTGTAAGGTGAGGTTGCCGAAAGCTTCGGTTGATCCTCACACCGTTTGTAAAGGTTGCAGAGAGTATGAATGTTCTTTTACTAACACATGTAAGGAATGCGAGAATTTGAGTGAGAAAGAGTGGAAGAATCTAACTACTTATTTGAAAAAGTTAGAAAGAGAGAGAATGAGGAAAGCTTCCTCTAGAAGTATGAGTGGTTCTAGATCTAATGAGCTAGTTCCTAGTTTGGGAACTTCTTCCCCTCTTGTAAGAATTGCCACTTCTCCTTCCTTTTCAGCCTCTTCACCTATTGCAGATCCTGCAGATTCGGCAAAGGAACTTCCGGATCTAAAAGCCTCTTTCAAAATCATGGAAAACAAAATGGCTGCTTTGCAAGGTAAGGCTAGTGATTATACAGTGGACAGCAATATGAGTGTCCCCAGTGTAGTGGGGAAGGGCGTCTGGTCGACTCCACAACGCTCTCAGGTCTAGACCTCTTCCAAGCTCCCAAGCCCAGAGGAGAAGGAATGTCAAAAACCGTAAGGAGGTTGTGGAGATTCCCCACCGATCAGGTGTCCCTTTGGCAGGCTCTGTGACACCCCAGACTGCCAGGGATCGCTATTGTAAAAGCGTCCTGCGTGAGTGTTTTTCATCTTCTGAATCTTCGTCTCCTAGACGCGGTTGGAGGGATTCTGATCGCTCGCGACCATTGAAGAGGAGTTGGAAAGCACCGGCTCTGGACTCGAGCCCGGAACGCTTCCCAGAGGATCTACTTCGGATGTTCAAGAGGGCAAAAGAGAGCCCTATTTGTCACCCGTAGTTGGCGTGGAACCTCTAGACACCTCTACTCCTCCTTCGCCTCCTCCCGAAGAGGAGGAGGAGGAGGCTACTAAGAGAATCCTCCTCTCCATGCAAGAACAAATATCTTCGTTAGTGGGAGTGCTCTCAAAGGAACCTCCTCGAAGGAAAGATACTTCTCTTCCCATCAAGAGGTCCTCTCGACGTATGGAGGTCCTTGCATACAGGCGCGAAGCTCCTTCCAGGAGTGAGGCTCCTAGCAGGAGCGAGGAGCCAACCAAACGCAAGGCGCCAGATAGGAGTGAGGAGTCATTCAGGCGCGTGGCGCAGCCAGGAGTGAAGAATTAATCAGACGGGAGTCGAACCCTAGCGCGTGACTCCGGTCAGGAGTGAGGAGCCAACCAGGAGTGCGACTCCAACCCAGGTTGCGAGGAGCCAAACAGGCGTTTGGCGCCAACCAGGAGTGAGGAGTCACCCAAGAGGCAGGAGCCAGGAGTGAGGAGCCACCCAAGAGGCAGGAGTCAGGAGTCAGGAGTCAGGAGTCAGGAGTCAGGAGTCAGGAGTCAGGAGTCAGGAGTCAGGAGTCAGGAGTCAGGATCGGAAGCCAACCAAGAGACTAGTATCCGAGGAGAGTTTTTGTGACTCTTCCCCAGACAGAAGAAGCACCCTCCCCTTCGGACTCGAAGAGTCTTGGAAAGACTGTCCTCCAAAAAGGGATCGTTCTCCCTCTTCTGATGGTTTTGTATTTAGAAGAGGTGTCAGAAGACGAGTCCCCTACAAATGAGGGACTGTCTAACTACAAAACGTTAGACCTCCTTATTGCTTCAAGAGTATGGAGGACTCTCTTAGCCCGGCTGCTCCTCCTCCTCCTCGTTCACTCTTCTCGAGTACTACGACCGTAAAGTCCTCTGCTTTTCTTAAAATGAAACCAGCGATTTCTATGAAGAAAGCCCTCCAGTCTCTAGATTCATGGATGGGCAAGAAGAAGAGTTGGGCAAAACAGTGTTTTGCATGCCCCTTCCAAATTCCTTGGAAGGGAGGCATTTGGTACGGGACAGAAAGAAGCCCTGGGGCTTTCTCTCCCCTGCATCGCAGATGCAGACTTCTCAAATCTGGTTGATGCTTTCCAGACGACACTCATTAGGATCGGCCAGATTGACATGGAGCGTTTTCGGAGTTGAACCACCTCTTAAGGGACTCTTCATCGTTTTAGAGTGTTCAATTTCCTAGACTGGGTCTCCTCGAGTACTTGCTAAGAAGTCTCAGGACACGGAATTTCTTAACAACCCAGAAGTTCTACATAGCGTCCTGGCATGTATGGATAAGGCAGTCCAAGACGGCTCGGGGGAGGTTTCCTCCCTTTTTGGAGCAGGCTTGCTAAAAAAAGAGATCATGTATGCTTCCCTCTTATCTAAAACTCTTTCTCCGAGTCGAGAACCGCTTTACTGTTCGCCCCTTTGTGATCATCTGTTCCCTTCTCGCTGGTGAAAGATATTTCACGCTCACTAACTGAGAAGGCGACACAAGACCTCCTTGTGCAGACATCGAAGAAGAATCGTCCTATAGTGTCAACTCTTAAGAAGGACCCTCGTCCTCCTCAGCAGCCCTTTCGTGGAGGTGCAGCGGCTCGTCCCCCCTCCAGAAAGAAGAGCTCAGATAAAGAGGAAGGTCTTCCTTCCAGCCCTTCAAGAAGGGAAAATGACTCTTAGATCCTCCGAACACCAGTAGGCGCCAGACTCCTGAACTACGCAGGAGCCTGGGCGCTGAGAGGAGCCAACTCCTGGTCGGTGTCGGTTCTAAGGAAGGGATACATCATCCCCTTCAAAGAACAGTCCTCCCCTAACCTCTACTCCTCGGGAACTGTCCGCAAGATACAGAGATCCTATAATGAGAGATACGCTCCTTCGAATGGTGGAGCAAATGTGGGAAAAGGAGGCCATCGAACTGGTGCAGGATCCACACTCCCCGGGATTTTACAATCGCCTTTTCCTAGTGACAAAGGCTTCTGGGGGGTGGAGACCGGTGCTGGACGTAAGCGCATTGAACCGATTTGTAGAAAAGAAGTAGTTCCGAATGGAAACGTCCTCCTCGGTGATGTCAGCTCTACGTCCAGGAGATTGGATGGTCTCTCTGGACTTACAAGATGCATATTTCCATGTCCCCATTCACCACTCGTCGAAAAAATATCTTCGGTTCATGATAGGGCAAGATTTTTCAATTTTTTTCAGGGCTCTGTGTTTCGGCCTGTCTACAGCTCCTCAGGTCTTCACCAACCTGATGGCGAATGTAGCGAAGTGGCTTCATCTAGAGGGAATCAACATCTCCCTCTACTTAGACGACTGGTTAATCAGGCAAGTCAGAGAGCCAGTGTTTGGAGGACCTGATGATACACAAAATCTGATACAGTCTCTGGGATTACTCATAACCTCGAGAAGTCACAACTGATCCCCAGCCAGAACCTGGTTTATCTGGGGATTCAGATGGATTCTCGGGGTTTTCGGGTGTTTCCTTCGCAAGAGAGAGTCACTCGAGGCTTGTCAAAGATCTCGAACTTCTTAGAGAGAGAACACAGTTCAGCGAGGGAATATTTGAGCCTGTTAGGGACTCTGTCCTCACTAGAGAAGTTCTTCACTCTAGGGAGGCTTCACATTCGCCCT